>NC_092382.1:42249442-42624442 GCF_030028105.1 Mobula birostris | reverse complement strand
GAAGGCCGTATCGAGAGCACCGGACGCGGTATTTCACCCCAGCCGACAATCAGATGTCCATACGCTCTGCCACCCCTCATATGCGTTGTCTGCATATGATTTCAGCCTGAAGTACCGGCCGGGGAGTCGGAACATCAATGCGGATGCCGGATGCATGAGGGACTGGACAAGGACGAGGAGTCAGAGAGCGTTCCTGCCCCTGGGGTGAAGGCCATATGTCAGTTTGCGATCGCCGCGAAGGCCGAGGACAAGGTGAGACCGGATCGAGCAGTGGATCAATGGGGTGTTTCTGATGACGCTCTGCCCACTGTTTATTGCCATCTGACTGCTCTGGAGACCAAACAGTTGCCCGAATTGAGCTCTGAGGAAGTGGTAACTGCTCAGCGAGATGACCCGGGCGTTGGCACTATTTGGTACGTGGTTAAAAAAGAGGCATACTGATTCAGAGGATGAAAAATCGGATGTGTGGTACGTGCTGCAATTCACTAACTCCCCCGTGAAGGAGGAAGATAGTCATGGCCCTTCTCCTACAGAGTCAGGTGAGGCGGAGGGGGTGGTATTGGTAGGCAGCCTGAGGTACAGCAGGACTCTGACGGAGAGGAGGTGGGGCCTGAACACGAGAGAGATAGCTCCGAGTTTCCGAGGGGATTGAGTGATGTATCGCGGGAGGTTTTGCCAGGTAGGCCCTGAGAGTCTCCTGCAGTGTCTGAGCCAGAAGAGGCACAAGAGGAGGTACGGAGGACTCAGAAAATTACGAACCCCCCGGATAGGTTGGCCTATGTAGCGCCCGGGCAACAGGGTGTGATCTCTACTGTTCTGGGGAGTTTTGTCACTGCTTTCTGCACTTTGATTGGGCTCTGTGTTTTGCAGGAAGGGTTGGAGAATTATCTAAATGTCATGAAGGCATGACTAAATTTGGTGGGGAGAGAGTGTAAGTGGGTTCTCTGTAATGCTAACTATTCTAACTGCTCAGGCTGATAAAATGGCTTCTCTGTAATGCTAACTGCTGAGGTAATGTGTTTTTTTTTTCTCTAGCTGCGATGTTTGGATTATAACCACACATAACGGGGAACTAACCAATGGGGATCTTGTTATTCTATCTTGTATGTCTGGGAACCAAGCTGGCTCGCCGTCTTTTCGTCGAGGAGAGGAGAAGAGGAAGGCCGCGCTCGGAGCGCGCTGATAAACCACCGGGGGTGGTCGGGGTTCGGGGGGGGGGGGGTCGATTGGTGGGAAGGAGACTCAGTTCCCTAAGCTCCAGCGAATTTACTTGTGCAAAGACTGTTTAGAACCAAACATAAGTGGCGCCGTTTTCTTTTATATTTTGTTCCTCTACTAACCACATAGTCACAGTAAGATTTATAAAGTGTAATTATTCAATCCCTTATTGTGTACTGTCTGATTTTTGCATTGTTGGTTTGCACTGGGTACATTACACAGCATCCACACCAACTTGATTACGCAGTTTGGCGGGGTTGAAGGCCGCTTCCCCGAGACGAACACGAGCTGACCGAGCCTGAGGCTGACATACAGAAGGACTTAGACAGATTAAGAGAATGTGCGATGTTGTGGCAGATGAAATAGAGTGTGGGGAAAGTCATGGTCATGCACTCTGGTAAAAGAAATGAAATTGTTTATTTGTTTTTAAATGGAGAGAAAATACAGAGACGCGAAGGGACTTGGGTGACCTTGTACAAGATTCCTTAAAAGTTGATTTTCTGATTGGGTCTGCGATAAGGATGGCAAATGCAATGTTAACCCATTTAAAGCGGACTACAACATAAAAGCAAAAATTTAATATTGAGACTTCAAGAAGCACTGGTGAGGCCACACTTGGAGTATTGTGCACAGTTCTGGGCTGCTTGTCTTAGATTGGATGTGCTGAGACTGGAGATGTTTCAGCGGAGGTTCATAAATATTATTCCAGGATTCAGTAGCTTGTCAAATAAAGAGCGCTGGAGGACTTTGGGTCTATAATTCACTGGAATTCAGAAGTCTGAGGGGTGACCTAATGAAACAGATCGAATGATAAAAAGCCTTGATAGACTGGACGTGGAGAGGATCCTCCCTCTTCTGGAAGAGTCTAAGACCAGACGTCACTGCTTCAGAATAGAGAGGCGCCCTGTTAGAACGGAGATGAGGCCGATTCTCATTAATCAGAGAGTGGTGAATCTGTGGAATTCTTTGCGCAGGCTGTTGCGGAGGCCGTTTTTGCCGTATATTTAAGGCAGATGTCAAAGAATTATTAATTGATCAGGGCTTAACTGGAGAAGGGAAAAGATTGGAGGCGATGAAAAATGGATCCAACAAGATGAAATGGCGGAATTTCGTTTGGTGGCCGAGACTTGATGCAAACATCGAGCACATAGTTGGTGCACGCGACCCCTGCTTTTGTAGCTAAATCTCTCCAATGTTCCGTCCGAATCAGTCCCTGATCGCAGAGGTCAGCGCTCTTTCAGTCATGCCCGCATGGCCCTCCCTCCACCGCGGACGTCCATCCTTCAGCTATCTGAGGTGAAATTTCCCCAGTATCATCCTTCAGCTCTGTAGCCTGTCTATTCCTTCCACTCTGAGAATTCTCTCAGTGGAAAATTGGGCGAGATACGCATCCCGTTAAAAACTCATCCTCAAGAATGCTCCAAGCCATATGGTAAGGGACACGTAAGTGAAAGGGTTCTAGGAGAACGAAACGGGCAAATAGAGTATAGTCTCCTGGGTAATAACTGGAGAATAGCAATCACACTGTGAAAATACGCGGAAATCCGGGTGGGCATATGAAATACAACCAGAAGCTATTCCTTAAAGAGACATTATCATGGCTAATATTTTCCCACGAAGAAGTTCTTGTTTTCTTCCGCATCTAATCTCGTTGACTTTATATTAAAAATGGCAATGAAGAAGTATTTCAAAGACTGCGACTCTGCTGAATTTCGGATCAAACGTTACTAACATTCACTACATTTCCTAAAGGATATCCTTCCCGTCACAGTTCTAAATTATCCCGTTTCTTAACACCCCACCTGGGGTGTTAATGTATCCTGTCCGCAGTGTGTAAGTTTGGTTCAGTTCATTTCTGTTTCTTGTATTTACTCCATGGATCTCCTCAGCTCCACCCTCCTGCATCCATTCCACTCTGTCATACTCCTCCTTTGGAGCTTTGTTACATTCTTACTGTTACCATGTCTCCGTCGTACTTTTCCATGTTGTAAGATGTCCACACATGTTTCTCTGAAGTTCCGTCTCTCGGGAAGTCTTCTCTGCCAATATAGGGAAATTCCTTTCTATATTTCAATTATTTCCTCTGCATATTCTCCCCACGACTCTCACCAGTTCAGCACGGTGAGATTTGCCTGGTCTTCATGCTCTTCAATATCAGCAAGATTCTACCAACCTTCGCAAATCCTTTTTTATTTTCTCTCTCTCTCTCCCACTCCACGTCTTTCAGCATTTTGAAGGGAACATTCTTTCCCTGATTTTCCCTCGATACCATTATGCCCTGGTCCTAGATGAGGTACATCCACTCTGATCCAGGGACATGGAGCTGAGCAAAATAGCGGGCTAAGTGCTAGCGAAATTCTAGGCAGCCTCTAGAGTAGATCTCCCTGCTCCAGGCCGAAGAGCCTGTAATGTGCTGTAAATATGTCTGTTCGATGTTCTATGCGCATACAGATTTTCTCTCCGTCCAGAGAAAACAGTAATGGAGTGGAACATCTGTTAATTTTGCGTTCTTCATTGAACGTTGAAAGACACGTCTCCTGTGCTTTGTGAAAAAGGCAGACGGATGAGTAACCGTTCCTGCTTATCCTTGACTGTCTTGTTCCTGCCACTTTAATTCCTCATTCCTCTAACTTCTGATCTTTGTCTGCCTGGCCACATGCACTGATATATCGGTGAAACACCCTGGTTTCCTTGGCTGCGAAAGTCTAAGGCAAACACTCTCAATTCCCGCTAATCTCGTGAGATTGAGACGGCTCGATCCCACCCCAAACCCCAGTTTGTGTGGATGCTGTTATAATTTGCTACCCTGTAACAAATAACAGACTGTACACTGCATACGATTAAAGCAACTATATTTAACCATATAAACATAAAACAATTACAGCACGGAAACAGGCCATCTCGGCCCCTCTAGTCCGTGCCGAACTCTTACTCTCACCTAGTCTCACCGACCTGCACTCGGCCCATAACCCTCCATTCCTTTCCTGTCCATATAGCTATCCAATTTAAATTTAAACTATAACATCGAACCTGTCTCAACCACTTCTACTGGAAGCTCGTTCCACAGAGCTGCCACTCTCTGAGTAAAGAAGTTCCCCCCTCATGTTACCCCTAAACTTTTGCCCTTTAACTCTCAACTCATGTCCTTTTGTTTGAGTCTTCCCCATTCTCAAAGGAAAAAGCCTATCCACGTCGACTCTATCAATCCCCTTCACAATTTTAAACACCTCTATCAAGGCCCCCTCAATCTCCTACGCAACAAAGAATAAAGATCTAACTTGTTCAACCTTTCTTTGTAACTTAGGAGATGAAACCCAGGTAACATTTTCGTAAATCTCCTCGTACTCTCTCAATTTTATTGACAACTTTCCTATAATTCGGTGACCAGAACTGTACACAATGCTCCAAATTTGGCTTTACCAATGTCTTATACAATATTAACATTACATCCCAACTCCTATACTCAATGCTGTGATTCATAAAGGCCAGCGTACCAAAGGCTTCCTTCACCACCCTGTCCACATGAGATTCCACCTTCAGAGAACTACGCACTATTATTCCTGTATCCCTCTGTTCTGCAGCATTCTTCAATGCCCTACCATTTACCATGTATGTTCTATTTTGATTAGTCCTACCAAAATATATCACCTCATATTTTTCAGCATTAAACTCTAGCTGCCATTTTTCAGCCCACTCTTCTAACTGGTCTAAATCTCTCTGCAAGCTTTGAAAACCTATTTCATTATCCACAACTATCTTAGAATCATCTGCATACTTACTAATCCAATTTACCACCCATCATCCAAATCAATAATATATATGACAAACAACATTGGACCATGTACAAATCCCTGAGGCACACCCCTACACATCGTATTCTGTCATGTGCGACGCCAAGCAGAGCTACCGGACGGATGATGCTAATCAGAGAGATAACGGGAGACAATGGAGAAACATTCAAAATGCTAATAAGAGAGAAGAAAAAGATTACGAGGAAGAAACACATTCAGATATTGACAGACCGGTTGCTTTGAATCTGAACTGTTTGAAGTTTGATGGACAGGTGATACCCCAGCAGAGGGATAAAAGGAGCAGATTTGCTAAGGCACACCAGGAGACACTGGAAAGAGAAGTGTGCCCCCCACAAGTGGTTTGAGTTCGGAGGACTGGTTCGCGGGAACCGACTAGTGGATCACAGGGTGTAAAGGTACGATCGGTGGGAACCTGGAGTGTGTGTCCGCCCTTGCCTGGGTGCCGGGTTCACCGCGGAAGAACGATCGTATCCGGAACGGAGGGGTCACAGTCGGTGACCACAGCGGGATTAACAGACATGAAAAGGTCTGCTCGAAACCAACTGCGAAGGCTTCAAAAGGTCTACCCGAAAACAACTGCGAAGATATCAAAAGGTCTGCCTGAAACCAATTGTATCTCCCTCTCTCCCTCTCTCTCTCCAACGGTACAACAACAGCGACTACTTCGAACTGCACTAAACTGAACTGAACTGAACTCTGCTTCACTTAAGACTGATCATTTTACCCCTAGACTGCGATAAAGCTTGGTTGATTCCCGTTACCCTAGTTCTGTGTAAATGTGTGTATCATCATTGCTAAGCTGTTACATTTATATCCTTACGATTAGTGTACTGTATTACGTATTTCTTTAATAAAACTTCATTACTTCCTAGTAAGCACAGACTCCAACAAGCGTTCCATTTCTGCTGGTTTGGCAACCCAGTTACGGGGTACGTAACATAAGTGGGGATCTCGTCCGGGATTTTGAACGCCAAAAATTGGGACTGGGTAAATTGATTGGGTTAAAATTCCCGGAAGGAAAAAAAGGGCAAACGGCAGAAATGGAGATTGAGGAATTTCTAAAGGCGCCAACCTTGGAGTCATTAGAGGATGCCAGGAAATCAGAATTGCGGACTGCTGCAAAACGGTGGAATCTGTTTAAGGGGAAGCCGACAACGAGGAGAGCGGAGATGCACAGAGCTATCATTGAGCATTATGTATCTAAAGGTGTGTTTCTCCACGGGGAGCTGGAGTTGGTGTCTATGAGAAAACCTGGTGGAGAAGCAGTGCAGCAGGTGATGAAAAAAAAAAATAAGACTCGAGCACGAGGTCCGAGTAAAGTAGTTAGAACGAGAAGAGAGAGAAGAGCAGTTAGAACGGGAAGAGAGGTAGAAGGAAAGGGATTTTGAGCTGGAGAAGTTAAGGATGACGCTAGAGAGGGGCCAACTGCCGAACCAAGGTGAAGGGTTCAGGGCGACCCAGGCGGTTAGGCTGGTTCCCCCATTTGAGGAGGCCGATGTTGATCGGTACTTTCTACATTTTGAAAAATCGCTGCAAGTCAGGACTGGCCGAGGGATAAGTGGGCTGTTTCGCTTCAGAGCGTACTTAAGGGGAAGGCTCAACAAGCTTACTCAGCGTTGTCAGCAGAAGATGCCCAGAGGTATGATGTGGTGAAAGAGGCTAAACTCAGGATTTATGAGTTGGTCCCGGAGGCATACCCGCAGAGGTTCCGGAATTCGAGGAAGCAGTGTGGCCGCACGTACTTAGAGTTTTCCCGTGAGATGCAGATGTATTGTGAGCGTTGGTGCGCCTTGAAAGGGGTCACTGGGGATTATGACAGACTGCTACAGCTAATACTGATTGAGCAATTTAAAGGTTGTGTCCCTGAAGGTATGAGGCCCTATCTAGATGAGAAAGAGGCAGACACCTTAGCCGCAACTGCTAAGTTAGCGGATGAGTACGCGTTAACACACAAAGCAAAGTTTACCCCGAGTAAGAGCTACCAGAAGGGTAGTCGAGAGGGCGGAGAGAGTCCGCCGGAAAAGCCAGAAAGTAAGCCGGGGACTAGTGAGAAGGATAAGGAAGACAGGAAGCAGTTTGGTAGGAAGTCTCCTGGGGTCGTATGCTATAATTGTGGGAAAGCCGGTCACTTTGCGTCCAGGTGTTTTGCCCCAAAGACGGAGACGGGGAAAGGTAAAACGACGGTTCCGACTGGCTGTATTGAGCCGGCAAACAAACCTCTCGCGGAGAAGAGGTCTGATAGAGTTCAGGAAGGGCGCGAGAAATTTATTTCGGCCGGATTGGCGTCGGTGAAGGAGGGGTCAAATCCAGTACCAGTACGGATTTGGAGAGACACTGGAGCTTGTCAGTCATTGATATCAAAGAGTGTGTTAGACTTTAGTTCAGAGACCGTGACTGGCGAGGTCAAGGTCAAAGGTATTGGGGAAGGGACTGACGCAGTACCTTTGCACCAGGTACACCTGAAAAGCAACTTGGTCTCCGGACCGGTCACAATCAGGGTGAGGCCCGAATTACCGATGGAAGACGTTGAGGTTCTACTCGGCAACGATCTTGCAGGTGGAGATGTGTACCCAGCAGTAAGATTGATAAGCCAGCCTGCCAGGACTGAGGACCCGCCCATGGACTCACAGGTTTGTCCCGTTTGCGCAGTAACTCGGCGCATGTCCAGAAAAGCTGCCGAAGCGAATATAGATTTAACTGAGAAGTTTTTACCAGGTGGGGTTAGAAAGTGTGAAGAATGAGCATAGTGGAGTGGGTGAAAGTAAGGTAGATTGATCAGTAGCGAGGAAGGAATTTATACAAGCACAGGAACGAGACGAGGAGCTGATGGTTTTGACGGAGACAGCTCTCTCCGAAGCAGAAATACAAAAAGGAACCAATGGGCTATTATGTGAAGGAGGGAGTACTGATGAGGAAGTGGAGAACAAATACCGTGGCCGCAGATGAGGAGTGGAGGGGGGGGTACACCAGGTGGTAGTGCCAAACATTTATATGTACGAGATTTTTAACCTGGCCCACAAGATACCCCTCGGTGGACATTTTGGGGTGAGGAAAGCAGTCGACAGAATTATCAAAGAGTTTTACTGGCCGAACATGAGAAAGGATATTATTGAATATTGTAGTCCGGTGTCATTTATGTCAGGTGGTAGGAAAGCCGAACCCGGCCCTGCCTAAAGCACCCCTTCGACCGATACCCGCCTTCAGGGAACCTTTTTCCCGAATAATTGTGGATTTTGTTGGTCCCCTGCCCAGAACTGCGAGTGGGCGAGAGTATGTGATGACTATGATGTGTGCTGCCACCAGGTTTCCGGAGGCGGTGCCCCTGGCAAGCGTCAAGGCTCCCGCAGTGGTAAAGGCACTTGTGAAATTTTTCACTACGGTGGGGCTGCTAAGGGAAATCCAGTCAGATCAGGGGAGTGTCTTCACATCTCACACATTCCAACGGATGTTGGATGAGATGGGAGCAAAGCAGATTTTGGCCTCCGCGTACTACCCGGAGTCCCAAGGGGCGTTGGAAAGATTCCACGCAACAATAAAGACCATGGTTAAAATTTATTGTCAAGAGAACGCTAGGGACTGGGTGATGCCTTGCCTCTCCTGTTATTTGCCGTAAGGGACACGGTTCAGGAGTCATTGGGGTTCAGCCCATTCGAGCTCGTCTTCGGTCATCGGGCCAGAGGACCTCTGACCTTACTGAAAGAGCAATTGTCCAGTCCGACAGTACAAGTCAATGAAATTGATTATGTTTTAAGATTTTGTGAGAGGCTTAAAAGGATCTGTGACCTTGCCAAAGAAAATCTACGACACACCCAAACTAAAATGAAACAGTGGTATGATAGACGTGCCCGCGAACAACTGTTTCAAGTGGGTGATAGGGTCGTAGTTCTGTTTCTAGTGGTAACCAACCCCCTCCATGTGAGATTCCACGGTCCGTACAAAGTGATTAAAAAGATAGACCCTTTGAATTATGTTATTGAAACGCCGGACAGACGTAAGCCGACCCAATTAGTACATATTAATATGTTATAAGCTTACCACGATCAGAAAGCAGATCTAGTCGGTGTTATCACAAAAATAAATGAGGCTGGGGTGCCAAATGATAAGGGGAAAACCCACCTTGAGAAGATAAATATGGTGCCGACCAGGTTGGAGAACTCTATTGTTTTGGCCAACTTTGCTGATAAGGTCCCTCACTTAACCCCTGAACAGAGCGAGCCGCTGATAAAGCTAATTAACCTGCATGAAGCTGTATGTCCAGATGTCCCGAGGCGATGCAAGGGGACGGCACATGATGTTGTCGTTACATCAGACCAGCCTATTAAGCAACACCCCTATAGGATGAACTTGGAGAAGGGCAAGCCAGTGGAGAAAGAAATTGAACACATGCTAGCCACAGGTATTATTAGGCCATCCAAATCGGGCTGGGTTTCTCCCTGTGTGGCTGTCCCGAAACCCGATGGGAGCATACGATTCTGTACAGATTACAGAAAGGTGAACGCCATCACACAAACTGATGCTTACCCCATCCCAAGGGTAGACGATTGCATCGATAAAGTGGGGAGAGCTAAGTACGTCACAACGATCGATTTGCTAAAAGGGTACTGGTGCGTTCATTTAACCGACCAGGCTCGAGAAATCTCAGCATTTGTCACTCCATCGGGGTTATACGAGTACAATGTTTTATCTTTTGGCATGAAGAACGACCCAGGGACCTTCCAAAGGATAATTAATTCAGTGATAAAAAGGTTAAAGAACGCAGAAGTGTATATTGACGATTTAGTGGTCTGGAGTGACACGTGGGAGGAGCACATTGTGGCAGTAGAGGAACTGTTTAAACGGCTGTCTGAAGCCAACCTGACAGTGAACCTCTCGAAAAGCCAGTTCGGCCACGCTAAGGTCACTTATCTGGGGTATGTGGTCGGACAGGGGCAGCTGGCTCCGATGCAGGCTAAGGTGCAGGCTAGCTCTGAAGTTCCCATCCCGATGGACAAGAGAGCCCTGAGAAGGTTCTTGGGGATGGTGTGGTACTATCGGAAGTTTTGCAAAAACTTTGCGGATATTACCCTCCTTCTTACTAAGCTCTTGCCGAAGAACGCGAAGTTTGTGTGGAACGACCTTGTCGACAAGCCTTTGAGAGTCTGAAGGTGATTCTGTGTCGCCACCCTGTATTGAATGCGGCTGACCTTTCAAAACCCTTTTCCATAACAACAGATGCTAGCGACGAAGTGGCAGAGGTGGTGCTGTTGCAGACCGACTAAGAGGAGATCGAACACCCAGTGGCTTATTTTTTAAGAAGTTTAATGTCCATCAGAGAAATTATTCCACTGTGGAGAAGGAATTACTGGCAATCATACTAGCATTACAACATTTTTAGTTTATATTTGTCCGGCACAGAAACCACTGATAATTTACAGTGATCACGATCCATTAGTGTTTTTGGTCACAATGAAGGATAAAAACAAACTGTTACTAAGTTGGAGTCTGGTCTTACAGGAATTTGATATTAAGATAAAACATATAAAAGGAACGGACAATGTGATTGCTGATTGCCTGTCAAGGTGTTAAAACTTAAAGTTCTCTGTATTAACCGAATAGCTGTTGACTACCTGTATATTAGTGTGCATCGTATAATGTACATTCATGCCCATGATTTTTACCCCGGTAAAAATCCTTTTAAGGGTGGGGGTGTCATCTGCGACGCCAAGCAGAGCTACCGGACGGATGATGCTAATGAGAGAGATAACGAAAGACAATGGAGAAACATTCAAAATGCTAATAAGAGAGAAGGGAGTGATTAACGAGAAAGAAACACAATTTAGATATTGACAGACCGGTTGCTTTGAATCTGAACTGTTTGAAGTTTGATGGACAGGTGATACCCCAGCAGGGGGATAAAAAGAGCAGGTTTGCTAAGGCACGAGACACGCCACGAGACCCTGGAAAGAGCAGTGTGTCCCCACAAGTTGGTGGGAGTTTGGTGGACCGGTTCGCGGGAATCGATCAGAGGCTCACAGGGTCTAAAGGTACCTGGGATGTGTGCCTGCCCTTGCCTGGGTGCCGGGTTCACCGCAGAAGAACGATCGTATCCGGAACGGAGGGGTCACAGTCGGTGACCACAGCGGGATTAGAAGACATCAAAAGCTCTGCCCGAAACCAACTGCGAAGACATCAAAAGGTCTGCCTGAAACCAATTAAACCTCTCCCTCTCTCTCTCCCTCTCTCTCTCCAACGGTACAACAGCGATTACTTCGAACTGCACTGAACTGCACCGAACTCTGCTTCACTTAAGACTGATCATTTTACTCCTAGACTACAATAGAGCTTGATTGATTCCTATTACCCTATTTCTGTGTATATGTGTGTATTATCATTGCTAACCTGTTACATTTATTTCCTTGCGATTAGTGTACTGTATTACTTATTTCTTGAATAAAACTTTATTAGATCCTAGTAATCACAGACTCCAACGAGCGTTCTGCTGGTTTGGCAACCCAGTTACGGGGTACGTAACAATGTGAACAAAACAGAAGAGATGGTTGTTGACTTCAGGAGAGCATGGAGCGACCACTCTCCGTTGAAAATCAACGGCTCCTCCGTAGAGATCGTTAAGAGTACCAAATTTCTCGGTGATCACCTGGCGGAGAATCTCTCCTGGTCCCTCAAAACCAGCTCCATAGCAAAGAAAGCCCAGCAGCGTCTCTACTTTCTGCGAAGGCTGAGAACAGTCTATCTCCTACCCCCCATCCTCACCACATTCTACAGAGGTTGTATTGAGAGCATCCTGATCTTGGTTCGGAAATTGCACCGTCTCGAATCGCAGACACTGCAGCGGAAAGTGAGGTCAGCTGAGAAGATCACTGGGGTCTCTCTTCCTGCCATTACAGACAATTACACCACACGCTGTATCCACAAAGCTAACAGCATTGTGAAGGACCCCACACGCCCTTCATATAAACTCTTCTCCCTCCTGCCATCTGGCAAAAGGGACCGAAGCATTCGGGCTCTCACGATCAGACTGTGTAACGACATTTCCCCCCAAGCCATTAGACTCCTCAATTCCCAGAGTCTCGTCCGTCACCAACCTACACACATACACACACACACACACACACACACACACACACACACACACACACACACACACATACACACAGACACTCAACTGAACACAACTCCACTCATTTGCAATTTTTGGTCATTTCTTTCTCAATTTCTGCTATAACATTGTTTACATTGTTTACATTTACATATATAATATTTATTATCATATTGTAATTTGTCCTTCACTGTGGTTATTGTCTTGTTTATTAATTATTGTATTGTCTTGCACTGTTTTGTGCACTTGATGTAGTCCCGTGTAGGTGTGAATTCTAATATAGTTTTGGGTTGTTTCAGAATATAGTTTTGGGTTGTTTCAGGTAGTTTAGTGTAGTTTTGTGTTGGTTCAGGTAGTCTAGTGTAGTTTTGTGTTGTTTCATGTAGCACCATGGTCTTGGAGGAACGTTGTTTCGTTTTTATTGTGCACTGTACCAGCAGTTATGGTTGAAATGACAATAAAAGCGACTTGACTTGACGTGTGTGTGTGTGTGTGTGTGATTGTGTGTTTGCTTCTGTATGCGTGTCTTTGCGTCTGTCTGAGGGTCTGTGTGTTGGCTTGGCCACGTGTTCTGCGTTTTTTTATGTTTGGGTGTGTGCGCCTGCGTGTGCCTATACATGCCTGTGTGTGTTTATGACTGTCTGTGTGTTCGCGCGTGTGTGTATGTCTCTACGTGCGTCTGCATGTGTCTGCATCTGAATGTGTTTGTCTGTTTATGTTTATATTAGTTTGTGCGTGGTCGAGCCTGCGTGTGTATCACATACACATAACAGATAGAGCACATATTTCCTTCCGAGAGATTGCCGTAGCCCACGGGGACAAATCACTGGACAGAGAAAATACCTGCATTGTCTGCTCGGTACCTGTACCTGCGCCCACATAGTCACTCCTTTAGTTTGCTGCGTTCGATGGGTTAGGGATGGGTACTGAGAGAGTTAATCGAGTGTTCGGACTATGACGAAGTTCGTGGATATGAAATTGTTTATTCAACACCATAAATGTACATTACCTCGGACACATTCTTGGCAGAGTCTCTCAAATTCAAACAACGTCAAGAGGTTATACACCTGTCGACAATGGTAGCAATGGGTGATTCAATATAATTTCATAACCTACAAATAGATAATCAAATTCATTATTTCGAGTCTGTTAAATGGTTCCTTTAAATTACACATTTAGAGTGGAAACACGTTGTAATTGACAAGACACCTTTGAAGGTTCAGACAAATTTGTTGGTTCCAACTATTTCACACAGATGGTCAAAAAGCTTCTGAGATCAGAGAACACAAAACTCCCAGATCTCTGTTGTGAGCGTTGACACATGGACACGCCGGGAGTGTATGGAGACTGATCATGTGTGCATAGGTGGGATCCGTTTAAAATGGCGGCATGGTTGGCACAGATACTGTGGTCCGAAGAGACTCTCCGTGCTTTCATTTTTCAGTTCCAGGTCGATCTAACACAAGTGGAAGGCAGCGACATTGCTTTTCTCAGAGCATGCATTCCTCTCAATGGTGATGAATATCTTTTTGACTCAGGACAATGTTTGGTACACAGAAACAAGCTGAGGATGGTTGCTGGTAATCGGGAGTGGGAGATAAGGTTACAGTGAGATGAGCTGTGATTGCAATTGGTGGAGAATCAGAGTGGAGCGGCCGCTTTACTCTCAGTGGATCTGCTCAGCCGATGGACAAAAGTCGTACCGACACACGATGAGGTGCAGAGCTGGGTCTGATGGTCTTTGAAACAATATCCCCTTTGCTGGAGGAATGCCACTTGCAATTTACACCCCTTACTGCCAGCATAATTTCAATTGTTTGCAATTTCACGGCTAATTCACTAAATTAATCACAATGTTGCGCCACAGGAATGGCACTTGTCTGACGTAATCGGATTGTAAATAATTAAAACAATTTTGTTTTAGAATCTGTTGTAATCTGTCCCGGTGGAGTCGCTGAGTGGTATTAAAACCCCAGTCATGTTCTGCCTCAACATTTCATTCCGAGAGATTGCCTGTAGCAGACGGGGACAAATCACTGGCCAGAAAAAAATGCCTGCATTGTTTGATAGGTACCTGCTTGTGGGCAAAGTATTGAACATGTTCATCGCCGTTATTGGAGTTCCTGGTGAGTGACCGGAGCAATTACTGTTTGATATTTCTTTGCGTTGACCAATATGAAACTGTTTATGATTATTTTACAACTTGGTGTTCATTGAACAAATATCCATAAGGCATAAGGGTCTTAAGGACGGGCAGCCCACCAGGAGGATGTGACTGTGAGAGGTTTACATTTTACAGTTGATTGTTTCTGAGTTATTGATCGGAGTGGGGACCTGGTCCTGTGTTTTATGTCTCTCTGTGAAGCCCGTCGCAATCGAATTCCATTACCTGCTAGTTAAAAGTTGGATCTGATCACCTGAACCCGAGTCCATGGATCTACTGCCGTGTATTATCGAATTGAACTGCGCTGTGGAACTAACCCATGAACGGAGTCAATCCACATTGGATGACTAAGATGTTCCTGCTTTCGCTCTGAGACCTGCTCGGGTGTTCGTTCAATTCCATGATCGCTGCTGGACCTGCTGAGGTTCTCCAGCATTTTGTGAGTTTTGTTTCCCTCCGGATCCGTCTTTAGCCCCGTCAGATGCTATTTCCAGAGGCCTGGTCATTCACGGTTAAATCAGTGAAACCGGCCCCATCAGGGACTGGGGTCGGATTAGTGCCGATCGTTGCTGCTCATGACAATTGCTCACACATCGTCTTACCTCCACAATGAGGAAGGCAGGTCAGAGACAAGGTGACCTGTGGTTTATGTTAGATGAGCAGCCGTTCACCTCCTCTCGCACTCCTGATCATTGGCTGAAACCAGATCCCGTTTCCATTTCCGGGGAAGGTGTTCAGCACTACCCAATGCTTGTTCTTTCTTCCCGCAGTGAATTTCGTGGCGATTGTCATCCTCTCCCGGGGAAAGTGCGGCCTCTCTACCTGCACCACTCGCTACCTGGTGGCCATGGCAGTAGGGGATCTACTGACCGTTGTTAGCGAGGTCACTTTATTTCGAATCATATATAAATACTTTCCGTGGACTTTTCTGAGCATTACCCCTGTGTGCAGGGTGATCGAGGTACTGAGGTTCACAGCCACATATTGCTCTGTCTGGTTCACCGTCGCTTTCACTTTTGATCGGTTTGTCACCATTTGCTGCCAGAAGCTGAAAACAAAATATTGCACCGGGAAAACTGCGGTTTTGGTTCTAACAACAACCGGCGTGCTGTGCTGTCTGAAAAACATCCCCCGCTACTTCCTCTGGGAACCCAGAGAGGTAATCGTCAATGTACCGTGGTTCTGTGACCTAATGGACTATACTCTCACCGACCCCTGGTGGGTAGGATATGATTGGCTCGATACGGTTTTAAATCCGTTCATCCCTTTCGTTGTTATTCTGCTGCTCAACGCTCTGACAGTCCGGCACATTTTAATGTCCAGTCGGGTCCGTAAGGGACTGAGGGGTCAAAGCAAAGGCTAGAATCCCAGTGACCCGGAGATGGAGAGCAGGAGGAGGTCTGTGGTTCTACTCTTCACCCTCTCCGGCAGCTTCATCCTCCTGTGGCTGACACTGGTTGAAAATTTCATGTATTACGAGATCAGAGCAAAAGGATTTGATTTCAATGATTCTGAATGGATCTTTCACTTTGTCGGGGTTTTGCTGAAGAATTTGACCTGCTGCACGAACACATTTATTTACGCGGTGACTCGGTCGAAATTCAGGGAGCAGGTGATCAGAGCGGTGAAATATCCGATCACCTCGGTGCTTCAGTTCATTAATAAAGCCGCGACCTGAGCACAAACTAGATTCACCGCCTGATTGTCCTATCGACCGGCAGCGCCGGGATATTACGATCGTTGACCCTAAGAATAGGGGGAGAGGGGATGTGGAGAGAGGTAGACAGGGCACGGTTGCGAGGGGAAACGTAAGAGAGTGGCTGAATGAGGTGATGAAACGACAGCGGGGTGCGCATGGGGTCAGTGAGGTAGTGAGAACGAGAAAGATATTGTGTGTGTGTGTGTGTGAGTGTGTGTGTGTGTGTGTGTGTGTGTGTGTGTGTGTGTGTGAGAGAGAGAGAGAGGGAGAGAGAGAGGGAGATTTAGGAGGATGTTGCCGTGACTATGAGGCCTGTGTTATAGTGAGGGATTGTCCAGGGTGGGTTATTATTTCATGGAGCTTCGGAGATTGAGATGCCGGCAAATGGAGACGATTGAAATGACCAGAGTTTCTGGTAAGCTGGACGGAGACAGGTCAATTTCCCGCTGTCGACTGAACTCTATAATATAGTCCCTCTAGTGTGACCCATCCTGTTGTTAAGTTCTACGCACAGTCACTGTGTGGCTGGAGTTGAGGGAGTGGAGGCAATTCACATGCATTTTCGTTGGCTACAGTGACGGGTCCCATTGCTGGTATCAGTGTACATTTTACTCTGAGTTCGCAAGTATGTTGTGAATAAAACGAGCCCCGGTCGTTTTATATGCTTAATAGAAGTTTCAAACCTTCAGTTGAATTACAAGGAAAACAACAGTCATTACGTCAGGCACCACCTCTTAATGGGAACAAAACGATTGTGGGGCTGGAGAGGCGGAGATAAATTCTGGGATCAGAGCACATTTACTGTGAGTTCGTAAGAGTTTGCGAATAAAATGTGCCCCGTTCGTGTTAGGTGCTTAATAAAAACTAGGGACCTTTACTTCCATTACGAGGAAACCAAAAGCGGAATCCCCTTACATTCTCGTGATTATGTCACGCACCACCTCTTAAAGCGAACACAACAACTCAATGACGGTGTTTGTGAATTACGTCACACTGCTTCCATTATGGATCATTTGTGCCATTTTCCACCATTAGCATCACCTACAATTGAATCTGAGAGTAGGGCCTGTGGTGGCGGAGGGGAGAATCGATGTCACATCGCCCTCAGTGTTGCGATCACTGCACAGTCACTGCACAGTCTCCTTTTGACTCGAGTCCTCTGTTCCCGGCAACCAAATCCGTGAATCATTTCTGCGTCTTTCTGGATTAATCACGTCTTCCTGAGACAAGCGACCAGAGATGTGCACCGAACTCCAGCTGTGGTCTCACAGACATGGAAAAGTACAGTCGGCCCTTATGCTCACTGCATTGTTCTGAACTAACCGAACTGGCAATGTCATGGCTAACTACGGCCACTCCTTCTGCCTGCACAAGGCGCACATCCTTCCATTTTCACATATTCATGTAGTATCTGAGAACCTCCATCGAATCCGTCTTCACCATCACATTTGGCTTTCCTTCCACCACAATGAGAATGAAAAAAAAACCCGTGAAGGACCTCTCCTTTAAACATTCTGAGTCATCTATAACATCACTGCCTTGCATAATTTGTTTTATTACAGCAGCAGTGTACGGAAATGATACAAAATTACTCTAAATAAATAAATAAATAGATCGATATAGATCGATTAACTGCCGCTGCTACTGTGTGGCAACCGGAATCTCCGGAACTGAAGGCCCCGAGATCCTCGGCTGTATGTGTTTCAGCGGCCGGGGAGAGGTCGAAGGCGCTCGGCAGAGGATGGCGCTCGGGAGGCGATATCGGAGAGGCTGCTCGGAAGATCGGAGTTTTCGGACGGATGGACTCAATGTCGGCTGGGTTCGGCTGCTTCCAAGGTATCGGCAAGTTGACTGTGCCTGGAGGTTTATGGCAGGGAGTTTCTCCCTTTTGACGCTTGCTATCGGGGACTCGGGAGTCGATTGACTAGAGATTTTGAGACTTTTTTTTTTACTGTGCCCATGGTCTATTCTTTATCAAATTATGGTATTGCTTGGCACTGCTGCAGCAATATGTTATAATTACGTGGTTCTGTCAGTGTTAGTCTTTGGTCTGTCCTGTTTTCTGTGATATCACTCCGGAGAAACATTGCATCATTTCCTAATGCATGTATGCATTTCTAAATGACAATAAAAGAGGACTGAGTGTTCTCATAATCTAACTACCTGACACCGGAACTCAGTGTCGCGACTACTGAAAGCAATCGATCCCATGATCCCATGCAGCCACTCTCAGGGAGCTATGAACTGGATCACAAGATCCCTCTGTAGATTAAGCCTAGGCATCAACACAATCCAATCTCACCCCATAACACGTACCCAACAATCCCGGTAATCTCCTCTGCAGTCTTCCAGCACAAAATATATTTTCTCCCAAATGCTAGACAGAACAGAATGCATAATGTCAAGAAACTTAGCAGGTCAGCCAGCATTTACTGAGATATATACAGCCGATATTTCGGACGCGATACTTCCCGTTCACACGGGCCCTTCGGCCCAGCCCTTCTATGCGGATCTAAACTCGTTTCATCTGCCTACGTCTGAGCCATTTCCTCTGTAAAAGGAATCAGCTTGAGTGTACATCTCAATCACTTTGGCACATGGGCTGAAGGGTATTTCCCCCACTGAAAGAGTCTGTGACTAAACTTTTAACATCCTGTACGTATCCAAAATGCCTTTTAAATTTGTACCGCACCAGTAAGGAGATCATATCCGGTCTCTTAAAGGGCATTAAGGTGGATAAGCTTCCAGAGCCTGGGGAGCTACACTGCACATTATTGAGAGATCCAGTAATTGAGATTACTGGGGACGTCAGCACTACAGTTGTGTTCTTCATAGCCACAAGCAAAATCCCATAAAGCCAGTGATAAAAGTTATTATAACATTTAAGAAGCCGGGTGGATAAACCTAGAACATAAAGACCCACCTCACTTCAGGGATATGTACATTACTGGAGAGGATCCTGTGGGCTGGGATGTAGCGTTATCGATCTGGACAGTCGTTCTCCATGTCGGTTCCTTTCAATGCGATCAGCAGCAGGTCTGCACAAAGCGCAACAAACGTTTCGATTTGGAAGTACTTGTGTGTGTGTATCTGATACCGACCTCTTGAGCAGAGAGCGGGAATATAATCGGTGAGAGATGGACATACCTTCGCCCCTCCCCACATATCAAACACCCCTACACCACTTCCCATATCCTCTACCCGCCTCCACAATCCTCCCCATCTCCGTCACCCTTACATCCCCTACGCCGCAATCCGTCTCTGTGAACTCCTCTCTCCGGTTTACAGTTCAGACCCTCCGTCAATCCTCCATCCGCTGCACATTTTACCGTATCTGTCTCACCCTCCCATCCCTGCAAACAACCCCCTCCCACCGTAAACACAAAATACTCTGCAGATTCTGGGGTCAAAGCAACAATCACAACACGCTGGAGAAACCCAGCAGGTCGGGCAGAATCCGTGAAAACGATCAGTCAACGTTTCGGGCCGGAACCCTTTGTCAAGACTTTAGAGGGAAGGGGCAGGGGCCCTATTAAGAAAGTAGGGGGAGGGTGAGAAGGAGAAGGCTGGTAGGTTCCAGGTGAAAAACCAGTAAGGGGAAAGATAAAGGGGTGGGGGAGGGGGGTTAGGGAGGGGATAGTCAGGAAAGGTGAAGAAGGAATAGGGGAAAGCACAATGGGTAGTAGGAGGAGACGAAACCATGAGGGAGGTAATAGGCAGCTGGAGGAGGGAGTAGAGTGAAACTAGGATGGAGGAAGGGAGGGGGAGGGAATTAACAGAAGTTGGTGAATTCAATATTCATGCCAAGGGGCTGGAGACTACCCAGATGGTACATGAGGTGTTGCTCCTCCAACCTGAGTTTAGCCTCATCATGGCAGTAGAGGAGGCCGTGTATGGACATATCCGAATGGGAATGGGAAGCAGAGTTGAAGTGGGTGGCAACAGGGAGATCCTGTCTTTTTTGGCGACGGAGCGGAGGTGCTCGACGAAGTGGCCCCCCAATCACCGATGTAGAGGAGGCCGCACCGGGAGCACCGGATAAAATAGATGACCCCAACAGACTCACAAGTAAAGCGTTGCCTTACCTGGAAGGACTGTTTGGGGCCCTGAATGGTGGCAAGAGAGGAGGTGTAGGGACACGTCTAGCGCTTACGCTTACAGAGATAAGTGCCGGGTGGGAGATCGGTGGGGAGGGACGTGTGGACCAGGGAGTCGCGGAGGGAAATATCTCTGTGGGAAGCAGAGAAGGGTGTAAAGGGAAAGGTGTGCTTAGTGGTAGGGTCCTGTTGAAGGTGGCGGAAGTTGCTGGATCCGGAGGCTACTGGGGTAGTAGGTGAGGACAAAGAGAACTCTGTCCCTGTTGTGGTGGCGGGAGGGTGGGGTGAGGGCCGAAATGCGGGAAATGGAGGAGATGAGGGTGAGGGCATCATTGATGACGGTAGAAGGGAAACCACGATCCTTAAAGAAAGAGGAGATTTTAGATGTCCTGGAACAGAAAACCTCATCCTGGGAGGAGATGCGGCTGAGACAGAGGAACTGGGAATAGGGAATGGCATTTTTGCATGTGGTGGGGTGGGAAGAGGTATACAACCTCCCGTCTCCGTCACCCCATCCTCCTCTACGCCGACACCGTCTCCGACCACCCCTCTGTCCCCTATACAGTTCCCACTCCCCGTCATCCCCTCCCTTCCCGAGACACGTTACCGCGTTCGTCACTCCCTCGCTCCAGTTTACTCGTCTCTGCGCTGAACTAAGACGACAGTGATGACTGTCTCGTGGCTATGGACGCTCGTGCACTGTAGTTCTTTGGTGTTTGATAATCTTTGATTTGCCGAGAGTTTGGTATTATGCCCAAATATCGGTACTGTGGACAGTTGGAAGATGAGATGTTGTTCCTCTAAATTGTTTTGAGCTGTGACAAAGTTTTAAATCAGAGATCACCATGGAGGCTAAAATTATCTCAGCTGAAATGTCCTTCACCCATTTGGCGTGCTCTGCAAACTTTTAACAGTGTAGAAAAGTCAAAAGATTTGTGTATGGGAATCACAAGCACAACAGCACGTTAGTTCCGCTGTTTCTGTCAGTTCACCAGCGCTTGAATGCCGCCGATCCTTGAATGTGGAGGTGGAGATGCTGGAGAAGACAGCGCCCCACTCGCTACAAGGAGAGCCGATCACGTGTCCATCTCCGTGCTCTGATTGGATACATTGCCATGACGTTGATAGCAGTGTGACGTCATTCACCGTCTCTCATTTTGGAAGGGATTTAGTCGGCCATCGCAGATACACCAACAGCTTCGCACTGGGAAGCGGCCGTTCACCTGCTCCGTGTGTGCGAAGCGACTCATTCAGTTAACCCATCTTGTGATGCTCCGGTGAGTTCACAATAAATAGAGGCCACATTTCTGTCCGGAGTGAACAAAGAGTGAGCACCACCAGCAACTTCACATTAGGGAGGAAGTTCAAATCCGCTCTGTTGAATGTTTAACCATCACGGTGACTGAAGTCAGCTGTAGGTTCATGAGGGACTGTTACCGTCAGTTTCTGCAGTTCTTGCGGCTGCTCATCGCACCCAGGACTGAACCCTGGTCACTGAGCATTGGAGGAGGCTGTTCTGCTGACGTTCGCCTGAAACTAGACTGGTGTATAATATAGTGGATCTGTGAAAATTTATCAGTTCTGTATGAAATCCAGTGTCTCAGGTACTTACTCTCTCTACCCCACTCACAATGTATACTAGAGAGGCCACTCGGCCCATCTGGTCCCTGCCCATTTTTCTGTTCCATATCAGTATATCAAACTTAGTCCCTGCCGTTCCCCTCTCACTCTCCCTGTGATTACAGTTTACAACAAGTCACCACTCCCTTGGATAGGAGATTTCCCTTGACTTTCACAGAATCATAGAAATTTATAGCACATTAGAGACACTTTGGCCCACAATGTTGTGCTAACCATTTAACTTACTCTAGAAACTGGCTGCAATTACCGTACCGCATAGCCCTCTATTTTCCTAAGCTCCAAGTACCTATCTTTTTGTGTTCGTCCATCGTCGGCGTCGATGAGGACCTTGACACCAATATGATGGTGTCGAGACTAGTGTATGGTTTGGATTTAAGAAAGGGATTATTGCACAGTGTCATCCTCACCCTCTCTTCCCAATTCCCATCTGGGTCCAGTGGCAAGACAGAGCCTAGACGGCTGGAGATGGCACTAGGCACAGTGGATGACCAGGACGTCTCCTGTGTCTTGTCCTGCTCTACACGTTCCACGACGCTTGCAGAGACCGCCTTCCTGACCGTTGGACCTTCCATTGGTCTCGTCTGCTCAATCCGCCGGAGTCTGTCTTCACATGCTGGGATAGACAACTCCCTATCTCACCGAGAGTTTGAGACCTGTCGGCTACCCTCACCTGGTTTAGCCGGCTTGTCGAAGCCGTTGCCCGGGGTGTGGCCGCTGTCGCATGCAAACAGCTACGGGGAGCCACAGGTGAGAGCTGAGTGCCAGGTGGGGATCAAAGTTGGACTAACCGACTTAAAAAGGACGTGACATGTTCCTCCACCAGAGATGCTACCCCTCCCTGATACCCCATACATCCCTAATACTAGATCTAGAATGGCATTCCCCCTAGTCGGCATGTCAACGTGCTGTGACAGCAATCCTACCTGCACACACTTAACAAACTCTGCCCCGTCTAAGCTATTGGAACTAATCAGGTGCCAATGAATATCACGGAAGTTAAAGTCAGCTATGATAACAACCCTGTTATTTTGCACCTTTCCAAAATCTGCCTCCCAATCTGCTCCTCGGTATTTCTGCTGCCTCCACGGGGCCTATAGAACATACCCAATAGAGTAACTGCTCCCTTCCTGTTTCTGACTTCTACCCATGCTGACTCAAAAGAAGACCCTGCTATATTACCCACCCTTTCAGCAGTTATACTAGTATCCTTGATCAGTAATGCCACTCTCCCCCTCCCTCCCCCATCCCATTTAAAGCACTGATATCCAGGAATATTGAGAATCCATTCCTGCCCTGGTGCCAGCCAAGTCTCTGTAATGGCCACTATATCACAATTCCATGTATGTATCCAAGCTCTCAGTTCATCACCTTTGTTCCTGATGCTTTTTCCTTTGAAGTACACGCACTTTAGCCCTTCTACCTGAGTACCTTTACACCCTTTATTCGTTTCTCTTTCCTCAAAGCCTCTTTGTATGTTAGATCCGGCTTTATTCCATGCACTATACTTGCAGTTCTCGCATGACCTTTATCTTCCTCCATCTCACTACCTGCTCTAACACTCTAGTTCCCCTCCTCTTGCAAATCTAGTTTAAACCACCCGGAGCAGCTCTAGCAAACCTTCCCACAAGGATATTAGTCGCCCTCCAGTTCAGGTGCAACACGTCCCGTCGGAATAGGTCCCACCTTCCCTGGAACAAGGCCCAATTGTCCAGAAATATGAAGCCCTCCCTCCTGCATCAACTCCTTAGTCACGTATTTAGCTGCATTATCTTCCTATTCCTAGCCTCACTAGCACGTAGCATGGGTAGCTATCCTGAGATTGCAACCCGAAGTTCCTGTTCTTCAACATTGCAACTAACTTCCTAAACTCTCTTTGCAGGATCTCCTCTTTTTTTCTATCCACGTCATTGGTCCCTACATGGATCACGACATCTGGTTGCTCGCCCTCTCTCTTGAGAATACTGAGAACTCGATCCGAGAAATCGCGGACCCTGGCACCGGGGAGACAACAGACCGTCTAGGATTCTGGATCTCTTCCACAGAACCTCTTACCTATCCCCCTCACTATCGAATCCGCTATCACTACTGCTCCCCTCGTTTCAAAGTTGCTGGTGAACGCAGCAGGCCAAGCAGCATCTGTAGGAAGAGGTGCAGTCGACGTTTCAGGCCGAGACCCTTCGTCAGGACTAACTGAAGGAACTGATGTAAATAAGAAATAAGATAACAATTAATATGAAGTCAGTATCAATCACTTGAGTTGTGGAGCCCTTTCATGTGAGCTCATTGTTCGGGTGAGTGCAATTATTCCCCTCTAATTCAAAAGCCTGATCATTTAGGAAGAAAAGCTATTCCTAAACCTAGTGCTGTGGGAATTGACGTTCCTGAAACTCCTTCCTGAAGACAGCGTCCTTAAACAAGCATCACCTGGACAATGCGCGTTTTCATGATGAATGCTGTTTTCCTGTGACATCCCTCCTTGTAGGTGTTCTTAGTGGTGGGGAGGACTTTACCTATGACAGACTATCTTTATTGTCATGTGCCCCGTGACGGGTTAAATAACCAGCAGAAATAGAAAACACTTTGGAGTCCGGTATTGCTATTAACTAATGATATTTGTTAGTAACTACGCAATACAGTAATATAAATGCAGGTAAATCAAACAAGTTAGCAATGATTACATATAAGTAAGTGTGCAATGTATATGAAAACAAAGCTTCTTCAAGTCTACTGGTAAATAAATAGTCTTACGATAATGAGTAAAGTTCAGTTCAGTTCGTGGTATTGAGTTGAGTAGTGATGGAGAGAGAGAGAGAGAGAAACAGGGAGAGATTTGAATTGTCAGGCGAGCTGACGCCGTCGATCTTCCCGTTGTCCTCCGAAATCCTTTAAAAGTCATCGACTGTGACCGCAACAAAGGGGGCCGTTCTTCTGATGTGGAATCATCATCCCAGGGAAGAGTTGGCCACATGGACAACTCCCCACCAGTCACCCCCTTTTCACACTGCAAGAGCCACCGATCGATCCGCCTGATCGATCCTCCAAAAAAAAAACACTTTCTTTCTGTGAGCACAACGACAAAGAAATAGATATGTGGTGAGACTTTAATCTCTTCCAGGGAAGATGACCGTTGGCTCTCAAAGAGCTCATCCACTCTTTGTAAGGCCTTGTTTTTTTTAGTCCTGCTGGATGTTCGCACACCCTTCTCGCCAGACTAAGTCCGGTGGTGGAGCCGGCCAAGTCGCCGACAACTCGACCACGGCCCCCGGCCGAGCACCGGGCGCCCGCACCCGCCGAATCTCTTCGAGCGTGATGACAAGTTAAACTACATCTTTCCCTGCATGTGGTCTGTGACATCCAGTGAACAAAACCCAATGAGTTATTTACGACCTTAATGCTCTTTGATCACATTCCCTAACTATCATCCCTTTGAGAATATCACCATACACACTTCTTCCTCCATGTCCTACTTCTTCATGAAGTCGAATGAATGCAAAGTATTTATTTGGTACCTCGCACGCCAATTCTGGCTCCGGGCATAAACTCACAATTTTATCATTGAGTGGTCCTGCGCTCTCTCCAGTATAATGTTAATTACAGTGTATGCATAAAATGCCTTGGGATTTCCGTTAATCCTCCTCACTCTTGTCATTTCCTCGTCACTATTCAGTGTCCCGAATCACAGAGTGATTGTATCGTTGGTTCCCTATGTTCCTTCGAGACCTAATATCAGCTTTTCATAATTTCAGATGTCCACAACATCTCCCTCCTCTCTCTCTGGCTCTCTCTCTCTCTCTTTCTCTCTCTCAGTCTCTGAAGTAAAGACAATGGAATTTTGTCTTCATATGTAAATCAGTAAAATTGTGTTACTGGAACTAGTTCATGATGTCAGATAGGAGAACCTACAAGTTGAGAAAGAGGAGAAAACGAGGGTGAAAGAAAGGACCGGTAATGACGGGTGTAATGGTGGTTATTACCGACGGAATTATACCCCATGATGAGGCAGTTCTGTTTGAACCAGGAAACAGGGGTAAATGATTCGCCACGACATTCAATGCAACCGGGGCGTGAGGTAAGGTGCAAAGTGGATCCCTCTGGGACGCTGTAAACAGTTGGGTTGTTACTCTAAGGCAACACACAAAGATCTTAATGGAGCTCAGCAGACCAGAGAGCAAATGTAGAAAAGAGTAAACTCTGATTCTGTGTGTGTTGTTTTCTATTTCAAGCATCTGCAGGTTTTCTCGTGTTTTAGTTTTATAGCTCCATGCATAACATGGTTTAAATTTACCCACAAGTGGCGGGACAGAATAAGAAACATGAAGGCAACTGAATAACTTACAACATTTATTTCTAACGTCTAATGAGTTTCATAATCGGAATCAATGGGTATTTAAGAATATTTCTGAGCTCCTTTCGGAACTTTCTCTGCGTCAAGGCGTAAATAAAAGTGTTGGTGCAGGAACTCATAATCTGCAACATTCCCGATATCTCGTCCGTGATGTAACGAGGGTCAGTGACAGAATAATAAACAAACGTCTTTGAAACCCGTTGATAGATGTAAAATACCACTCGTGTTACCCACAAGAATATAAAACTACCGGTTATACTAAAGAGCAAAATGATGGATTTGCGTCGGTTCTCCATCTCCTCGTCCTTGTCATTCTCTGCACACTTTCGTTCCCGGAGCCTCCTGCGGGCTCGACTGGCCACTAAAATCTACCTGACAGTCCGAATATTGAACAGCAAAATCAGAAAAAAAGGAACACAAGGGGTTAAAATATGGTAAATCATTGCAAATGCCGCCCATGAGGGAGACTTTTTGTAGCTTGATGTAAAAACACAATACCAGGGAACATCACCCATTATTACCAAAGGCTCGTACACAAAGCCCCAGGGGACACACTCCAAACTGGCCAGCACACTCACTGTCCCGATAACCACCGCCGCCGTTCTCTCGGTGCAATATTTTGTTTTCAGCTTCTCACAGCAAATAGCCACAAATCGATCGACAGTGAAAGCGACAGTCAGCCAGACAGAGGTCGCAGTGCTCGAGAAAATTAACCATGCACCGAATCTGCACACAGGAGTGATGAACAGGAACGATTGAGGGAAATAAATCAGCAGAGGTTGCGAGATGACGACCAGGAGATCGGCGGCGGCCATTCCCACCAGGTAACGAGTGACACATTTGGACAGACCGCACTTTCCCCGGGACACTATCACAACCGCCAGCAGGTTCGCTGGAAGAGAGACACAGAACAGCAAGTTTGAGAAATACTGAGCAGAAGCCAATGCAGCAGTGGGAGGGCATCCTGTAATATTTCCATTTTATTGTTGCATTTATTGGTGGAACGGTCTAAAGAGGGCGCAGATCTATAGGGGCAGAGAAGGACTTCACACAGTAAATTAAAGTCACTATTATCTGTGTACGGATCCCTTACTGATGACCGAAATGTGAAGTAGCCAACGGAAAGCTAAAGCTGTGCAATCACATCCACATTGTCCATACTGGATGGAGGATTTTCTCCTCGTCTCATTAGCATGAAATGAATAAATCCGGACTCTGATTGCGGCATTCTTCCATTAGACAATCATCAACTTCCATGGCGCTCCCTGCCAGCTACAGGACAGCGGAAGGACAGAAACAATCTGGAAATGCTAGAAATACTCATCCAGGAAGAACAGAATATGTGGAAAACCGCAAAAAGTGTCTCGTCTCAGAAATGCTCTGAGAGAGGCCACTGACACCTCTGTTAAGTTATCTCTTTCCATTTCAGCTGAATGACGCTTAATGCTTCCAGCGTTCTCCGTATTTCCTATTCCAGCATCTGCCACCTCCCTGAATTCACAACAAAACATTGGCTGATGCCATAATTACAGCGCGATCTGAAAGAACCTGAAAGACAGATGTGAAACCTCCGATTGAAACCAGCACAGAGAACAGGGGAAAGGAATTCATCGTCAAGTAACTGACGCTGCAGATATAATAGAAAACATTTCGCAGAATTAATAACTATGAAGAGACAAGTCGGTTATGGTAAATGGGTCAGCAACGACTTCACTGTGTTGTCCATCAGCTGCTTCACATTCAGTCACGGCGCACACTATAATTAAAAATCCACAAGTTTCACGCTACAACATGGAACTGCTCGCAAATGTTACAACCAGTCGATGGTTTGATTATTATACCTCACGCAACCGCCCACATACAAATGCACACAATCGATCTTTTTAACCTCCTGCGGTTGTTACAAACACAATATTTGCAATATTAATGTAACCGCTACCAAACCAAAAGCATAGAAAAGAACAGTAACACTGTTGAACAAAAGCAGCTGAGAAAACTCTGCCTGACCCGTGAATTCCATAGATATTAGCGGAACCGCTGAATTCCAGCAGCGGTTTGTTTATAGATCCAGATCGCAAAATCCACATTTCTTCTGTTTCCATTCCATTCCGGAAATGCGGTAGACTTGGACTGGACATGTGGCGGCGGAATCCAGCGACAGAAAGAATTACAGCATTAGAATTCATCTTCAGTCCCCACCTACAGCAGCTGATACGGCGGCTTACCGGGAATTCCAAGGGCTGAAATAAAAGGATAGTAAACTTCCCCTATCCGCAAGATGACAGGATACCCCATTTCAGTGAGAGTCTCACTTCTGTTGCTCTTGAATTGATAGCTCCGGCAGAAACTTTGAACTGTTGCATTCATTCAAAATGTCCTTTATTTATAAGAAGGATCAGTCCCCAGGGATACGGTTATACCCCTGACCAACTTCATTAGTCACAATTACCTGAACAAACACTTTAATTCAACACCACTGCCTCTGATGTAAATATTAGGCCATTTGCAGAGAAAGGTGGATTTGAAGGTGGAATCTCATGTGGATAGGGTGGTGAAGAAAGCTTTTGGTATGCTGGCCTTTGTAAATCAGAGCATTGACTACAGGAGTTGCGATGTAATGTTGAAATTGTACAATACATTGGTGAGGCCAAATTTGGAGTATTGTGTACAGTTTTGGTCACCGATTTACAGGAAAGGTGTCAACAAAATGGAGAGAGTCCAGAGAAGATTTACTGGAATGTTACCTGGGTTTCATCACCTAAGTGATAGAGAGAAGATGAACAAGTTGGGTCTTTATTCTTTGGAGCGTAGAAGGTTGAGGGAGGTCTTGATAGAGGTATTTAAAATTATGAGGGGGGTAGATAGAGTTGAAGTGGATAGGCTTTTTCCATTGAGAGTGGGGGAGATTCAAACAAGAGGACATGAGTTGAGAGTTAGAGAACAAAAGTTTAGGAGTAACATGAGAGGGAACTTCTTTACTCAGAGAGTAGTAGCTGTGTGGAACGAGCTTCCAGCAGACGTGGTTGAGGCAGGTTCAATGTTGCCGTTTAAAGTTAATTTGGATCGATATATGGACAGGAAAGGAATGGAGGGTTATGGGCTGAGTGCAGGTCGGTGGGACTCGGTAAGAGTAAGAGTTCTTCACGGACTAGAAGGGCCGAGATGGCCTGTTTCTGTGCTGTAATTGTCATATGGTTATATATGGTTATATGGTTATAATATTCAAGATGCATTCTCGCCAGAACCCAGTTAGACACCTCCTCTTCCCCAGTCATTCTGCTTCATAGGACAAATTCAAGTTTGTTTCCCTTAATATTTGTAGTACCTGAATGTTAACTCTCAGTGAATTATTCAAAATGCTCCTCACGTCCCTCTGAAAGATGACCTCCGCCCCCACGTAAAAATGGCTTTTCCTACCTTGTTCTTCTCGGAATGGTTGGCCTCAAGTCATCCCGCACATTGTACATGTGCCAGGTCCTCACTCATTCACTTCTGGCTGAGTCCCCGGACCCACTCTGTATCCTTCTCACTACTGATCCTGCCGCCCAGCTCTGTAACACGAGCAGACATTGATAACATCGCACATTCAAATCAGCAATGTAGACTGTGAACAGCTGGGGTCTCAGCTCCAATCTCTGGTTCACCCTACTCGTCACAGCTTTCCAAATCGAAAGTGGCCTATTCATTCCCTCTCTCTGTCTTTCAACTGCTGACTAATTTTAAGTCTACACAAGCACACCAGAACCTTATTTGCTTATTATAAACTTCCTAATATTCCACCAACACCACATCCATCAGTTCGTAATGCTCCAACTGTTTCTAATGTCCTGAACCCATACTGACTCTGTCAACCCCGCTGCTGCAATCCTCCCAGCACCGTGTGTGGGCATTTGGGATCTGGGTCACTCTCCCTACCTGTAGGACACTGTGGTACAGAATACAATGAAAATACTGAACATGTGTGGTTCAGTGTAACAGTGGAATGTGTATCTGGTTTGGGCTCAGTGTGGGACTGAATGCCTTCGGTCTAAGACTGTAGAACTGAGGAGCTGTCAGTATCCCTGTTCTCTGAAACACACCTTCGATGCGACAGATGCTCGTTAACTTGCGTATCGACAGGAAGGAATATTGTAGTCTTTCCCTGCGGGAAGAAGAAGGAAACTGGGTCAGTGGGACAGAGTCAAAACGTCGAAGGTTCTGTGAAGTGGACGGCTTATGAAAGTCAACCTTTCCAGCAGCATATCAACATGTTTGACGGACTCAGCGAAGTTTCTCTAGCACTTAGTGTGCGCTCACTTTCATTTCCAGGATCTGTGTTTGTGTGTGTGTGTGTGTGTGTGTGTGTGTGTGTGTGTGTGTGTGTGTGTGTGTGTGTGTGTTTGTGTGTGTGTGTGTGTGTGTGTGTGTGTGTGTGTTGTGTGTGTGTTTGTGTGTGTGTTTGTGTGTGTGTAGCTGTGTGCGTGTGTGTGTGTTGTGTGCGTGTTTGTGTGTGTCTGTGTGTTGTGTGTGTGTGTGTGTGTGTGTGTAGCTGTGTGTGTGTGTGTGTGTGTAGCTGTGTGTGCGTGTGTGTGTGCTGTGTGTGTGTTTGTGTGTGTCTGTGTGTTGTGTGTGTGTGTGTGTGTGTGTAGCTGTGTGTGTGTGTGTGTGTGTGTGTAGCTGTGTGTGTGTGTGTGTGTTGTGTGTGTGTTTGTGTGTGTCTGTGTGTCGTGTGTGTGTGTGTGTGTGTGTGTGTGTAGCTCTGTGTGTGTGTGTGTAGCTGTGTGTGTGTGTGTGTGTGTGTTGCGTGTGTGTTTGTGTGTGTCTGTGCGTTGTGTGTGTGTTTGTTTCCTGTGTGTGTGGTCAGGAGGAGGTGAAACACTGAAAATTTGAAACCCTGGGTCAGAAATTAGGCGGTGTCAGTGAAATCTGTTTGCAGATTAATAAGTAGCCAACAAAAACATGAACCCTGTAAATATGGCTGCTGCGACAGAAAGCTCAGATTTTGTCATAATTCCCACCGCTGACGTAATACCCAATAATTTTGATATATTTCTATTCAATCTGCCCAATATTTACATCAGAGTCAATGGTGTTGAATAAAAATGTTTGCTCAAGTAATTGTAACTAATGACGTTAGTCGGGGTATAACCGTGTCTCTCGAGACTGCTCCTTTGTATAAATCAGGGACGTTTTGAAAGCACCAGCTCAGATTTTCTGCCGGCGCTGTGAATTCAAAAGCATCAGATCACAAATTCGCACTGAAATGAGTTATCCAGTCATCCTGAGAATAGGGGAAGTTTACTATCCTTTTATTTCAGCCTTAGGAATTCCTGGTAAGCCGCCGTATCAGCTGCTGTAGCTGGGAACTGAAGTTGAAATCCATTGTTGTAATTGTTTCTGTCGCTGGATTCCACTGCCGCATGTCCAGTCCCAGTATGCTGCATTTCAGGAAGGGAATGGAAAGATCGAGAATGTAGATTTGGGAATCTGGATCTAAAAACAAACCGATGATGGAATTCAGCGATTCTTGATTTCAACGTGTCAGGCAGAGTTTTCCCAGTTGCTTCTGTTGAATAATGTGGTGTTCGTGATTATCTGCTTTTGGTCGTGGAGTAGCTATACTGAAATCAGAAAATATTATGTCTATGCAGCTCCCCGTATTTATATGGACGGATTGTCTGCATTTGTATGTGAGCGGTCTTGTGAGGTGCAATAATCAAACCATCGACTGGTAGTATCATTTTAGTAAATGTGAGGAATTCCATGTTGCAGCATTAAACTTGTGGATTTTTAATAAATGTGTGCGCTGTGACTGACTGTGAAGCAGTTGATGGACAACTCAATGAAGTCGTTGTTGAGACAATTGTCACAACAGACGTGTGGCTTCATAGTTATCAACACCATAAAATGTATTACGTTATATCTACATCTGACACCAATCCAGTTATCTAAAAGTGATACTGAGTTGGCTACTGGACGATGAATTCCTCTCCCCTGCTTGATAGTTGGAACTATCCCGCAATCAGGATGCGGATGTATTCATCTTATGTCACGAAATGCGGAGGCGCCAGTAGAAAACGTTCCATCTAGTATGGACTCTGAGGAGGTAAATACCCAGTTTTCACATCCCGCTGCCACTTCACATTTTGGTCACCAGTAAGGAATTCGTACACAAAATATATTGATTTTATTTAACTGTGTAACGTCCTTCTTTGTCTCCTCCAGATCTGCGCCCTTTTTGGAATCTTCCACCACTAAACGCGTCAATGACATGGAAGTATTACGATTTCCGCTCACATTGCTGCACTAGCCTCTGCTCAGTATTTTTTTCAACTTTCTGTTCCCTGTCTCTCTTTCAGCGAACCTGCTGGCCATTGTGATTGTGTCCCGGGGAAAGTGCGGTCTGTCCAAATGCGTCAATCATTACATGGTGGGAATGGCCGCCACCGATCTCTTGATGGTTATCTCCTACCCGATGCTGACGTGGACTGCTTGGATTTATTTTCCCCGATCATTTCTGTTCATCACTCCTGTGTGCAGATTTTGTGGATGGTTAATTTTTGCGAGCACTGCAACCTCAGTCTGGCTGACTGTCGCTTTCACCTTCGATCGATTTGTGGCTATTTGCTGTGAGAAGCTGAAAACAAAATATTGCACCGAGAGGACGGCCGCTGTGGTTATCGGGACAGTAATTCTGTTGGCCTGTTTGGAGTGTGTACCCTGGGGATTTGTACACGATCCTTTGGCAGTAATTGATGGTGTTCCCTGGTATTGTGTTTATACATCGAGCTACAAAAGTTCTCCCTCATGGGCGGCATTTGCAATGTTTCACCGCATTTTAACCCCTTGTGTCCCATTCTTTCTGATTTTGCTGCTCAATATTCGAACAGTTAGGAAGATTCTAGCAGCCAGCCGTTCCCGCCGGGGGCTCCGGGGACGAAGGAATGGAGAGAATGACAAGGACCGGGAGATGGAGAACCGACGCAAATCCATCGTTTTGCTCTTCAGCATAACTGGTAGTTTCATACTGTGCTGGGTAACACGGCAGGCATTTTATATCTATCAACGGATTTCAATGAGTTTTGTTTATTATTCTGTGACAGATCCCCACTACCTCACTGAAGAAATATCGGGAATGCTGCAGATTCTCGGTTCCTGCACCAACACTTTTATTTACGCCCTGACCCAGAGCAAATTCCGAGAAGAAATCAAGAATATGCTGAAATACCCAACGATTCGGATTTTGAAACTCATTAAACGTTAGAAATAAATACTGTAAATTATTACAATCAAGCTGTCTTCATGATCCCTATTATGTTAACCCACTGTGTATAAATGGAAACAATGTGATGAACAGAGTTATAGAACTAAAACGGGAGAAAATCTGCTGATGCTCGAAATAGAGAACAACACACACTATCATAATTTACTCTTTTCTATAATTGCTGTCTGGTCTGCTGAGTTCCATCATATTTTGTGTGTGTTGCCTTAGAGTAACAAACCAGCTGTTTACAGCTGATTCTGACGGCATCACTGGCTTCGGCGTCCCAGTGAAATCCACTTTGCGCCTTACCTCACACCCCGATTACATTGAGTGTTGTGGCGAATCATTTGCCCCTGCTTCCTGGTTCTAACAGAACTGCCTGATCATGGGGTATACTTTCGTCAGTAATAACCATTCCTGATCCCGTCATAACCCGTCCTTTCATTCACCCTCGTTTTCTCCTCTTTCTCAACCTATACGTTCTTCTCCTCTCTGACGTCATGAACTATCTTCCAGTAGCACAATTTTAACTGTTTTACATATGACAACAAAATACCATCGTCTTTACTGCAGAGAGAGAGAGAGAGAGAGAGAGAGAGAAGACAATGTAAAGTTTGGGATGCTGAAATTGTACTGGCTCTCGGAGGAACATGAAGAATCAACAAGCAGGTTAAATTGTGAATCAGGAGAGTGAATAATGACGAGGAAATGACTAGAGTGAAGAGTATTAACGGGCATCCCAAGGCATTTAATGCATACACTGTAAAAAAAAAAAAAATAGATTTGTTACTCCTGCTTCCCGGTTCTGGAAAAAGGCCTGATCTTGGAGTATATTTTCATCTGTGGCTATAATATCCCCCATATTGACTGGGATCCTTAGTGTAGAGGCTCAGAGGAGAAGAATTTGCTCGCCGTTATCCTGGAAAGACTTAGCGATATTTACCCTCTATACTACGCCCGTTTGTGTAGATTTAGCATGTCAACTGTAATTAGGCCAACTTCTAGACCAGAATAGTGGAGAGTACCCTGACTGGTTGTATCATTGTCTGGTATGGAAACACCGGGTTCCTTGAATAGAATAAACAATGAAAAGTTGTGGATGCAGCCAGTCCATCAGATGTGTATCCCTATCCACCGCTGAAAACATCGACAAGGAGTGAAATCACCGGAAAGCAGCATTCATCATCAGGGACGCCCGTCACCCAGGTGATGCTCACTTCTCCATGCTGCTGTCCGGAAGGAGTGACAGGAGCGTCAGGTCCCATAGCAACAGGTTCAGCAATACTTCTACTCGTAAATAGAAACGTCGAAAATAGGTGCAGGAGCAGGTCATTCGGCCCTTCGAGCCTGCACCGCCATTCAGTACGATCATGGCTGATCATTCAACTCAGAACCCTGTACCTACCTTCTGTCCATACCCCCTGATCCCTTTAGCCACAAGGGCCATATCTAACTCCCTCTTAAATATAGCCAATGAACTGGCCTCAACTGTTTCCTGTGGCAGAGAATTCCACAGATTCACCACTCTCTGTGTGAAGAAGTTCTTCTCAATCTCAGTCCTAAAAGGCTTCCCCTCTATCCTCAAACTGTGACCCCTCGTTCTGGACTTCCCCAACATCGGGAACAATCTTCCTGCATCTAGCCTATCCAATCCCTTTAGAACTCTATACGTTTCAATAAGATCCCCCCTCAATTTTCTAAATTCCAACGAGCATAAGCCTAGTCGATCCAGTCTTTCATCATATGAAAGTCCTGCCATCCCAGGAATCAATCTGGTGAACCTACTTTGTACTCCCTCTATGGCAAGGATGTCTTTCCTCAGATTAGGGGACCAAAACTGCACACAATACTCCAGGTGTGGTCTCACCAAGGCCTTGCACAACTGCAGTAGTACCTCCCTGCTCCTGCGCTCGAATCCTCTGGCTATGAATGCCATCACATGTAGCCAGTACTCTATTGATTAGTGTAGGATTTCTAATATTACACAAGACTAATTAATCTGATACCCAAATTGTTACTTGATGTGTAACAAGTTGTAATATCATTGTGCCAATCATAGCGAGCAATCACTTGGTATATGGAGCAGAAAACTCAGTTTATTGCTTTCCCTCAGATTTGGTCAATGCTGTCAATAATAAAATTCCTGGAATTTTGAATGTGCTTCACGAATTTAATTGAATTCACAGATGAGCGTAGGGTTCTCGATAATATCAACTGCACCGTTAACTGTTAACTGCTTATTATAAAATGGCTTCTCTAAGGTGTTACAATGAAATGACTTCTTTGTAATGCTAACTATTGGGTCATGTTCTCTGTAGCTGAGAGGTTTCAGTTATACTTATTGATAACGGAGGAACTAAGCAATGGAAGTTATCTATGTTATGCTACCTTGTCTGTGTGAGCTGAGCTGGCGCTCGCGGGCTTTTTCAGGACCCAAGCGGAGAGGACGGACGTGCGGAGCCGGCGTTTCCAGGGCGCCAGATACCGAGCCTCCGGGGTCCGGAGGGTGGCCGAAGTCTCGGAAGGACGTTGTGGATGAAATCGGAGGTGTGAGCTCCAACGTATTAAAATATTATGTGCAGAAGACTGATAGGTTTACCTGTGTGGCGCCTTTTCAATAGTTGTTTCTACTAACTGATCACCAAGAATTACTGTAAAGTATATTTTTTGCTTGCACTTTGTATATTATTTGATGTTTGTGTCGTGGCTGACATTTCGGAGCCTCACACAGTATCCGCAGCAAAGCATTTGCACTTTTTGGCAGAATCGACGGCTAATCACCCTCTGCAACGGGAGTCAGATGGGGCATGCACGCTGTCACGGAGGAAGGGTTTGAAGGGACGCCAGAGGAGTTGCCCGAAGGTAGGGGCGGAGACTTTAGCGAGAGGGTCAATCGGTTTTGAAGGATGAAGGAAGGGAGTGGTGAGATTTGGAGAATGTAATTGGTTCTGTTACGTACCGCGTAACTGGGTTGCCAAACCAGCAGAAATGGACCACTCAGTTGGAGTCTGGATTACTGGAACTAAGAAGGTTTTATTAAAGGAATAAGCAACGCAGTACTCTAATCAAAAGGATAATAAATGCAACAGTTCAGCAATGATAAACACACATGTACACAGAGCTAGGATAGTAGCAACAATCAAGCTTTATCGTCATCTAGGGGAAAATGACTAGTTTCAAAGTGACGCAAAGTTCAGTTCAATTGAGTTCAGTTCAGTTCACAGTAATCACTGCCGTGCCGTGAGAGACAGAGAGAAAGCGAATGAATATTCAAAACGGATTCCACACAGACCTTCGATATTCCTCGCAGTCAGCTTTCGGGCGAGCTCTTTGTAATGTCTTCTGAGGTCACCGACTGTGACCCCTCCGTTTCAGATACGATCGTTCCTCTGCAGTGAACCTGGCACCCAGGCAAGGGCGGACACACACCAGGTCCCGCCGATCGTACCTTTCCACCCTGTGCGTCTATGGCTTGGTCCCGCGACCAGCCCTCCAAAACCTCCCACCGACTTGCCGGAGGCACACCGCTTCCAGGGTCTCGTTACCTCGTGGTGTCGTGTGTGTCCTGCCTTAGCGAACCTGTCCCTTTTTATCCTCCTGCTGGGGTATCGCCTGTCCATCACACTTCAAACAGTTCAGGGTTCAAACGGAGCCGATCTTGACTATACCCAGACCGGTGTCTCCTTCCGTTAAACTCTCTCGTCTCTTCATTAACATTTCCAAATGCTGCTCCATGTCTTATTTATCTCTGTTTCTCCTGAAAACAGGTGGCAGATCGACTGTTGATCCCACTGGTGCCAGCACAGGACAGTTAACATCTTAATCTATTTGTACTTTTTGTAACCCTCTATCGTCACAGTTCTCATTCCCCACGGAAGCGGGAAGGCTCTGAGTTGGCCTCAGCCATTAACTTCCCGGTGAACAGGGCGGTGGGTCCCCGTCAGCAGTTAAGAATTTCCTCAGGAAGGACCCACATCCCCGAAAGGGAAGATGATGATGAGACCTGGATAGAACATACCTCTCAGCTGCTCGGCGAGTGGCAGTGTCCTGAGGAGGAGAAGCGGCACAGATTAGGAGAAAGTTTGAGAAGGGGGGCAGCTGAGGTGGTAAAAGGCGTGGAAGTTAACCAGCCCTTGGCTTCTTGGATGGGGTGTCTGGAAGCATTCGTCGTCTGAACCCTCAGTGCCTCAGTGGCACCTGGGGCCTCCACAAGGGTCTAGAAGCATTAGAGAAGTCTTTTGGGCTAACGGGGGGCAGGGTGGAGCTTTTAGGGGGGATTCAGATTCTGCGTCAGGAGAAAGGGGAAAAGTTTTCTGAGTATCCTTTCCGGCTGGAGCGAAGGCTGAATTGCTTGAGGCCCCGGTGGCGGGGGTGGTCATTCAAGGGAATGAGATGGAACGGATAAGGATTGACCAGGTACCCAGGGGCACGCAGAGACATGATGTGATCGCTGAGAGCCTCCGGCAGTCCCGTAGAGCGTGTCCCCCCGCACCCCCGTCTTTTGTTCAGTTGCTCAGAGAGGTAAGGGAGGAGGAGGACGCGTTGGGAGCGGAAGAGGGCCTCGTTAGTACGGTGCCATCCTCGGTAGCAGCTCCTTGTGGTGAAATGACCGGGGCCAGATCTACGCGAGAGACACATAATGGGGTCGCAGAAGGGGACTAGTGGAGAAGGCCCCTCTCTGAAGGGACGGACGGTACTGAGGTCAGGCGGAGGACGGCGTCCTGCGAGGCGAGGCGTGTGCTATAACCGCGGGGAACATGGGTACTTCAGGCGGGAATGTGAACGGCAGAGAGCCCCTCGGAGGGAGTGCCCACCGGTGTCCCAGGAGGAAGGGGGTGTCGGGAAAGTTAGAAGAGACTCAGTTAGAACAGACTGCAGTCTCTGGGAAAATCCGTTCCCAGCAATGTTCGGCGGGACCCTGGAGAGGAAAAGTCCCTATCCCCGAAGGATTGGTGGGACCCCGATCCGGCGTGTCGATGCGGATAGAGGTGATAGATGTAAAAGCCATACTCGACACCGGGTCGCAGGTCACATTACTGTACCGGTCGTTCTACGATCAGGAGCTGGCGCATTTACCATTTACTCCTTTCAGTGCACTGGAAATTTGGGGTATCAGTGATGGTGATTACCCGTACTATGGCTATTTGTCTGTGAAACTGGAGTTCCTGGAAGCTGAGGTGGGGGTGTCTGAGGCTCATGAGGCCCTGGTACTGGTTTACCCAGACCCCGGTGAGGCGGGGGGGGGGGCGTCAATTCTGGTGGGGACCAGCACCCCTACTGTGCGGAGACTCCTGGGAGCCTGTAAGGAGAAGGCAGGTGAAGACTTTTTGGAGACCCTGTCAGTGCACCCAGTGTTCCGAGCTGCTTTTGAGGAAGTGTTGCGTCGCCCTGGGTTAGACGCGGTGTGTGAACGATGCACTGTATGGTGTGCCAAGTCGAAGCCCAGGGTGGTACTCCAGGTGAAATAGCGAGAGTGAAGGGGATCCCTAGATTCCCTGGAGTGCCTGAGGGTGAAGCCTTTTTAGTCGACATCCCGGAAGATCTCAAGGAGGAGTCAAGATTCCCGGCTGGGGTGCTGATGCGACCCGAGTTGCAGAAGCCCTCGGTGGTGCAGGCACGCAGGCTGGTGGTGTTCGTCAGGAACACTACGAAACGGGATGTCACCTTCAAGCGAGAGATGCCTCTGGAACATTTGTTCCCCATGATGGTGATGCATAGCAGCCCCGTGAGGCCAGTTGGGAGATTGCTGTTGGGCCAAGGGCCTAAGTTGACCGCTGAAAGCTTTTAACTTTGGGGCATCACTTGTCCAGGAAGGTTGGAAGCGGAGGCTGGTGCAGAAGATGTTGACGCTAACGGGTGTTTTTTTTCCACTGACGAGTTTGATGTGGGTTGTTCCAAGAGCATTCACCACACCATACGGGTAACTGAGGATACTCCGTTTAGTGAAAGATCGTGGCGACTGGCTGCTGCAGATGTGGAAGACGTGCGGCAGCATTTGGGCAAGTTGAAGGAGGCTGGGATCATTACAGAGTCCCGAAGCCCTTATGCCTCTCCTATCGTAGTGGCCCAGAAGAAGAATGGGAAGGTTGATATGTGTGTGGACTATAGAACACTGAACAGGCGCAGGGTCCTTGATCAGAACACAGACCCCGGGTCGAAGACGCGCTGGCCTGTCTGAGTGGGGCGAAGTGGGTTTGAGGACTGGATATTACCAGATCCCGATGAGTGAGGCCGATAAGGAGAATACAGCCTTCATTTGCCCTCTGGGATTTTACCAGTTCGAAAGGATGCCCCAGGGCATATCGAGGGCCCCTGGCACCTTCTAGAGGGTCATGGAGAAGACAGTGGGAGATAGGAACCTGCTCGAAATGTTAGTGTATTTGGTTGACTCAGTATTTGGATCCATCTTGGAAGAACAAGAAGCGAGAATACTGAAGGTGCTCAACCGGCTGAAGCAGGAAGGGTTGAAGCTTTCCCTGGACAAGTGCCAGTTCTGTTAGCTATGTTGGACACATTATCTCGCGGAATGGTGTAGCGAAGGACACGGCTAAGATCGAAGCAGTGACCACCTGGCCAAGGCCCCAGACCGTGAGTGCTCTGCGTTCGTGCCTAGGGTTCTATGGGTAATACCGGAGATTCGTGATGGGCTACGCCCAGGTGAGTCATCCCTTGAACCAGCCTCTGCGTGGCTACCCTCCCCTAGGACAGAGGGGGGTGGGGGAAGGACGGGAGATGGGAGAATATTTGAACCCGTCAGAGCCCTTCGGACAGAGATGGGATGACAAATGTGAAGCGTCTTTTCTGTTACTGAAGGAGATGCTGACTCAGGCGCCGGTGCTGGCTTTTGCAAACCCCCGATTGTTCTACGTGCTACACACTGACGCCAGTCATGAGGGTTAGGGGCCGTTCTATATCAGGATCAGGGCGCTGGCCTGAGGCCTGTGGCATTTGTCAGCCAGTGTTTGTCACCTTTGGAGAGGAACTATCCCACTCAAAAGTTGGAGTTGCTGGCGTTGAAATGGGCGGTGGTGGATAAACTGGATGCCACAGACCGTCGGTGGCTGGCAGCCCTGTCTGTATATGATTTCAGCCTGAAGTACCGCCCCGGGATTCGGAATGTCGATACGGATGCTCTGTCCCGACGGAGGCATGAGGAACTGAAGAAGTACGCGGAGTAGGAGAGTGTTTCTGCATCCGGGGTGAAGGCGATGGGCCATCTTGCTATCACGGTGCAGGCTGAGGAGAAGGAGAGGCCAGATCGAGCAGTGGACTCATTCGGGGCGTCCAATGACGCCGTGCCCCTAGTTTACAGTGATCTGACTGCTCTGAAGACCACGCAGCTGCCGGAGTTAAACCCTGGGGAAGTGACCGCTGCTCAGCGAGATGACCCGGGCATTGGCCCTGTCTGGCACGCCGTGGAAGAGGGGGATGTGACACAGGCGGAGAAGACTGAACACGTTTCAGTGTTTCTGTTATTGAGCGAATAGCTACGGTTGAGTTTGAAAAACAAAAATTTATAGCGGGTAATGTCACTCTCGGACCGACCTCGGTGTTGGCAGCTGGTCCTGCCTGAGAAGTATCGGAAGGTTGTCTTGAAGTCCCTCCATGATGGCTCTGGACATGTGGGGGTGGAAAAGACCTAAGGATTGCCCAAGGACCGGTTTTACTGGCCCCGAATGAGGACGGAGGTCGAAGAGTACTGCTAATCCTGCATACGGCGGAATTCGCTGCCTGGGCAGGCTGTCCCTTTGTCCCACTTGCAGATTGCGGGGCCGTTTGACCTGGTGTGCATGGATTTCGTGGCCATAGAACCCGATGCCAGCAACACGACGAATATCTTGGTCACCACGGTCCAAAACACCAGGTATGCTCAAGCTTTTCCTACCAAGGATCAGGGAGCGACTACAGTGGCGAAAATGCAATGAGAGAATATTTTTCGCCGGCGGATACATAGTGGCCAGGGACGGGACTTTGAGAGTAAACTCATCTATGAGTTACTGGGCATGCTCGGGGTTGAGAAATCGAGGACACGCCCTATCATCCGCAGGGCGGTCCCCAGCCGGAGATGTTTAATCGGGACTCTGGAGATCAGCAAAAAGAACCGCTGGAGTCGACATATTAGGCAAATGGTTCACCGTTACAACTGTACACGGAATGAAGCTACTGGTTACTGCCCCTATTATCTTATGTTTGGGGGCGAAGCCAGGTTGCCCATTGACCTCTGTTTCGGGACTGATGCGGGTGAGGTAACGCCGAAGCCTTACTTGAAGTATGTGTCTGATATGAGGAAAGAGCTTAAATGGGCTTACGAGTTAGCCGGGGAGGCGGCCGCCCGGCAGAATCGGGGAAATAAGAGAAGATATGACACGAAAGTAAAGTTCTCCCAACTCCTACCGGGAGAACGAGTCCTCATAAGGAATCTGGGATTAACTGGAAAGCACAAATTGGCTGATCACCAGACAGCCACGCCCTATGTGGTGGAGACTCAGATGCCAAATTTACCGGTTTTCCGGGTGCGGCCCGAGGATAGAAAGGGGCCTGTCAAGATTCTCCATCAGAATCACCTATTGTCCCTGGGGCAAGACGTACAGGTAAAACGGGAGCTTGACGCGGCGGCTGCACCCAGTATCAGGGCTCTGCGTCCCCGCAGGGTGGAGGACGTGCCTACCCCGGGAGAGACGGGCCCGAGTCCAGCCCCTGTGCGGGATACTGACTCGGAGGATTATGACTGGGATGGTTGGTACCTTCTGCCGTTCGCTTATGCTCCCGTGATCGAGGAAGAATGTCCTGGCCTTTCCCCCACTGTGTTAGACGGGGTAAGGGGGGCTAGTGATAGGCAGTCCGTGGTACCGCAGGACGCTGAAGGACAGTATGTAGGGTTTGAACCAGAGATAGAGGGTTCCGAGGCGCAGAGGGATTTGGGTGACCGCTTGGGGGTGGGTTCGCCTCGTAGTTTCAAAAGGTCCCCTATAGTCTCCGAGGCGGAAGAGTCAGAAGCGGAGATACGTAGGTCTCATAGAAGTCGGAACCCCCCGGAGAAGTTGGCCTATGTTGCACCTGGGGAGCAGGGTGTGATCTCTACTGTTTTGGGAAGTTATTTCCCTGCTTTCTGCACGTGGATTGGGCTGTTTGTTTTGCAGGAAGCGGTGGCGAATTATCTGAATGTCATGACGGCATGACTTACTTCGGTGGGGGGAGAATGCAGGGTTCTCAGTAATACTAGATGGACAGTTAACTGTTAATTGCTTATTACCAAATTGGCTTCTCGTACTGTTAACTGCTGAGCAAGGTGTTCTCTGAACAGCGTGTTTGGAATATACTTAGTGATAATGGAAATTGTATTCATTTGCTAGCCAATGCAAGTCATGTTATGTTATCTTGTATATCTGTGCTGAGTTGAGGAGCGCGGGCTTTTTCGGGAGGCGAGCCGAGAGGACGGACGTGCGGGGAACGGATAGCGGTTCCAGGGCGGAAGATACCCGACCTCGGGGGTTCGGATGGTGGCCGGAGTCTCGGAAAGACGTTGTGGATGGAATCGAAGGCGTGAGCTCCAAAGTATTAAAATATTATGCGCACAGGACTGATATGTTACTTACGTGGCACCTTTTCTTCTAGTTGTTGCCACTAACCCATCACCAAAACTTGCTATAACGTATAAATCTTTACTCGCACTTGGTATATTGTTTGATATTTATGTCGTGGCTGATCATTGGGTGCCTCACATCGTATCCGCACCAAAGCAATTGCACTGTTGGCGGGGTCGACGGCTATTCGCCCTAGGCAACGGGAACCAGTTGCGGCAAAGGCCGTTATACCAGCATGTGTCGTGAAATTTGTTAAAGTAGCATCCGCACTTCAATGCAATACATAACGAATATAATAAATTATAATAATAGCAACAAAGGCATAAGTACATCAATTACAGTTAAAAATTGTGCAAAAAAGAGAAATAAGATATTAAAAAGTGGGTTGTGTTTACGGGTTCAATGCCCATTTAGGAATCGGATGACAGAGGGGAGGAAGATGTTCCTGAATCACCGAGCGTGTGTTTTTAGGCTTCTGTAGCTCCTGGATGGTGACAATGGAAAAATGGCTTGTCCTGGATGCTGGATGTCCTTAATAACGGACGCTGCCTTTCTGGGACACCGCTCCCTGAAGATGTCCTGGGTACTTTGTAGGCAGGTACCCAAGATGATGTCGACTAGATTTACAACCGTCTGCAGATACTTTCGGTCCTGTGCAGTAGCACAGCACCACCACCCCACAACCCCCCACTATCATACCAGACAGCGATGTGGCCTGTCAGAATGCGCGTCACGGTACATCTAAAGAGGATTTTTTAAACTGCATTTGTACTTGTTCACACATCAAACCTCTTCAAACTCCGAATGAAGTATGGTCTTTTTCTTGTTTTGTTTATAACTGCATGGATATGTTGGGACCAGTTTAGATCCTCAGGGATCTTGACACCTAGGAACATGACAATGCTCACTCTCTCCACTTCTGATCCCTCTGAGGATTGGAAAGTGTTCCCTTGTCTTACCTTTCCAGAGTCCACAATCAGCTCTTTGGTTTTACTGACGTTGAGTGCAGGGTTGTTGCTACGACGCCACTCTTCCAGTTGGGACATCTCGCTCCTGAACGCCCTCTCGTTTCCATGTCAGGTTCTACCAGAAAATGGTTGTGTCATCAGCAAATTTATAGACGGTATTTGAGCATTAAAGATTTTAGAGCAGTGGGCTAATCACGCAACTCTGAGGCGCACCAGTGTTGATCGTCAGCGAGGAGGAGATTTTATCATCAATCAGCAAATATTGTGGTCTTCTAGTCAGGAATTCGAAGATCCAGTTGTAGAGGGAGGTACCGAGGCCCAGGATCTGCATCTTTTCAATCCGGATTGTGAGAGTGATGGTATTACATGCTGAGATATTGTCGATTAACAGCATCTTTGTTGTTTGTGCTGTCCAGGTAGTCAGAGGCCGCATGAAGAGCCAGTGAAATTGCATCTACCGAAGACCTATTGTGGCGATAGGCAAATTGCAATGGGTCCTTGCTGAGGCAGGGGTTCAGCCTTCTTCCTCTGAATGACACAGTACAGCGTTAGAGCCATATAATGCCGCTCATATGACAAGCCTTTCAAAGGCGGAATCATCTTGATTGACCTCCACAATGTCAGCATATCTTTATAAGAAAGAGACACAAAATTGCTCACAATTCTCCAAGTGAATGTCCCTTACTGTTAGACTCTTGTTAAACTCTGTTCGACAGAGCTCAGTTTGAGTACTATTTACCATTCCCAGGTATGGCGGACACTGACTGCAATACTGTGCAATTTTACCGTCGCTTATTATTTGGACTGTGTGAATGTGCACCACTATTGTATAAATTCACAGCAAATCTTGCACTACCATCTTATCAGTGTAAACGTGTAAATCTTGCGAATATTGTCATCTTTGATTTATAATTCCTGGAAAGTTTATATTTTGAGGTACTTACTTCTATTCCTTCGTACCTCTCCTCTAATATTTGTGTATCTGAGCACTTGTAATATTAATGTGACATCTGTAAATTTCTTTGGAATCAATAATGCATCGGTAAATCTCTCTACCTATCCTCCGTATTTACCACCTTAAAGGTTGCTTTACGTTAAGCTATCTAATCAATTTCTCTTCCCTGCACAACAGCCAGTCCAGCATAACTGATCCCCAAGTGAGCTCAACCACCAGCCGCTCGAAAAAGCCATATCATAGCATACTAGAAATGTCTCCTCTTGGAAGCGTTTTTGGAAAATCTGATTTCACAGTCTTTCTACATATTGAAATACCTCATGTCTATCGTAACACTACACTTTTGTCATGCATTTTCTATCTTAGCCACTGTTTGGAGATCTTTACATAACTCCCATCTGGGTCATTTTACCCTGCTGTTCCTTAGCCCTACGTATAAAGATACAACATCATCTGACCATATGTACTCTCTTTCTAATGATTAGATTTTAGTTTTGTACCAACAGAAGTGCGCTGTGCGCTTTGCTTCCATGCCTTTCCTTTCGATACAATGTGCATGTCACGGTCCGGATCGTAAATTCCCTATTTTCTCCTAATTTCCTTTGATAGTGCCACAATTCCGACCGTCAGTTTCCCACTTGCTCCTAATTCTCTTTGATGACGGCACACCTGGTTTCCATCAGGACCTGCAGCATGAGAACTCCGGCGTTACAACCAGTAGTTGCCAGATTGTTGGTTTTCAGGGTGTGGTAAATAACTTTTCCCGGACGCTTAAGGCTGTATGTTCTAGGTTTTGCCCAGTATCGAAAATTACCTGTGAAACTGAATTTCTTCGTGTCAGGATCAGTTTTCTAAGTTCAACTCCAGTTCAGAGGCTTACCTGTGAAACCCAGCCTCCCCGCGCCAAAATAAGTCTTTTAAAGTGTTAATTCAGCACCAAGGCTTGCCTGCGTAACTCCGTCTCTCCGTGCTAAGAAGGATTTTGTCAGCCGTTTCTCTCTCTACGCTCCGAGTCAAGATAAATTCTGTGCGTCTTCTGCCTTCCTGCTCTCCTTCCTGTTTGCCGTTCACGTCTGCATCCTAACTAAATCTCCGTGCCTGTGTCGCCTCATTCGTTGCAACAGAAAGATCTGGCCACTATGCACCTAGCGGACACGAATACCCTGCAACAAGACCTCACCAGCCAGGACTCCCAACTGGGTTTGCATGACCAACTCCTCCAGGAGGCCATGGCGAACGTCCGTTCTCCCTGCTGACGTAACGAAGATCGGTGACCAAGTGGACCGCGTATTTTACCCACTCCTGGAACTCTGTCTAACCAGCCCAGACAGCCTGTAGTGCCAACACCCAACGTATCAGCAACTTCACCATCAAGATAGCCGCACGAACCTGAACCAGAGCACTACGCTGGGGATTTGGGAAAGTGCCGGGTCTTCCTTCTGCAGTGCTCCTTGATGTTATAACAGCCGTCATCCACGTACTCCACGGATACGTCAAAGATTGCTTATATCATGGGGTTGTTGCGGGGAAGTGACTTAGCGTGGGCTACAGCTGTTTGATATAATCAAGCGGATATCTGCTCTTTTTTTCCACCTTTATCGCGGAAATGAGAAAGATCTTTGACGACTCCGTCCGTGGTACAGATACGGCTAAGCGCCTACTCACACTCCGCCAGGGCTCACGCAGCGTTGCCGAATATTCCGTGGCGTTCCGGACGTTAGCGGCCCACAATAAGGCACTCCAAAACGTATTTCGGAACGGTCTCATTGACATGGTGAAAAACAAGCTAGCGGCAAGAGATGACACCGACAGCCCGGATTCCCTGATCTCCCTGTCCACCTGGTTGGACAATCGTCTCCGAGAACGCCATAAAGAACAAACGGGTCCTCCACCACATTTGGCCACTACAGGGCACGCATTTCCGCCTCCCGTCAGAAAAAATGAAACCTCTCTGCTGCTGCTTCTAGTAGAGATAGTGACCATATTCATCCTGTCTCGGGGAAAGTGTGGCCTCTCCAGAGTTGTCAAATGCAGCTGGTTGCCATGGCCGTGGCGGATCTGCTGGTTCTTATCCTGGATCTGATACTGAGCAAGGTTTCACTTACGCACATGCCAATCGGCGCTTTCTTCCGCTCAATGACCACGGTGTAATATCCACGCTGCTCTGATTTACACCGTCACCGACTGTTCGGTCTGGTTCACCGTCACGTTCACCTTTGATCGATTTGTCGCCATTTATTGCCAGAAACTGAAAACAAAATATTGCACCGGGAAAACTGTGGCCGTGGTTTTGGGGACAGTGACTGTGATCAGCTGTTTAAAGAATATGTATTGGTGTTTTAGGCTCTCAGAGAACTGCACGTGGACAATCAACCCATTCATTTGTTCACAGAGAGTTCTTGTTTTCAGTTTCATAACTCAAATTGACCTATTTTATTACTTCCTCGACCCTGTATTGACATTTGTGCTGGTTCTAGTAACGAACGGTTTCACCGCCAGGCACGTCTTAGTCACCAGCAGAGCTCGCAGGAGACTCAGGGTTCCCGGCAATGGACAGAGTACCATAGACCCGGAGATGGAGAAACGCAGGAAATGCCTCGTTTTATTGCTGATCACTTCGGGGAATTTCATCGTGCTATGGGCACCTTTCACTGTTTATTCTGCGTGGTATCGGCTGAATGATTTTATCAACCCTGTGCGTCCGCCCGAATCGCTGAGAGAGCTGGGCATCATTCTGCAGCTTCTGAGCTGTTGTACAAACACGGCCCTTTACGCCGTTACACAGACCAAGTTCAGGGAACAGCTACAGAATATGGTAAATTCTGCGCTTGCTGTCATTGTTGTGAGGAAGTCGTGAATTAGCGGTGTCTCCGGTCTGACCCAATTTACGTCCCATACATTGCGGTTACTTTCTGTTCCTCTGGGTCCGGCGCTATCCTTCTTCCACTCACACCTCCGCGGCAATTACATAGAAGGTTCCCTTACATAGCCGCAGTGCTCTATCCTCATTCGCCGGCCTATCTTCCCATCACTGCCCTACAGATGTTAGTGAATTTTGCTCCATGGTTCCACGTGCATTCTTTCTGGCCGCCCGGATACTTTGATTCACCTGCAAGGCCATAATCCTCTGAGGGCGTCTGTGTTCCCGAAACAACCCGTTCACCCCCTACAGAGATGACTGAATTGGTGCCGCGAGTCCATGGACGACTCAATTGGAGATGCTTCCTGCAGCCTCGCTGATCTCGTCATTTTCATCTACGTTGCCTACAACTTCCCACATGGACCTCAGATTAGATTGCTTCCATTCTGACATCTCTCTCATCTATCGATCTTTCTGTCCCAAATTCCAGAGACAGATTATCTAACGAAATATTTTACAAAGCCAAGCTACTGTCTGTCACAGTTATCTTGACGATACCTCCTGCCGCACGGATACTGGCAAAAGTGCTATTCCATTCTATCATTTGCATAGATGAGACTTTCCTCTCAAGTCATTTTACAGCAAATGGAGATTCTCTTTCACCACGATTGAAGGTGCCATCACCACTCCCTGTCTCATTTCACGCAGGTAAAACACTCCATCCCTCCCAAACTAACAGAAGTGATGGGGTCTCCTGGTCCTCAGGTAACACGCAATGAGCCTTCGCATGCAAGATAGCTTCTATAACTTCCACCATCTCCATAGCGACTCTACCACCCGGCAGGACTGTCCCTCCCCCATCTCCGGTTTCCAAAGATCGCTTTCTGCGCGACTCTATTGTTTACTCGTCGTTGCCCACATGTCCCCCCTGTTACTGTCACCGTACTCCAGACATTATTTCCACACGGACACTGGTTATTCAAGTACAACGGAGACCACAATGATAACATACTTCATTTCCAGTGTCCACTCCCTTGCAAGAAATAAAATACTGATTATCCATCAGGGGGAGAAGAAGATGACGGCGTGACGCAGTGCGCGCGACCGCTCCGAATTGATACCGTATTTGTGAAGTAGGATGCCGTGCACAATCCTGATTTGATGGAGACAGTTGTGAAAAGCACGGAGGAACATCTGGAGAAACTTCTGAAATGCCTGCTTCGCTGCCGATGCTACTGTGCGATCGAGAGTCTCCGAGGGGAAGGCCCCAAATCCTCGGCTTTGCCTATTGCCTGTTGTCTGTTGCCGAGGCCGGGATCGAAGCGCTCGGTAGAGATGGTGCTCGGTGCTTGTTGTCGGAGTGCTGGTCGGCGGCTCGAAGTTTTCGGACGGACTCGGAGTCGGACTGTGGTCGGGTGCGTCCAGGATGCTGCATCGGCAAGTTTGCAGCGCTGGAAGCTCTTGGCATGAAGGGTTTTCTTCCTTCAACCGTCTGCCTGAGATGATGGGACTTTCGAGAGACTTTATTTTTACCGTGTCCGTGGTCTGTTCTTCTATCAAATTACGGTATTGCTTGCACTGTTGTAACTGTATGTTGTAATTATGTGGTTTTCGTCAGTTTTTAGTCTTGGTCTGTCTTGTGTTTCTGTGATATCACACTGGAGGAACAAATTGTATCATTTCTTAATGCATGCATTACTAAATCACAATAAAAGAGGACTTCGTGTCCTCATAATCTAATCTAATCCAAGCTACAATCGACAAAACCCATTGACAGTAATAATGACGTTTCCAATCCCTGTCAGACCAAAATACTACCGATGCCGCGGACAGAATTGTCCGAGAAGTTGTTATGAGCTTGATAATCTAGAGATCTGAGGAGAGATATTTACGGATATGACAGAGGAATACAGAAGCATTCAGCATTAACTTTTATATTCTATTCGCTATAATATCGGGAATGGCACAGTCCGTTTCTGAAAAACTCGCTGTATTATTATTAGTCTTCAAAATATTTACACTTGGAGGGATCGAATGTGATGGAGTGTTTTCCCGACACGTAGTTATGTCCATTATTGGTGACATTTTTCTCACGTGAATCTCAGGTTCATTTTTGTGTGCAATCCGTTTGAAAATAAAAGCGGAACTTAGTGTCAAAGTCGGCAAACATTGTGCGCCAAATGGTCTGTTCAGTGCTTTATATAGTATTCCCCGGTCTATCAAATTTTCCCCAACATTCACAACTTCAGAAACGCCATGCACCACCTAATGTGCTACTATAATGAAGAGACTACTGAACGTTTGTTGCCATGACAGATCACGTAGCATTGAAGTACTTGTAATGTGACAGGAAATTTACTCGCACGTATGCAGAACATTATATACTTAGCAACTTTGATTTTGGGATTATTGGGGAGAGTGTTGGTTTCACTTATGAATCCTGACATCTGGAGCTTCCGCCACACTGCTGCTGTCTTCCACGGTGAAAACTGATGCAAAATGTTACAGCGCGTCCGCCATTTCATTGTTCCCCATTACTATCTGTCCAGCATCGTTTTCCAACTGTCCGATGTCCAGTCTGGTCACTCTCTTTCACTTTATATATCTAAAAAAATGTGGGTACCGTCTTTAATATTGTTGGCTAGCGTTATTTTGCATTCCTTCGATGCCTTCTTATTGACATTTTAGTTGCCTTCTGTTGAATGTTTAAAAACGTCCCAATCATCTAACCCCACTAATTCTTGCTCTTTTATGTGCCTAATTTTTGGATATTAAGTTGTTTTTCTCTTCTCTTGTTCGACACAGTTTGCCATGTTTTTCTTTACAATACCGCTTCTCTTGTGACGCACGAATCCTGTGCCTTCTAAATCCTTTCCGTAATTGCAGGCACTGCTGCTCTGTCGCCATGTCTGCTCGTGTCTTTTCCCCCCAATCAATTCTGGCCAACTCCTCCCTCATGCTTCTGTAATTTCATTTACTCCATTGAAGTTCTGATACATCTGACATTCGCTTTTCCTTCTCAAATTTCAGGATGAATTCGATCATAGATCTATCTACAATGAATTAACACCTTCTGATCCTGTGGGACCTCTTTTAAATGATTTGCTTTAATCTTGCAGAACAGAGCAAAGCCGCCCCCTCTAGCTTCCTGCCTGTCCCTTGCTACAATGTGTATCCTTGATATTAATCTCCAAGCTATAAACTTCTTTCAACTATGATTCCGTTTTGCATATGCATGTATGACAATGAGTAACTGTGCTACAAGTTCCTCTACCATATCCAGTGTACTGCGTGCATTCAATATCACACCAACAGTCCTGTATTCAGACACTTCGATTTTTCCCGCTTTGATGTTGCAACTCGTCCTCCTAACTGCAATTTTGTCCTATCAGCGGCCTTTCCTTTCAAGGAGTCTCTCTATACATTGCCTCTGCTTGTAAACCAACGACTGCATCTTCAGCACCATCTTGCAGGTTCCCATTCCTGTAACAAATTAATTTAAACCCACCCGAGCAACTTAGGCCAACCTGCCCGCTAGGATATTGGATCCTTCGGGTTCAGTTGTAACCCATTCCTCTCGTACCGGTCGTACCCTCCCCAGAATCTCAACCACAGTCTCAACAACTAACTCATTCACAACATTAATGCCAATGACCAAAAAGCCAACAAATCGTCCCTGTAACTGAGGACCCGAGGCATGACTTACACTCTTCAGAGCCTGGTGCTAGTGGTCGCATGACCGGGACCTGTGATGTACGTTAGCTGCAAATACGGCCATACTCTACCAAGTCCCAAGACTGCATGTCCCCCTGATCTGTCGGGCGGAGGGAGAAGCAGAGTAATTGTTTAAGTAGGTGGGCGAACCATGCTCAAGAGTAACCTGCAAACTGGCAGAGGGAAGGAGCCGCGTACATCTCTTTTATTTGGTCTATCTGCACAAAAATAATTCCGAACAATCTTCAGTGGATTAGTGGATAAAGAGCATCAAGTATGAAAAGAGATGCAGCTTGTGTTCAGAGGTGCAGGTAACAGAACTCACCGGAGAACCGAAAAATACAAAGTCTACATCGCTTTCAGCTTTATACAGCTGCTTCTTTATTTCTGGTCTCCCATACTGGCAATAACATTGTGAATATAATTATTAAAATATCCTGTATGCACGTAAACATACGTTTCACATGTTTAAACGCGTCAACATATTGTAAAGAGTGCTGCAAATAAATGTTGGGGTTTGTACTGTGCCAGCCAGGCAGTGTACAACAACAAAGAGAATTATTGCACATCACAAATCAGATTAACTGCAGTCAGAAACAGATGTAGTTCAGTACATGTAGAAATATGGAATGCGTCATATGCTGGTATAAAATGAGAGTACGACATGTTATTACTAAGTATTTTGCAATAATTTGAAATGTTTGCTACAATGGGAGTCAATATTCTACGGAGAAGGACTCTGCAGATGGGGACGGATGTAAAACACAGCCTTGATAAATTTGGCCGAAGTCTCCACTAAACGCGGTCAGATTCATCTCTCCGACCTCCAGGGAGCCACTCCCTGCATTGGAAATGCAGAACAGCAGGCACGATGCCGACACATTGAGTGTAATGCTGGAGCGTCAGAACCGCTACGGGCTGTTGTATTCAATACGCAGAATGGATTGCACTTTCAAAGCACGTCACTGAACACCCTGGTGTTGTCATTGCTTCTCTGGAACTCAGCTCAGCTGACTGGATGATCTCACTGCAGGCCAAGCTGCCGCGTCATTACTACCGTTGACCATGATGATAATGTTGTTGTCTCTGTGGCCTTAACACTGACAGTACTGGTTATGTAACAGCGTGTCCTGGTCATTGTCAGGGCACCCATATATTAAATTCCTCCACTTTGCATGGAATCCAAGTTGAGAATTATCAAGTGAGAGCTCCCTGCAGTCAGATGATCGCGATTATATTGATCAAAGGCGTCAATAGATGCTCTACATTACTGCTCCATCTACTGTCCTGTAGATTCAGCGCTAATCTCAGGTGCAGGATCAGCGCCCACCCCGAACATCGGCTTTTATCTTAAACGTGCAGCCCATATGTCGCTATTATAGTGCCAATAGATTGCAAATTATTAAACTGCATCTGGTCTGGAATCTATACAGGTAAGCCACCGCACACCTGATTGCCAATTCTATGAAACAGACACCAACAGAAATAGCTTGTTTTATAGCTCGGACGACGGAGCGAAGCAATTGAGCAAAGCAGTAATGTAACTGAGTGGTAAACATGTTGCTAATTTCAACTTTAGCTTCTGTGCAGTCAATGTTTCAAACTCCACGTGTGTAGTATAGACTTACGCACAAGATAACACATAATCCGCATCTTCTTCAGTACATCTGGTGTTGAAATACTCAAAACCGGACAGCTTTCTCACTCGACGAGACGGGAGAGTATATAGACAATAGAATCGTGTCAAAGGATTGGCAATACAGAGGGATCTGAGGAAAAGATACTTTTCCAACCATATGTCAGAAGGGATCTGGAACTTAGAATAGACAATAGGTGCAGGAGCAGGCCATTCGGCCCTTCGAGCCGGCACCGCCATTCACTGTATTCATGGCTGATCTTCCACAATCAGTATCCAGTTGCTGCCTTATCCCCATAACCTTGATTCCGCTATCTTTAAGAGCTCTATCCAGCTCTTTCTTGAAAGCATCCAGAGACTTGGCCTCCACAGCCTTCTGGGACATTCCATATATCCACCAATCTCTGGGTGAAAAAGTTTTCCTCAACTCCGTTCTAAATGGCCTACCCCTTATTCTTAAACTGTGGCCTCTGTTTCTGGACTCACCCATCAGCGGGAACATGCTTCCTGCCTCCAGCGTGTCCAATCCCTTAATAATCTTATATGTTTCAATAAGATGCCCACTCAGCCTTCTAAATTCCAGAGTATACAAGCCCAGTCGCTCCAATCTTTCGACATATGACAGTCCCACCATCTCGGGAATTAAGCTTGTGAACTTACGCTGCACTCTCTCAATAGCAAGAATGTCCTTCCTTAAATTTGGAGACCAATTCTGCACAGAGTACTCCAGGTGTGGTCTCACCAGGGCCCTGTACAGCTGCAGAAGGACCTCTTTGCCATTATACTCAATTCCCCTTGTTATGAAGGCCAGCATTTCATTAGCTTTCTTCATAACCTGCTATACTTGCATGCTTGCTTTCAGTGACTGATGTACAAGAACACCTAGATCTCGTTGTACTTCCTTTTTTCCTAACTTGACTCCATTTAGATAATAATCTGCCTTCCTGTTCTTACCACTAAAGTGGATAACCTCACATTTATCCACATTAAACTGCATCTGCCATCTCACCCAGCCTGTCCAAGTCACCCTGCATTCTCATAACATCCTCCTCACATTTCACACTGCCACCCAGCTTTGAATCCTTGAATCCAGGGAGATCGCAAAATCATGAAACATGACGTGCAGCTATCAGGTCACGTGGCCACTGCCCGCAGGAATGACCAGGCTTTCGAATGGGGCCTGGACCTGGCCTGCAGTCAGGTCAAGCACATGACCCATTATAACATCTGAGACTGATTGTATTGAAGCTCATACTTAATCAGCAAAGTACAGTATATTCGTGCAGGAAAGTTATACGTACTTTTGTTCTTCTACAAGCTAAAATAAAAGAGCTCAGCTCTATCAATGAATATACAGTATGTTATCACATGAATCAAAATGGTACTTGTTAATCTTTAGGGTATGTGGTTCACCTAAAGAAATACATATCTGTCATATCTAATGCAAATATCCAAGACAAAATGCAACATTAGTACATTACAATTAAAATCAAGACGACGATTGCTGGATATGCATCACGAAAGAAAAAATAACATCTGATACCTTTAATGCAGAGTACTGGTGTCGGTTAATTTGCATGTCCCTATCACTGTACCTATGCAGGGGAGTAAACATTATGCTAAAGGCACCAGCCCAGTGGCTGAACAACATGAATAGACTATGACGTAGACTATGCTGCGGAAAGATAGACCTACGTTGGTGCACTGTAAAAACAGATGAAAATGAGAAATAAATGTTAGCATGATTCTAAAATAAGGTTGGCACAATACATTATTTATTTCGTACCGTGTAAAGTGATTCGTGGTAGAGTGTAAACTCAAAACATTTACAAATGTAATATTGCACAGTAGATAAAGAAAGTTGTCAGATCTGAAGGAGAAAAATCGTTTGCACTTCTGAAACGTGACGGCTATCAGAGGCATAGTTTATTCCGTAAATGGACCCGAGTAGTAATAAATGGAGCAGCCGCGAATCAGAGACTGTAGAAAATCAGAACCGGAATGAGGTTTAATATGTCGTGAAATGTGTCGTTATGCGCTGCAATACATAATAATAAAAACTGTAAATCACAGTTAGAAGATAATATGTAAAAAAAAAACTAAATTTAATTAGTGCAAAAAGAGGACAACATGTAGTGAGGGAGTATTGTTGGGTTCAATGCCCTTTCAGAATCCTGATTGCTGAGGGAAATAAGCTATTCCTTATTATCATTGCAGATCCAGACACATCACTGACCAGACTGACAGAGTCACGACTGATCAAATCCACATACCTGACCACAGTGATAACCTCACTGCATATCCAGTCCCATCACTGTCCACACGGAGAACTAAGCAGCTTGCCCAGTTCCAGTAGGGTCGACCCTAGTAATGTCGCTGCTACTTCAACACCATCACTGGCAGTGCGAAGCTCTGTCTTTAAAAATGTCACTGAGCAGAACTGTTCGACTAAAGATGATGTCCAATTATCAGTGATCCCATTGTCACGGGTTACGAAAGGCAAATATGAAAATATTCACAATATATTCGATTGTCAATGGCCGCTCACATACAGGCAAACATAACGGCTGTTTGAGCAAGACACAATACTGCAGAGTCAGTGGCTCAGGATTGGTATCATTGATGCATTCCTGGATTTATATTTTTACGCAAGAATATCAGTAAACACAAGCTGTTGGGGAAGAACGCTCGCTGTGTTTTATCGTTATCATCACATCAGACGTGGTTACACTCCGAGCACAGCAGGGAAAACGAGTGTTTGTCGCACAGGGTTACACATCTGTAAAAGGGATTTGTTGAAATTTGTGATTTATACGCACAAATCTAAATCTGATTACTGCTCAGTTGATTAGCAGCTGAAGAACCATGTGCCGCTGGTATTCAGTGGCTGGACGTAATGGTGCCGACAAAATAATCTAAGAATACCTTTACTTCGACACCTGCTATGCACAACTGTGCTTGTCTGATGTTTTGTGTGACGAAGAAATATGTTTTATTGCAACGTGTACGCTTTTAATCAAACGCTTACCGCTTTGAACACCATTCTGTCAAATATATTGCGGTGACCCATGTGAATAAACGTGCCCGTTCTGCTGTTTCTACATTTCTAAGCTTTAAGAGGAGCTCATTGCAAACCACAACAGAGATTAATAACAGTCAAGAAGAGACGTGTTTCACTAGTTCCCGTTCGATCTTTGCAGTCTCACAAATATGCCATGACATTATTCAGGGGGAAATGAAAATAACACCAGTTCCCAAAGATTTTCAAATAATATATGAAGGCAGATACTGTTAAAGAACAGGAAACATTCCAAGAAGGCTACATAAAGGGGAGAATCATAATAAAGTAAACCGAATAACCGATTTAGAGCACTGGTGTCTTTTGTTTTTTTGTGTGATTTTCAATGGAGGGTAAATTGTACAAACGTACAGCGTCACCTTTGCTTGCCAATAAGTACAAAGTCATTTCATAGAAAGGTGCTGATGCTCCTGGATTTAAGTGTTTTCTGTCACATCGACTCTTTACACCCAGCGGAATTGCATCAGCTGCCGGAGAGTGGTAACGTATGTATGAATGCGTCCTGGCCTCTTGTATGGTATACGGGTATCGACAGTAAGGAGTTATTTTTTGCCCTTGTTTCTTTCTGATTTAACAGCATGAAGAATTCGCAGTAAACCGAGACTGAGTACACATGTTGAAGATTATTAATCTACTACTATATCAGGATGACGTGAGAAATACCAGTCAGCCACTTGTAGAGGCAGAGTAAGACTGCGTGCAAAGAATACTTATCGGCCACTCGGTGATCTGATCCACACTGTGCTGGAGGGATCCCAGTTGCCGACAGTTAATTCCATCATCCCCTGTCTCTGTTTCTGCCTTTCTCTCCCTCACCTTCTGTCTTCCTCCTCCCCGCATATCTGCCGCTCTTGTCTACTCGCTACTCCCGGCTCCCAAGGGAACCCCTCTTTCGAGAAAGGCTGATAGTCTTTCTCTGTTATAAAAATTAACACATCCTAAGCTAATGCCGCTGTTCCAGAACCGCTGTTCTGCATTTCTTATTTTACACACACCAAGGAAGAATCACTTGTGATTTTTGACTTATTTACCTCATTCCTTACACGGGATTTTAAAACAAAATACATACATTTGTTCATTATTTAAGGACCATTTTTTCAACTTAATATTCAGCTAAGTCGACTGAAATATTGTTAACAACAGGAATTCTGCAGATGCTGGAAATTCAAGCAACACACATAAAAGTTGCTGGTGAACGCAGCAGGCCAGGCAGCATCTCTAGGAAGAGGTGCAGTTATATTGTTAGTTTTTTTTAAATTTATTTTTGTAATTCGAATATATGTAATAGCAGCAGTGCTTATCTACACACTTCTTCCTCAGCTACTGGGTAAACCAAGGGTTAACTCTTTCTGTCATTTCATGGAAAATAAATAGCGCCTTTTCAAGTTATGCTGCTGACGTCACCGGGGGGTTCTCTCTCTTATTAATAAGAGTCGCTTTCACTCAGTTCCCCCAGTTTCAGCGAGAACAGCCTCACCTGCCACGGACAGAGATCCGGAGCGGCACAAAGAGGAGAGTAAGGACAGACCGGCTCGTTCTGTCATGGATCAGAATTCGGGATGGACGGCTTGGAATATAACAGAAAATGGGAAAAACATCTTCTGGATGGTTCCATATATTTTTGCGCATGATGAACGGATAACGGTAGATTTTCGAGTCACGAATGTTTTATTCACCATTCAAGTGATTTTCTTCCCTGTCCTCGGCATCATTGCTCTTCCCGGTGAGTCTCTGTCCAAAGGTAACTTATGAAACAAAATTTAACTGCACATTTTCCTTTTGGCCTGTACCTCTCATAATAATAATTAAGGCTGCTGACACACATACCAGTTGATAATTAAGCAAATACACTTCGATAATTTACTGAATCCAGGACTCCTGCCTAAGGAAATATGTGCTAACACTTGTGATGATCCAGAGCGGGTTTACAACAACAGTGTATCTTATTATGTCTTATTCCTGTGGAAAGTGTAACCTTATTGTGAACATTCCTTCTCCATTTCTCCCTGGTCGTTTTAACCAACATCAGTCGGAAGACAAATTTCACACAAACTTTAATCACTTTCCAACTTTCACGAGCTGCCTGAGTTTCCACTGAAGCAAAGGAAGCATCTCTCCGCGAATGTAATCAGGACGTCCCTCTCCTGCATCTGACCGTCTTCCTCCCCACTGTGTTCTTAAAACTGCATATTCCGTTTGGGATCAAAAATTATAGAATGTATATTTCACACCAGGTGCATTTGACGATGTTTAAAGCCTAGGTAACACATTTCTGAAAACATGATAGACTTCCGTAAGTTCTTGAAATATTGATCGTGACGTATTTTTATGGTGACAAATCAACTTCATTCTTGCTGAGAAAATAAAACGTATTTGAGAATATAATGAATATCATACGAATATAAAGGCAAAGCTACAACAAATAGACGGTGAGCCTCGTGGTATAATTTGAAGAGAATAACACTCCCTCAAAGTCGAGAAACGGGAAGAGAGGTGCAATAATTGTGATTTGTGCTGCTGCTCCATTTGCAAATCTCGTTGCCCCTGGTGACGGACAGCGGCGGGAAGCTGCTCTTTGTCCAGAGGTGGTTCCTCTCAAGGATACTAACTTCACGACAGTCGAGATGCCGCAGATTTAATCGATGATGCGCTATTCGGCCCTTTGCCTCAAAAAGTACGAAATCCATCAATCGTCAGCCATCGTTATCTGTAACCTCCGCTCTCTGTTTCTTTACCGATATTCGGTCCAACATATTGCATTGAGTGTACACACATTTGCAAAGCAGTTTAACTTTTGCGATTGTTTTATTCTGTCAGGTACGCTCATTCTTGACATTGTCACATACAGAAAAGTGGATTACTTTATATGTAGATGCTTCCTGATGTGTTTACCCTCATTGATTCCTATCTTCGCAGTGAACATGGTGACCATATTCGTCCTTTCTCGGGGAAAGTGCGGCCTCTCCAGAGTTGTCACTTGCTACCTGGTTGCCATGGCAGTGGCGGATCTGCTGGTTCTTATCCTCGACCTGATATTGAGCAAGATTCCACTTATGTACGTACCAATCGACGTTTTCTTCCGATCAGTGACCAAGGGCTGTAATATCCACGCTGTTCTCCTTTACACCGCAACCGACTGCTCCGTCTGGTTCACGGTCACGTTTACCTTTGATCGGTTTGTCGCCATTTGTTGCCAGAAGCTGAAATCAAAATATTGCACCGAGAAAACCGCTGTCGTGGTTTTGGGGACAGTGAGTGCCATTGGCTTTTTAAAGAATATTTACTGGTATTTTAGACTCTCGGGGTACTACACGTGGATAGCTGTTCCATTTATTTGTAGGGGGAGAGTGCATTATTTGAATTTATTTATCGCGACTCAATTTGAACTATTTTATTACATCCTCACCCCTGTATTCCCATTTGTGCTGGTTCTACTGACGAATTGCTTCACCGCCAGGCACGTCTTAGTCACGAGCAGAGCGCGCAGAAGACTCAGTTTTCCTGGCAACGGACAGAGTGCCAGAGACCCGGAGATGGAGAAACGCAGGAAATCCCTCGTTTTATTGCTGATCGTCTCGGGCAATTTCATCTTGCTGTGGGCACCTTTCACTGTGTATTCTGCGTGGAATCGGCTGTATGCTTTTGTCACGTATGTGCGCCCACCTGATTCGCTGCGAGAGCTGGGCGCCATTCTGCAGCTTCTGAGCTGTTGCACGACACGGCCCTTTACACCGTTACGCAGACCAAGTTCAGGGAGCAGCTAAAGAATGTGGTAAAATCACCGCTCTCTCTCATGTTTGTGAAGAACTCGTGACGTTGCGGCGTCGCTCGACCTGAAACCACTGAAGTTCTATCCACTGTGGGCAATTTTTGTTCCTCTGGGTCCTGCGATATCCTTGTTCCACTCACACCTCCCAAGCGGAAATTACATAAATTTTTCATTATACAGCTGCAATGATCGTCCCTCATTCGCCGGCCTATCTCCTCATCTCTGGCCTACTTATCCAATTTACACCGTAGTTCCACCCTGCAATCCTTCTGGCCGCCCAGATACATTAGTCCAGGTGCAAAGCCATTCTCCTGCGAGGTTGCCTGGGTTCCCAAAACAACCCGTTCATGCCCTACATTGACGGCTGAATTGGTGCTGTCAGTCCAGTGACGTCTGAATTGGTGCTGCTTCCTGCACCCACGCTGAGTTCGTCAATTTTATTTACAACTTACCACACCGACCTCAGATCAACTTGTTCCCATTCTGACACCACTTGTCTCTCGCTCTCTCTGTTCCCAACACCACAGATCCGTTAGAAGCCCGAATTCTATAAACAGTCCCATATTGGCCTACACACCCCTAAATCAATGAACGTTTCCAAATCGGTGTGTATCTCTCTGTTAGCGGACTCTGTTCTAAGTCTGCGCAATCTGGAAATAAGTACATATCACAAACACGCTGCAACCCCATAATAGATCATTCCAGAGCAGGAATCATTTCAAAAATTTTCGAAAATGGGGGAATTTCGACATTAAAAATCCGTACGCAACCCAAATATCTAAGTTACTACAAATCTGTGTGCAGCCGGATATTCGACAACACGCTCTAAATCTGAGCATATCACCAAATCCGTGTGTACCCCCAAGGCAGAGCACACGCCTAAATCTGCATGCATGCCGAAATCCAGGCGCAGCCCCCAAAAACTCTGTGCACCGTATACATACCGAATTTACCTTAACTCTGTGCAATCCCCAACTGAGTGCGGATCCCAAACACGCTGACACCCACCACATGATCCGAACAGTATCCGGGTCAAAGAATAATTTCAAACTGTTCGCAAACTGTTTGCCATAAAGTAACAAGAATACTGTTGAAACTTCAAAGTGCATTGATTCTGAAAGTGTTTATAAATAAAACAAAATTCAGATACGTCACACTACAAATCCACAAGCACCACATCTCTGTGAGAAACCCGAAATCCGTAAACATCCCCATATTAATCTGCATGCTCCTAAATCAACGAGCATTCGCGAATCAGACTGCACCATTATACTGGTGGCCACGTCACTGAATCTGTTCGGATCATTTGACCAGTGTGAAATCCCCTATTTGCCAACACCGCCCTAAATCAGAGCACTCCACAAATTAGTACCCACTCCAAACAGGCTGAAACTCCAACATCCGCAACAGATTAACTCAGAGCAGGAATCATTTCAAACCGTTCAGAAAATGACTGTTTCCATGATAAAAATCCGCACCCATCCGAAAATTCAACTGCAACTGCAAATCGGCCGATACACCCAAATATGGTGTACCCAAAATCCGTGTGCACCTCCATATTAGACATATCAGACCCTACATCTGCGCACATCAGCAAATAAGAGCGAACCCCTAAATCCATATGCATCCAAAACCCGCTGACAACTTCACATGAACATTAGGTTATCCAAATGCAGGAGTCATTTCTAACAGTTCACAGAATAGCTGCTTCCGCTTTCAAAAATCTAGAACAAATTCAAAGTTCGATGTACATCTGTTATTAAAGTATCTATAAACGAAAAGACCTTGAGACATCCCCAGATCCGTGTGTACTCAAACTCGCCGTGAACATCTCCAAATGTCTGTGCACCTTCAAATACAAGTGCGCTCCTGCAAGTACGATTGTTTATCCTGGAGTGAGAATCATTTCGATCTTTTTCACAAGATGGCTGAATCCACATTGAAAATAGCAAGAACAAATTTCGCTGTTGAAGTGCATTATTTATTAAAGTATCTCTAAACGAAACAACCTTGATATTTGTCATTAACCCAAATCCACCAAGACCCACAAATCGAGATGCACTCACAAGTACGGATGGACACCCATATCGCTGCTCACTGCGAACCTGACAACACCCTTTGGATACACATCAGCTTATCCCAGAGGAGGAATAATTTCAAATAGGCCACTCAGTAGCAACCTCCATCTTAAAAATCATAGTAAGAGCAGAGATGAAAATTAAATGTGTATTTATTAATAAAATACCTCTCAATGAAACAACCTTGAGATTCGTTACAACTCAAAATCGACCAATATCCCCAAATCCGTAAGCACCCTTAGACCGTATGCACCACCAACCCAGCTGACACCCATGTACGCACATTTTATTTTCAAAGAAGAAACATTTTAAAAACATGGGGGTGCACAGGCAAGTGGGGCTGCACACGGATTTGTGGGAGCCGTTGCATGTGGAGTTGTGACAAATCTCAACATTCCTTTACTTCCGATATTTTATTAATTAAAGCACTTCCAATTATGAACTTTGTTCTTACTGTTTTATAAGGTGGAAGCAGACAGATTGTGATCTGTTTGAAATTATTTTGCTCAAGAATAATCTAATGTGCATGTGGAGATGTCAGCGAGTTTGCGGGTTGCGTGAATTTGGAAGCCGACGCAGATTTGGGGTTCCACAAGGATTTTGTGGTGCGTGCTGATTTGGGAATGTGCACAAATTTAGGGGTATGTTGGCAAATATATTTGCACACCGATTTGGGGTGGGGGGTGGGGAGTGAAAAATCTCAAGAATGTTTCATTTATAGAAACTTTAATAATAACTGCTGGGTCTGCCAATTAAGATTAGTTAACTGAAAGGACTGGGCAATCTCAGGTCTGAGGCAGTTCAGAAAAGTCTACACTGCCAGCTGGATATTCTGATGGTCTAGGAGTTTGCCAGCACTGGACTACCAGGTATCCTTAAAACGAGCTATAATGTCCGAAAGGGATTTGCCTTTTATATGTGGACTTCGGGAAAGTTCGCAAAAATCCCCGTGCTGTCGGGCCGTCATTAAAATGGGTTCCATTACCTTAGCGACCCATGGCTTGTCTTACATCGCCCGCCCGACCTGGTTTCCAGTCACGTTCGGGCGTCTGTCTGGGACTGGGGAACCTACTCTGTGTCCCTCCCCAAGAAGTTCCATATGTAACACTGAGGAGTGCGCGCAAATCCCCGGGCAGGAGCTGGAAAACTTGACAAGTTTGTGTGAGCCAGTTGGTTGTCTTAGCGGGTTAGGAGATTAATTAACGGTATTCTATACCACAGGCGCGATCCAGGGCTTTACAATTGTGATTTTCCCCACAATTTTCGGGGAAACTCACTGATATCTTCCCCAGTAGAGTTATCTACTGCTTCTCTCCTGTTCCCTTTTGATTTTGTTTTCTGACCTGTCTGTTCCCGACTAATAGGTGTTAATTCGGGGACCCGTTCTGACCCGGCACCTCGGCGGAAACAATAGCCGACGCAGAGAGCGCCACCTCGAAATCATGATTCATTTGTTAGAAATAGGTTCTTTCTTGCGTTCAGTTGTAAGTTGTTGGTGTCCCATTTGTTAGAACACCATAACATGTAATCGAGGTCAAATATTTCATTTTTAGCGAGTCGAAAGCACCGCCATAAATCCAATCCCCTTGACTCCAAGCATATGACTCACTAGAAAATGTGACAGAGTACATGCTATCCCCTGTTCTCAACCAAACCTTATCAGCGGGCGATCCTGCAGGAAACCAGCAAATTCTTTGTCTTGTACTTTTCGACTTCCTACATCGCGGTGTCGTTTACCGGTACTTTCGTTTTAGGATCACTCGGGCGTCGCTCGTGAGGCGCCGTTCTTGCCGGTTTACCTTTAGAGGGGTCCACCAACCTACTAGGACGGTAACCCAACACTTTTCAGAATTAAAGTGTACTTAACAGATGTTGCAACATTCGCGAGCCTCAGTTATACACTTATACAATCCACTGATTATAACAGCGAACATCTGGGTCACAAAGTGGATCAGTTTTATTTTAAAGCAATTTTAAATTTGATGGTTCCCTGTCCCTTCTCGCAGTTTTCTTCTTTTCCTTACCCGAACGCAGGTACACTGATCACCGGCTGGTGAGGGACAACCTTTTCTGGCACAGTCCGAGGGGCCAAATTCTCGGTCAAGGGTTCACTATATCGCGTTTAAAAGGTCCCATCCTCGTCGCCAAATTTGTCAGGCCAAGTCAAATCACGTTCGGACTCAAATAGTGATATTGTCGGAGAATACAAAACAACACTCGGACTCAGATATTTGAATGTCTTTTATTTCCGTGGCCATGTGAGAATCGTTTCTCAGAGCGGCGATTCTGAATTTACAGTTCATAATGCTCAATTTTCATCAGTCACACATTATCATTATCCCAATAAACTCTCTCACCAGTAGTTTTCCCCCTTTCACCTTGTTACATATACCTGTTACGGTGCATTCTCCAGTTACCTTATAAGGTAACCGTAGCCTTCAGCCAGAAGCAGATGACACCAGGTGGTTCCCAACCTTCACAGAGTGTTTTGACCCTTAATCACGACACTCTCCAGTTGGTGGGCCGGCAGTGGTGGCCAAATCACTGCCCATCTCCTCTTGGCTTCCAGCTCCCCTCCTCTCGCCTACTCCAAATCCAACAAGAGGCTCGTTCTGCCTCTTCCCCCATCCTACAAACTGCTTGATTTTTTTGCTCCTTTCGTCCAGGCGCAGATCTGAGAACAACCGCTATGCTGATTTCGCTGGCCTTTCATCTTAAGTACATGCACTCTGGTATTAGTTATTTCATGTTTCATGTTCAGCGAAAAAAAAAAACGGGATGTCCACGATGTCAGTGCCTTTCATGTTCCTATGAATTTCAATCAGGCCTCCCTCAGCCTCTGCCGCTCCAGATAAAATATCCCAAGCCTGTCCAATCTCTCCTTATCAAGGAAGCATCCTGTTAAGGCTCTTCGACTCTCAGTTCAAAACCCCCACAATTTTCCAATAATAGAATCCAATACTCAGGATGTGGTTAAACTGGAGATTTATAAAACTGCAACATAACTACCTGACCCTGGAACTCAGTGCCTCGACTGCTAAAGACAAGCAGGCCCTACGCCGCTCGCAGCAACCCCTCACCCTGTGCAGCACCTAAAGGGAGTAATGAACTGAGATCCCAAACCCCCTTGTAGATCAACACAGTATATCAACACATACTGATCTTCCCCATGACCTAAGCCCCAGTCCTGGTCAACTTCCTCTGCAGTCTTCCAGCACAAAGTATCATTGATATAGAATGCTAACCACAGCTGAATGCAGCATTTTCACGGAACTTAGCGGGTCAGGCTGGATCTATCGAGAGGAGTAGAGTCGACCTTTCGGCGACAAAATTTCCATTACAGCATTGACAGTGGCCCTTCGGCCCACCCCTTCTGTGGCGTTCAGGTGCCATACAAAACATTCCCATCTGCCTGCGTTTGTCCCGTCTGCTCTGGGATGGAAATTTACCTGAATGTACATCTCAGTCGCAAGGCATTGGGTCTGAAGGGACTTTTCCCTGCCGTAAGAGTCGTTGATCGAACCTTTTCTATCCTGTAGTTACCAACAGTGTTTTTTTTTAATTTGTTTAAGTACAGGACCTCTAAGGGGGCAGTGTTTTGTCTCTTAAAGTGCATTAGGGTGGATAATTTTCCAGGACCAGGCGGGATATACTTGCAGGTTACTTGGAGAAGCGGGAGATTAGAATTCAGAGGACCTCTCCTCTGTAGCTACAAGCAAGATACCCAAAAAGCGGAGATAAATGGTATTCCATTATTCATAAAAGGGGATGGGTTATCCTGGAAAATATCAACTGCTGAGTCACGCTTCGGGGTATGAAACTTACTGGAGAGGATTCTTTGGGATTAGCTGTAGTGTTATGGAACACCACACACATAAACATTTTCTCTGGCTCTTCCAATCTCTGCCGAGCTGTTTTCTGTCCTAGTCCCAATGACCTGCATTAAGACCATAGCCTTTCATATACTTCCCATCCACTTACCCGTTCAAGTGTCTCCTAAATGTTGTGATTGAGCCTGCATTCACCACTTCCTCTGGCTACTCATCCCACGTTCATACCGCCCTCTGAGTGAAGAAGTTCCCTCTCGTGGTCTACTTTCACCTTTAAAATATGAACTCTTGTTCCAGTCTCACCTAACTTGAGGGGAGAGTGCCTCAGTTTGGGAGAGAATAGGCTTATTGATTCTCTCCTTCTGACTCAACCCCTCAATTTCTGAAACATCATTATAAATTATCTCTGTAATCTTTCAAGTTTATTGATCTCTTTCCTGCAGATATGTGATCTGAACTATACATAATGCTCCACGCTGATCCTCAATAACGTCTTACACAACTTCAACATAACATTTTAATTTGTGTACTCGGTATTCTGATATATGAAGGCGTGTGTGCAAAGATTCTCCTCATGACCTTATCTAGGAATTTTGAAACTGTATTCTCAGAACCCTCTGCTCTCCTGCACATCTGAATTACCTTCCACTAATTGTATAAGTCCTGCCCTGGTAGGTCCTGCCAAAGTGCAACTGCTCACACTAGATCCCATCTCGATGGAATTTCACATTAAGTTCCAACTTCAAAATGTTCAGCCCGTTTTTCCAGCTGCTTCACTCACGCTAAAAGTTTTCATAACCTACTTCGCTGTCCACTCACACTCCAAATCCAGGTGTCATCTGAAAATCCAGTTTACCATATAACGATTGACTTATATATCCTGTTCCTTAGAATGTTTTTCACTCAGTTCTGGGGGTACACGCACATTTGGGGGTGTCGCTGGATTTGAGGTGCACACTTATATGAGAGGAGTGTGCAGATTTGGGGGTGTAACATATTTTGTCATCCTGTGAATGGTTGGAATGACTCTAGTTTTGGGATAATTTGGTTTGCAAGTCGATGTCCAATTCTACTGTCATTATCCTTCACCGAATTTACATTTATCCCCCTGCAGCACCAGTCTTATCCTTATCAAAAACTGTTTGCGAACCTCCAGAATTATACTACTGATACTACTAAGTCAAGCCTGTCTCCCTCCCTGGTCGTCCATCTAAATACTCTTTCAGGAAACATTCCAGGACCCATCTGAACCATAAAGCCCCATCCATCCTCAAGGGATAAGGGAATGCCAGTAATGTTGGAGTGATTATTTACCCGCAATAACTGCATGATTGCTTTTACATCAGCCCATAACCTCCCGACCTGTCTGTTCCTCTGTCTTACAGGCTGCAGGTATAACACCATCAGAGCGATTGCACATTCCTTATTATTGAGCTCTACCTGCATCGTGTTACTGATGAAGCCTATGGGATGATCTCGGACCTGGGACATTCTGACATTCTGCCTGATCAGCAGTGCAGAACCACCCCCGCCCCCGCCACCCTCTGGATTGCCTGAATCATCTGAATTCTGGAATGGTTAGCGACCAGCCCTGACCTTCTCTCAACCAGAGCTCTGCAATATCTGGCTCACTGTGTCACGTACTAATCCAGGTTCTAAGTACGTCTGTCTTAAGTGTTACACACCTTTACTGACATAACCTCACTTCAGCCCCTCGGAGACACCGGGCTCATTAACGGGGTCCAGGTTGGACTTCATTTTGGCATTCCTTGACCTCGTCTCTACCTTTTACTCAATCCTACTTACTCACTTGCAGTTCCATTTCCCACTCTCCCGCCCAACCCCCAAGACCAGGCCTGCACATGCCACATGTTAATGCCAGGGCAGATACATCAAACTTGCCAGTTAGAATATCAACTCCCTTTCAGTGCAGGTGTAAAACCAATGTTCTTACACCAGTCCACCAAACCTCGAAGAGAGCCCAATAATATGTGTATACGATGCCCTTCCTCCTGCACAAATTGTTAGCCACACATTTACCTGTTCTTCCTTAGCATCTTTTCCCTCTTAAGCCCGTGACACGGGAAGTAATAGTGAGATCACTTTTCCGGAGTTGCCAGTTCTTAAGCCATAAACCTCCTTAGCTACTCAATTAACTTGTTTGGAAATTTTGAGGGATCTATAGACTTGCATAGCACGACTCCCCTGATCCTCCACACTGCGATAAAATCTGCCATTTGTGCTCTATAATCCAGTTTGAATTTTTATTATGTACCAGCTCGTACTGTTACTCATGGAAGTCCGTCTATCACATCGTACCCCAGCTCTACACCGTGTCGACGTCCCATTGTAATCTATGATGAAATTCTACGCTATCCACAACAACAGCACATAGGTGTCCTTGATTCAATTAGAGATGTAGTGAGGAACAATGAGCCGCAGCGCCCAGCAACCTCAATGTTACTCTAGCCTAATCGCTAAGTTTTGTTTCCTTTTTTAACTTGGGAGAAAACCCATAAATATGATGGGGATTTCGTACAAATTCCTTCCAAAAAAACACCAGCATTGAACTCCGATTTCCAGTGCCCCGAGCTGGATTAGTCTGATTCTAAGCACTACGCTACGTGGAGCTTCAAACAGCAAGTTACCAACCCACATATGTACTTCCTCTTTCAAGTCGTTTACAAATATGAGAAAAAAGTAGATCTCCTGGAAACGCCCCACCTACTGCCAGTCCCATACTCACTGGGCAAGGTAAGTCCAAACCCAGGCAGCCGAGTTTCCATCAGTCCCATGCCTCCCGACGTTCTGGGTGAATCTATTGTGGGGCTCTTGTCAAGCGCCTCACTCAATTCCATACACACAGCATCCACCACTCTAGCCTTTGTTTTGTCAACCCCTCAGAAAGTCATTCAGGTGCGTAAGGCATGATCTTCCCCTCACAAAGCCATTTGACTGTCTCTAATTATACTTCTACAAATATTTGTCAACCCTATCGCGAAGAATTCCCTTCAAAGATTTAGCCTCCATTAATGCCAGGAGTCATGGTTATACAATTAACAGGATTATCTTCACTACCTATTACCCGTCTTAACCAAGCTTACATTTAGAGTTTGTATTTAGATATTACCCCCTCACAATGAACATTAATTGACATCACGGACCAACCACTGAAGGATTCAGATTGATTCCTCAATTCAGTTTTGTCTGGAGTATGTATTATCTGAATACAAACTGCCACTACTCTCATCACCTTTCTAATTTTATAAACAATAATATCCCTGATCGCGTTTGTTTAGAGAGATCCTCCAATCTTCCAGTTGCATGAGTTCAAAATTAACTGAGCCTCTGTTCCATTAATTATCAAGTGTCTGTTTCTGTAACGCTGTCCTTTTCAACCATTATTCGCTTGTTCTTTGTCCAGGGTCGGTTCTGTGTTGGCACAGCCGAACATCTCGTTGACACAGACTAGGATTAGACCAAACACAAACAAGAGGAGCTCTGCAGATTTTAGAAATCCAAAACGCTGGAGGAGTTCTGCAAACCAGGCAGCATCTATGGAGAAGAGTAAACTGTGGACATCAGCATCTATGGAGAAGAGTAAACTGTGGACATCAGCATCTATGGAGAAGAGTAAACTGTGGACATCAGCATCTATGGAGAAGAGTAAACTGTGGACATCAGCATCTATGGAGAAGAGTAAACTGTGGACATCAGCATCTATGGAGAAGAGTAAACTGTGGACATCAGCATCTATGGAGAAGAGTAAACTGTGGACATCAGCATCTATGGAGAAGAGTAAACTGTGGACATCAGCATCTATGGAGAAGAGTAAACTGTGGACATCAGCATCTATGGAAAAGAGTAAACTGTGGACATCAGCATCTATGGAGAAGAGTAAACTGTGGACATCAGCATCTATGGAAAAGAATAAACTGTGGACATCAGCATCTATGGAGAAGAGTAAACTGTGGACATCAGCATCTATGGAGAAGAGTAAACTGTGGACATCAGCATCTATGGAAAAGAGTAAACTGTGGACATCAGCATCTATGGAAAAGAGTAAACTGTGGACATCAGCATCTATGGAAAAGAGTAAACTGTGGACATCAGCATCTATGGAAAAGAGTAAACTGTGGACATCAGCATCTATGGAGAAGAGTAAACTGTGGACATTTTGGGCAGAATTGGATATTCATTCTTTCTTTTTCTTTTTTTCTCTTTCTCTCTCTCTCTCTCTCTCTCTCTCTCTCTCTCTCTCTCTCGTCCTGCTGCCTGAGCTGAAGCTTTTCTCCAGCACTTTGTGTAGGATTAGACCACATCAGTTCCCATTTTCTTCACTGTGTCTTTTGTTCTGGGTTCACAGCATCTCCTCTTCCACCCAACCACACCTCCCACCCCCACAACTCTTTCCCTGAGAGCTAAAATTCTGACACTGAAAGTTAGTTCAAACGGGAAAACAAAAGGAAGAACTACAGGTAGAGACAGAAGAGAAAAAGATCGTGAAGGAAAGGACGGGTAATGATGGGAACAGGAGTGCTTGATACCGACGAAATTATGCTCCAAAAACAGACAGTTTTGTCAGAATCGGGAAGAAAGGGTGGCCGGTTAGCCTCAAGATTCAATTTCAGTGCGGCGAGGGTGAGATGCAAAGGGGATTTTTCTGGGATGCTGAGGCCACTGGTGCCGTCGGGATCGACTGTAAATAGCTGTTTTATAACTGTAAGGCAACACACACAAAATGCTGGAGCAACTCAGCAGATAGGGGGCAACTTTGGAAAAAAGTAAACATTCAACTATTCGGGCCGACAATCTTCATGATTTCGTGTGTGTTCTGTATTTCGAGCATCGACAGAGTTTCTCATGCTTTGTTTGTAACTCTGTTCATCGTATTGTTTCCGTTTGCTCACAAGTGGGAGTACAGAATAGGGACATGAAAGCAGCTGAATTGTACCACTGCACAGCATTTATTTATATCCGCTGAATGAGTTTCAAAATCCATTTCAGTGGGTATATCACCGCATTCTTGAGGTCCTCTCGGAATTTGCTCTGAGTCAGGGCGTAAATACACGTGTTGGTGCAGGAACTGATGATCTGCAGCATTCCTGATGTCTCTTCTGCAATGTAAACGGGATTCATGACAGAATAATAAACAAAACTCATTGAAATCCGTTGATAGATATAAAATACCAAACGTGTTCCCCACAACAATATGAAACTACCGGTTATGCTGAAGAGCAAAACGATGGATTTGCGTCGGTTCTCCATCTCCCGGTCCTTGTCATTCTCTCCACTCTTTTGTCCCCGGAGCCTCCTGCGGGCTCGACTGGCCACTAGAATCCGCCTGGCTGTCAGAATATTGAACAACAAAATCAGAAAGAATGGGACACAAGGGGTAAAAATGCGGTGAAGCATCTCAAATACCGCCCAAGAAGAAGAGTATTTGTAGCTTGGTGTAAGAACACAATACCAGGGAACACCATCAATTATTACAATAGGCTCGTATACAAAGCCCCAAGGGACATTCTCCAAACAGGCCAGCACACTCACTGTCCCGATAACCACCGCCGCCGTTCTCTCGGTGCAATATTTTGTTTTTAGCTTCTCACAGCAAATAGCCACAAATCGATCGACGGTGAAAGCGACAGTCAGCCAGACAGAGATCGCAGCGCTCGCAAAAATCAACCATCTGGCGAGACTGCACACAGGAGTAATGAACAGGAAAGATTGGCGAAAGTAAATCCAAGCAGTCCACGTCAGCAGCGGTTCCGAGATAACGACCAGGAGATCGGCCGCTGCCATTCCCACCAGGTAGCGAGTGACACATTTGGAGAGACCGCACTTTCCACGGGAGAGGATCGCAATCGCCACCAAGTTCGCTGGAAGAGAGACAGAAAGTAGCAAATTGAGAAAAAACTGAGCAGAACCCAATGCAGCAGTTTTCGGGCATCATCTAATATTTGGACTTTAATGCTGCATTTAACGGTAGAAAGTTGAAGAGAGGTCCAAGAGCTGACCGAGTTTATACATTAAAATAAAGCCAAATGATTTGAATTTGGATTCCTTTCTGATGACCAAAATGTGAAGAGGCAGCGGAAGGATAAAGCTAGGTAACCTCAGAGTCAGTACTGGTTGGAACATTTTCTATCGGCTTCATCCGCGTCTGATATGAATGAAATTAATAAATCTGGACGCTGATGGCGGGATTCTTGCATTAGACAATCATCAACTTCCATGCAACTCCCTGTCAGCGACAGAATAGCCGAAGGACGAAACAGAAACAGGAAATCCCGGAACCACTCATCCAGGCAAAATTGAATATGTGGGAAAGCAGTTAGCGTGTATTTTGTTGGAACTGTTTACAGAGAGCCCCTATGACACGACTTTCTCTTTCTATAGATGCTACTTTGTGCCTCTAGCATTCCCCGTGTTTGTTCCCTATTCCAGCATTTCTCACCTCGCTGATTTTACAACAGAACATTGTCCGAGGCAGCAGTCACAGCGAGGTCTGATACAGCCTCACAGATATACTCGAAGCCTCCGACTGAATCCATCACAGCGAAGCCGGGGAGAGGGATTCAACGTCCAGTAGCAGACTCGGTGACGCAGTGGAATGTCTGTAGAGGGGTCAGATGTGGATATGATAGAATACATTTCACAGTATTGATCAGCAGCGACGTCACTGTGTTGTCCAACAACTGTTTTATTTTCTGTCACACCGCACACATTTACTAAAAATCCTCAAGTTCCATGCTGCAACATGGAACTCATCACATTTCCTAAATCGTTATCACTAATCGATGGTTTGATCATTACACGTGGCTCACACGACCGCTGACATACCAATGCAGACAAGCAATTGTTAAAATCTCCACAGCAGTATAAACACAATATTGGCAAATGCAGTGTAGCTGCTTCGAGACCAAAAGCACAGAGACCAGAGCATTACATCATTGAAACACAAACCGCTGGAAGAAATCCGCCTGCCCCACTGAGGTCCACCGATGATTTCTACAGCGTTTTATTTTTAGATCCAGACATCAGAATCCACAGTGGCTGGTTTCGATTCCATTCCGAGAATGCCGAACACTAGGACTGAGCATGTGACCGTGGAAACCAGCGACAGAAACGATCACTACGTTGGCATTTAACTTCAATTCCCACCAACGGCAGCTGATACGGCGGCTTACCGGGAATTCCAAAGGCTGAAATAAATGGATAGTAAACTTCTCCTATCCGTAAAAGGACTGGATACCCCATTTCAGGAATAATCTGCCAATTGTCTTGCTTCTGAACTCACAGCTCCTTCAGCAACTCTGAGCTAATGCATTCAAAACGGCTCTGATTTATACAAAGGATCAGTCTCCAGAGATACGGTTATGCCGCTGACGAACTGACAACAGTCACTTGAATAAACATGGTAATTCAACACCATTCATTGTCTCTGATGTCAATATTCAGCCGACTGAAGACAAGCACTTCTAAATTCCTAGGCATTACCTCAGCGGTTACTCACCTCGGGAAAGGAAATCTGCGTGACCCACTGAGGTCTATCGATGAATCCTACAGCGGTTTATTTTTAGATCCAGATTTCAGAATCCACAGAGGCTGGTTTCGATTCCATTCCGAGAATGCTGAATACCAGGACTGGACATGTGGCAGTGGAAACAACCCTGCTGACCCTCACAGCTATCTGGACTATTGCTCTTCTCACCCTGTCTCTTCTCGCAATTCCTCCGTCTCCGCCGCATCTCATCTCAGGATGAGGTTTTTCATTCCAGGACGAAGGAGATGTCCTCCTTTTTTAAAGAAAGAGGGTTCCCTTCCTCCACCATCAACTCTGCTCTCAAACACATCTCCCCCATTTCACACAGATCTGCTCTCACTCTATCTTCCCTCCACCCAACTAGGAATAGGGTTCCCCTGGTCCTTACCTGCCACCCCACCAGCCTCCGCGTCCAACATATAATTCTCCGTAACTTCCGCCACCTCCGACGGGATCCCACCACTAAGCACATCTTTCCCTCCCCCCCCCGCCCCCGCTTCTACTCTTTGCTTTCTGCAGGGACCGCTCCCTACACGACTCCCTTATCCATTCGTCCCCCCACCCCCACCCCGGCCCCCATCCGCCCCCACGATATCCCTCTTGACACTTATCCTTGTAAGCAGAACAAGTGCTACACATGCCCTTACACTTCCTCCCTCACTACAATTCAGGGCCCCAGACAGTCCTTCCAGGTGAGGCGGCACTTCACCTGTGAGTCGGCTGGGGTGATATACTGCGTCGGGTGCTCCCGATGCGACCTTCTATATGTTGGCGAGACCCGATGCAGACTGGGAGATCATTTCGCTGAACACCTACGCTCTGTCCGCCAGAGAAAGCTGGAGTTCCCAGTGGCCACACATTTTAATTCCACGTCCCATTCCCATTCTGATATGTCTATCCCCGGCCTCCTCTACCGTAAAGATGAAGCCATACTCGGGTTGGATGAACAACACCTTATATTTAATCTGGGTAGCCTCCAACCTGATGGCATGAACATTGACTTCTCAAACTTCTGCTAATCCCCTACTTCTCCCTCGTACCCCGTCCGTTATTTATTTATTTATATACACACATTCTTTTTCTCTCTCTCTCCTTTTTCCCCCTCTGTCCCTCTCACTATACCTCTTGCCCATCCTCTGGGCTTCCCCCTCCCCCATTTCTTTCTCCCTAGGCCTCCTGTCCCATGATCCTCTCATATCCGCTTTGCCAATCACCTGTCCAGCTCTTGGCTCCATCCCTCCCCCTCCTGTCTTCTCCTATCATTTTGGATCTCCCCCTCCCTCCCCCTCCAACTTTCAAATCTCTTACTCACTCTTCCTTCAGTTAGTCCTGACGAAGGGTCTCGGTCTGAAACGTCGACTGTACCTCTTCCTGGAGATGCTGCCTGGCCAGCTGCGTTCACCAGCAACTTTGATGTGTGTTCTATTGAAAAGAATGTCGGAGTTCTATTGACAAAGACCCGAAGCAGCCACATTTACAGATTTCAATTTTGTCTTCGCTAATTATCCATTTGTAAACAGAGTTCAACGACACGTCCGACTCCCAACTTCTGTCCCTGCGGTTTTGCACATTCAACATCATCCTGGCCACACACATACACACACACACACACACACACACACACGGGATGGCAGTGATCAGATGAATCAGATGATCACGATGCTGATGTACAAAACATGAGATAACCTACAGATGCTGGAAATTCAAGGCAACACACACAAAGTGCTGGCAAAGCTCTGCGGAGAATTTTGACATGTTACTGATGTAATAGGCGTTTAAGAGCATCTCAAACCTGCAAGAGATCAAACGAAAATTACAAAGAAATGCTTCGATCGGCAAAGGAATGCGAAGACCGCTTAAATATTAAAAACAGGACTCTAAATTCTGATTTGATGGAGACGGACGTGAAAGCACAGGGGAACATCTGGAGAAATTTCAGAAGCGCTCGCTCGCTGCTGTCGTTATGGCGCGGTCGGGAATCTTCCGGAGGGAAGGCCTCAAAATCCCCGGCTTTGCCTGCTGTTGGCGACCGAGATTGAGGTCGAATCGTTCGTACAGAGATTGCACTCAGTACTTGGTGTCGGAGAGCTGATTCGGAGGCTCGAAGCTTTTGGATGACTCAGAGACGGATTGTGATCGAGCATGGCAGGGAGAGTTTTTCTTCCTTCTCCCGTCTGCGTGAGATGAGGGACATTTGAGAGACTTTGAACTTTTACTGTGCACATGGGCTTCTTCATCAAGTTACAGTATTGTTGCACTATTGTAACTATATGTTATAATTATGTACTTTTGTCAGTTTTTTTCAGTCTTGGCTTGTCCTGTGTTTTGTGATATCACACCGGAGGAAATATTGTATCATTTCTTAATGCATGCATTACTAAATGACAGTAGAAGAGGACTGCATGTCTTCATAATCTAATAAATTGGGAGGTGAATCGACGCAGGATAGCTGAACGTGAATGAAAGAAAGACAAGCATCAGATGCAATGTTATATATGTGTAAAAGAGAGAGAGAGAGTCAGACTGACAGACTGACAATGGCACAGGCTGCAACGGCCACTTCACAGAACCACATGACATTTACCTCTCCCTCACTGACCGAGTTTCTTTCTCGTACCCACAGGAAAAAACAAACTGTAATCAACTACGATATTCCCTCCTGTCGAGGCACCAGATCAGCCGCTCCTGTCTGACACAGAAGGTATGTTACAGAGCACAGAGACACCAACAGCTCATCAGTTCCACAGTTTCACACAGCAGAGATATTCAGATCCAGTCCCACACTGAACCCAAGACCCCGACACAGGTCACCAATACAACGGTTACACTGAACCACAGATGGGTAATATTCCCATTGTATTCTGTACCAGTATCTTACAGGTAGAGACACAGACCAAGTCCCCAAATGCTCACTGGGGCTGGCAGAGTCAGTGTGGACTCAGGATTGGACAAACAGACGTTTAATTGAGAGCTGATGAATGTGCTATTGGAAGAACCGAAGAAAGGATCGGATAAGCACATGGGGTTCGGGACACTATGCCTGTGTGAGAATTAGTCAGCAGGTGAAGGTCAGATAGAGCAAGTGAATGGAACACGTTCAACATTTAGGTGACTCAGTGTTTGTGGCTGAGACCCCAGCTGTTCATAGTCTACATTGGCGATTTGGATGTGAGGATCAACTTTATTATATCCATGTTGTCTGTTGTACAGAGCTGAAAGGCAAGGTTTGAGAAGGGCGCAGCGAGAGTTTGGGGATGCAGACAGAAGTGACGGAGTGAAGATGTGGCAGACAGACAGAATATGGGGGAATGCGAGGCCATTCATTCCCAGAGGAACAAACTAGAAAATCCACATTTACATGGGGACAGAGTGACCGGTTCATAGGGACCTGACAGTCCTCGTCAACAAATCACTAATAGTTAACATTCAGGTATAGCAAATAATTAGGGAGCCAAATGATATTCTGTGCCGTGATACAGGAGGATTGGAGAAGAGGTATAGAGATGTCTGACTGGGAGGGTCCTACAGGGTGTGGTGAGAATGTACGTTGAATATTAGTTCCAGGTTTTGCCGCATTTCCTTGGGAAAGTTATCCCTATTGAAGAGAGGGTGCCGAGACTATTCCTCACACTGACAGGTCTCGTTCCTGGGAGGGCACACTTGCTGCGTGCGGGGAGAGTGAGTCTGTATTCTCCGGAATTGTGAGGAGAATTGCTGGCTTATTTCAGGTCATTCAGACCAATTGCAGGGAGAATGTTTCCCCTGAATGATAATTTTAATACCATGTGTCACAGCCCCAGAATGAAGGAACAGATATTCAGGAAGGAGTGGAAAGCAAATGTCCTTAATCAGTGATTCTTTCTCCAGTTAAAACATACAACACTGCAGGAAAGGAGAAGGCTATTTGGTCTGTGATGTTGGGCTGACGTAATTAAGCCTCATTAAACTAATCCCTCTGCCTGAATGCACATTGAATATTATTTCCAGGTCTAGTCACAGTTCCTCACACTGACTTGACTGCTTCAAGAGATAGCAAGCTGTCTGTGTGAGGGGAGAGTGAATGAGCTAGGCCTGTATTTTCTGGAATTGTGAGGAGAATTGATGGATTCTTCCAGATAATTCAGACCGATGGCTGGGAGGATGTTTCCCCTGAATGAGAATTCTATTACTATCAGTCACAGACTCAGAATGAAGGAACTGATATTCACGATGAAGTGGAAAAGACATTTCCCTCATCAGTGATTATTTCTCCGGTTAGACATTGTAGGACAGGAAGAGAATTCAGTCTGTGATTTTGGGTTGATATGATTTAGCCGATGATGCCTAATTATACTAATCACCCTGCCTGTGTGTTGTCTATATCTGTCCTTTCTCTGTGTGTTTGTTTGTCTATCACAGAATCTGAAACACACCACTGCCTTCACTACCAAGCTAGAAATTCAGTCCAGAAACCGCAACTCTCGGCTTTGTTTTATTTTAAACATTTCTCCACAGACCTCCTTTGAACATTTTCCTCTCTCACCTTAACTGCGTGTCCTCTGTTATCCGGTATTTTGATATTGTGAGAAAGATCACAGTTGCCTACTGCATTTATGACTCTTATAGGCCTCTCTATCTCCACTTGGTAGCTGCCATTCTGGAAAGAATAACACAAGTTCTTGCAAATCCTCCTTATAGATCTCCTCCCTATAAACCTCTTCTTTCCCCTCTCCAAAGCATTGGCCTCCTTTTTGTAATGGGGCGACTGCAAACTCCAGATGCAACCTAACCAGAGATTGATAAAGCTGTAACGTCACTTCCTTTTATGACAATAATGATCCTCTCAGTTCTCCCCTTGGCTCCCACCACTCCGGAAAGAACAATCCAACTTTGTGCAACTCCACCTTCTAGATCTCCTCCTAAAGGTCCTCATTACAACCTCTCCTATGCCTTTTCCAAATCCTCGGCATCCATCTGATATGGAGCGACCAAAACTAAATGCAATACCCCACGTGCAATCTGACCAGAGTTCTATAGAAAACCAGAGTTTTCCGGTCAAGAGGAACCTACGGGTGGGCTGAGTCTGCGATGTCCCGACAAGCAATAGGTGGGAGAACTGCTGGAGGATGTTTGTTCTGCACCCGGACAGGTGGATACAGTGATCAGCTGAAGTGAATGGGAACAGCACTTCCTCCCTCGAATACAAGGAGCTGGACTCCCGTCGTGGACTGAGAGGTTCCCTCCCTAATTCATACACAGAGCCAGACGTAAGATCACCCACCTCCCCACCACAGGCCGTGGAAACATCTGTGGGACCACATCGCGATTTCCTCCCCCTATCCAGACAGGTAAATGTGGCAGCCCACACCCCTGTAACCACATCCACCTTGACCTTTGCGGAATGCATCCTGATATCATGGCTTGGTACAGCAAAATACTCCTCCTGTGACTGTGAGAAACTGCAGAGGGTTACGAATACATCTCAGCACGTCACGGAAACCAATCTCCCCTCCGTGGATTCTGTCTTCACTTCCCACTGCCTTGTAGAGCAGCCAGTATAATCACTCACCCCAGACATCCTGTCTCCCCTCTAACCGGACAGAAGATACCAAAGCCTGAAAGCTCACACTGCCAGGCTCATGGACAGTCTGTTATAAGGACAATGATTATGTTTTATAATATTCTTATGCGATAAGAATATCCCTACTATAACTAGATGGACTTGACCTCAATGTACTGGATTAGTATCTTGCACCTTATTGTCCATCTGGCCAGTGATGTAGTGGCATCCGCACTGGACTTCGGGGGAGGAATGATCCTGGATTAGAATCCAACCATCTTCTTCCAAAACAGACACAAATGCTGGAGAAACGCTCTCTCTGTCGACATCTCTCTCATAGGACACGAATATATATATATTTTTTACTTCTTTTATGTCTGTTTTTTTTATCTTTAATGTGTTTCTGGGACAGGTAAAGGCTGCGATTTACAGCCTGGAGATGGTTTGAGTGATCCAGCGCTTTGCTGGCTCCGAGAAGATTCTGTGACAGGAGCGCACACTCGGACGACCTCGATGAGAAGAAACTTTGAGTCGTGGCGGGAACCGCTGTTCGACTCCGTATTGCCGTTTAACAAGTTGCCGTCCGATGCGCCACAATATCGTTATTGTTTAACTGCACTGCACTTTATCTCTTTATCTGAGGCAGTTATACTCGATTCTGCGTTCTGTTATTGATTTACCTTGTTCTACCGCAGTGCACAGTGTAGTGTTCTGATTGTTGTGTACGGTACTCAAGACAAGACTGTCACTGTCCCTCGGTACAGGTGTCAACAATAAACCAATCTTGCAAGGTACATCAAGGCGCATTGATCTTCTTGTCTGCCATTGCTGGTTTATTCCAGATTATTTAGAAGCTCGGGATTAATAGACTGTTATCCGCTACCCTCCCAGGTGTTTAAGCACATGTATCCCACTGCCTCACTGCCAGGACTGTGAGTGGTGACAGGAGTGGCTGACGAAACAAAGATCCTTCCTACAACACCTGAGCCTGAACCCCTAAACTTGAACCCCACAAGGGTAGTACACACGCTTCTTCCTGATGTGCTCCTTCCCTTCTCTAGTCTGCAGGTCACCCTTGGACAACGAGTAGCAGATGCTTAACCTACCCCACCCCTTCCACCATGGGAGCATATCCCCAAAAAAGGGAGACAGCATGGTCTCCGTCGTCCATCCATCCTGATTGGTTCATCCTCATTCAATCAGTTTTCTGGTGCCCCACCTTATTTCCAATCAAATTCCAAACTTACTACCCCATTAAACATTTAATGACCATGCAGGAAGAGTTCAGTTTGATTTTAGAATAGGTTAAAAGTTAACAAAGGTATGCAAGTCAACAAAATGGTGAAGGCCTGTTTTTATTGACACGCCTGTCATTATTGGTTGGAGAAGGTCAACAGCAGCTCCATGAAACATTCCGGTTTCCACTTGGAATACAGTTGTGCAATTCCGATCTTCCTAAGGTGACTTTCAAAATGTACAGGTAAGATTTACCAGGATGTTGCCTGCCCCAAGGTTTATAAACAGAGTTTAGAGTTTCAACAATCATGGGCTTTTGTTGGAATGCTCGGGGCTGAGAGGAATCTTGATAGAACTTGATAAAATTATGGAGAAATTATCATGTAGACCGGGGTTGCCAACTTTTTTTTTCTTAACAGCCAAAACCATTAACCAAGGAATTCGTGATCATGCAGGGGATGGGAGGGAGAGTTCAAGAAGAGTTGGGCAAGTTTTTCTGTCGATTTTCCCCAGTAATCAATATCATCCTGTAACCCAAGACTATCCTACCGATGGACATGGCCACCATATATTATGTTATCTGCAATCTGTTTAGATTGGTTCCCATTGCCATAAAGTTATCTGGAAACATTTGTGCATTATTCTGTGTCTTTACTACATTGACTTTCACAACGTAGATAAATGAGCATAATGTCACACTGAAGTAAAATGGGAACATATGCCTTGTATCAACAGATGCAGAAACAATTACTGAAACAGATAAGAATGTCATGAATGCATCTGTCCTTGCATTCCATCATTGACAACTTACTGGCCTTTGCAGAATGGAAACACCTATGTACTTGAACAAAAAATCCTACAAAAAGTAAAGGATACAGCCTAATCAGTCAGCGATAAAGGCCTCCCAGCTATTCTGCACATCTACATGAAGTGCTATGGCAGGAAAGCTGTCGCTGTCAACAGGAACACCTAACATCAAGGACAGGTTCAGAAACAGTTACCACTCTTCAACCATCAGGCTCTTGCACCAAAGGGGATAACTTTACTCAACTTCACCTCCTCCATCAGTGAAATGTTTCCTGAACCAATTGATACATTTTCAAGAGCTCTTCATCTCATGTTTTCAATATTCAGCACATTTTTATTTATTATGATCATCTCTTCATTTTGTATTTACACAGTTTGTTGTCTTCTGCATTCTGGTGAACACCTTAGTTGGGTGGTCTTTCATTGATTTGGTTATGATTGTTATTCTATTGATATGCAAGAAAGTAAATCTCAGGATTGTTTATGGTAACATATATGTGGTTTAATAATAGAATTTACTTTAAAATTGGAAAAAAAAATAACTTGTTTATCAAAAAGATGTAGGAAATGCAGAAGAAAGACTGTACGGATAATTATGCATTTTTTACTTAGATTACCCCACTGTCCCAGATTCCCCACAACCATCCCCACCCCATCAATACATTGAATGGAATAATACATTCATGACAATAATCCAGTATCTTCTGTATCAACTCTTTTCTATCTTCCTGCTTTCTCTGTTCTGTTTATCTTCTGCACTTAGACAGGACGTACTTACAGGGTGTCTGCTCTATCAGCATCTCACGTATCTGTGGATCAGGGCAATTGATGATGAGAAATGGGTGAAGAAACATGGTTAATTTGCACTCATAGGCTCATGACCCCCAGCCAGACAGCAGAGAGCTTTCCTCCACTCACCATCATCCACAGAAATCCATCACTTAACACCAAGAGAATCCCCTTCCTTCACACCAAGACCCACATCTCCAAAACACTGCGAGACTTAATTGCTTCCAAATCAGATTATTCATGTTCCTCATTAATCACCAACCAACTTTTCCCTCACCAGAGCAAATCACCTTCCAAAACACTAGAGAACACCCCTCCCTCACGGTTCATGGAAATCTCCCTGTGTGTACACCAGGGGAATCAACTTCCACATCACACCAAGGAATCCTGTTTTCCAAACCTGTGAAGATCCCTCACTCTGCATACAAGACTATCTTTTCCTCTGTAATCAGACACAAATCTTTGTTGGAACAAACCAACTCACACAAATAGTACCTAAAATAATTCACTAAATTAATCACAATCTGTCAGTGCAGGGATTACACTCGTGTGACGTAATGGCTTGTTCAAAATCTTTATTTTTAAATCTGTTGAAATCTGTCACTTTGGAGTGGCTAAGTGGTATTTCAAATCACAGACTTAATATTTTGTTCATGGAGATCGTCTGTGGTGTCTGGGGTCAAATCACTGGATGGAAAAAAATGTCTGAAATGTGGGTTAGGTACGGCACTGTGCAGAAAATATTGTACACGGTCATTGCCGTCACTGGAGTTCCTGGTGAGTGAGCAGAGCAAGTCATGTTTGGGGTGTCCGTGTGTTAGATGGAGCAAACCTGTTTATAATAATTTTAAAAACTAGATGTAATTTAACTCCTTCTTACGGAATATGTATTCCAACTTCCCTTGACTCGGGAGAAAACAGATCTCCATCTCAAACCAATTATTCAGAAAAAAATAAACAAGGGAGTATTTCCTACTCCCTCAATATAGCATATTCCATAAACCCCCTCCCCAGAAAAAAAAAACAAGGGAGTATTTCCTACTCCCTTAATATAGGATATTCCATAAGCCCCTCCAGACAGGTAAATTAATTTTTCTACATCAGACTGCCTTTCTCATTGCAATGTATTCTCGTCTCTCAAATAGAGCCACACTTGTCTTCCCCATACCTTCCTGCTTCCTTTATACTTCCAACAAAGGTTCTTTGAGATGAAGCATTAAGTCTGGTTGTCCTTCCCAGTGTTGCCTGTTCTGAAGGGTGTTTCCAGTTTTTTTTGTGTGCATTCTCACCCATCTTTCTACACCACAGGAAATCCAAAATTCAAAAGAGTTGGATTCCCATCAATAGCCCACCCATAACTGCATATTGCATTTGCAAATCCAGTAGAACTGTAATTTCCTTTACACAAATTGGGAGATAATTGTCCCTCGAAAATTGAAGGAAACACTTCAACAGGTACACGGATAACCTCCTACTCTGCAAATCAGAGGAACCTAATCTGCTCAAAGTGAAGGGAAAACCATGCCATCACAGATACACTAACAACGGGAAGCGGCCGTTCACCTGCTCCATGTGTGCGAAGAGGCTCATCCAGTTAACCCACCTTGTGATGCTCCGGTGAATTCACAATAAATAGAGGCCACATTTCTGTCGGGAGTGAACAAAGAGTTTTACTCAATCATCCCAGCTGCTGCAACAGCAGCAACTTCACATCAGGGAGGAAGTTCAAATCAGCTCTCTGTTAAATGTTTAACCATCACGGTGACTGAAGGCAGCTGCAGGTTCATGAGGGACTGTTACTGTCAGAATCTGCAGTTCTTGTGGCTGCTCATCGCACCCAGGACTGAACCCTGGTCACTGAGCATTGGAGGAGTCTGTTCTGCTGATGTTAGCCTTAAACTAGACTGATGTTTAATATTGTGGATCTGTGAAAGATAAATCAGTTCTGTATCAAATCCCGTGTTTCAGGTACTTACTCTCTCTACCACACTCACAATGTACACTAGAGAGGCCACTCGGCCCATCTGGTCCCTGCCCATGTTTCATGTTCCATATCAGTATATCAATATCTATCCCTGTCGTTCCCCTCTCACTCTCCCTGTGATGACAGGTTACAACTAGTCACCACCCCGTGAGATAGGAAATTTCCCTTGAATATTATGGAATCATGGAAATTTACAGCACATTACAGACCCTTTGGGTCCGTTATGCCGACCATGTAACTTACTCTAGAAACTGCCTGGAATTACCCTACCGCATAGGCCTCTATTTTCCTAATCTCCATGTACCTATCTAAGAGTCTCTTAGAAGACCCTATTGTATCCGCCTCGACCACCGTCACTGGCAGTGCATTCCACACACACACTACTCTTTGTTTAAAAAACTTAGCTCTGAAATCTCATCTGCACCTACTTCCAAGCAGCTTAAAACCATGTCCCTCATGTTAGCCATTTCAGCACTGGGAAAAGCCTCTGGCTATCTACCCGACCAATGCTTCTCATCATCTTATACACCTGCATGAATTTCCTGCATGATTTTCTCCAGACTGAATAAGACAATGAGCTCACTGTGGTTTTGCCGTTCCCCAGGGCTCTGGACTAAGGTGGTTAAACTCCTTCTTTCCTGCTCTTTTTAACTTTTTGGGCCATTTTCACTAATTTCAAATGACTGTGCCATCGACAGCTGGGTTGTTGCAATGCACTGCTGAAGTCTGACAGCAGACTAGAGAGTGAATCTTCGATGGACCAGAGTCAGACCCCAAGGGTTGCCAGCCTGAGTCAGGGGTTTGGGATTCCAGAAAGAGATGGGACCGAGAGTTTACAAGGAGGGGGATGAAGAGGAATCAGATCAGCTGGATGTGGCTACAAATGAAAGATCAAAAACATTTGGAAGCTGGTTGATCAAAAAAAAAGTGGTTAATTTCTGCAAAATACTGGTGGAAATCAACAGATCAGGCAGCCAATGTGGAGAGGAACAAATAAACAACGGTTAGGCCGAACCCCTTCAGCAAGCATTGGCTGTGTACACCTCTGCTTAGTTGCTGCCTGAACTGCAGAGTTCCTCCAGCATTTTGTGTGAATGAGTCCACATCTCCGGCAACAGCAGAATCTTGTGTTTTATATCTGCATTTGTAAGAACGCTCTACTTTGGCATTAAACATGCGGAACGTTTGCTGATGTTAAGTGTAATGTTTTATGAGAGCTGCATTCTGTGTTAAACGAGCTGCTGAGTTTTCTGCACACAAAAACTGAGGTACGTACTTGAACCGGTGCGTGCAGAAACTTTCAATGGCACCGTGATTAACTTGAAAGCTCTGCGTAACAATTATCGCTGTCGCTGAAGCACCGATCGAATGCGCAGGCGTCAGGGTTGCGGCTGGTCCCGAATATCACGCATGCGCAGTACACAAAAGGCCTCGGATATCGCTGCCGGTAACTGTTTCTCCGTGCGCCCGTTTTCACTACCGACTGAGGGGCAATTGCTGTGACTCCCGGAAACTGTGCCCCGCAATCCCGGGACAGTCCTGTTCTCTTCTCTCTCTCTCATCCCCACGATCCCTGCACGGACCCCGGGGAGCTTCCGGCTGATGAGGGAATGGGAACCGATGGATCTCTCAGACAGAGCTGAGCTCCAGCTATCTAAATGCAAGGATTAGGAATTTGGAGAAAGGGAACAAAATCTTTTCCATCAGCTGTTGAGAAAATCACCTTTGTTCTGCCTCCAGTCACTAACGAGAGGAAATCTGCAGAGAGGGCACAGTTTTGAGGTGCTTGGAAGCAGGTACGAAGGAGATGTCAGGGGTGTTGTGTTCTTTATACGTACCGTGGGTTACTAATAACAAACATATTCTGGCAGAATTGAACTTTTATTTGACAGCAACAAAACCACGTTTTACACTGCCATGCTTCTCGATCATTCTCTCATTTCTGCTCATGTTAGGAACTGTGTCCAGTCACGTCCTGACACGTGATATCACCTCAAGAGGTAAGTTTTTTACGCAGAGTGGTGAGTGCGTGGAGTGGGCTGCCGGCCACTGTGATGAAGCCGGATGCAATAGGGTCTTTTAAGAGGCTCCTGGATAGGTACATGGCACATAGAAAAATAGAGGGCTATGGGGAACTCTTGGTAATTTCTAAAGTAAGTAATGTTCGGCACAACATTGTGGGCTGAAGGGCCTGTATTGTATTGTGTTGTATAAATGGGGAAGTCACTTACCCATGACCTCTGGTTGTCGTCCCACCCAACATCAGTGGAAAAAACTGCTTGCATTTACCCTATCTATACCCTCCTACTTCTGTATACTTCCAACAAATCCTCAAAGCAATGTATAACTTCCTTGTTTATGCTTAGAGCCTTTTTCAGGTGTATAAGATGATGAGGGACATTGATCGTGTGGACAGCCAGAGGCTTTTTCCAGGGCTGAAATGGCTCACATGAGGGGCATAGTTTTGAGCTGCTTGGAAATTGATACCGAAGGGATGGCAGGGGTAAGGTTTTTACACAGAGAGTGATGGGTGTGTGGAATGCACTGCCAGCAGTGGTGGTCGAGGCAGATACAATAGGGTCGTTTAACAGCCTGTTAGATAGGTACATGGAGCTTAGAAAAATAGAGGTCTGTGTGCTAGGGAAATTCTAGGCAGTTTCTAGGTAAGTTTCATGGTTGGCAAAACATTGGGCTGAATGGCCTGGAATATGCTGTAGATTTCTATGTTCTATGTTGAACAGCGAAATAACTGGCTATCCTACAATCCTCTGATAACTCTCCCGGCACAAAGGATGATTTAATTATCTCTGCTAGGGCCCTGACGATTTCTGCACTTGCCTCCTGTAGGGTCCGAGGGAGCACCTTGTCATGCCCTGGAGATTTATCCACCCTAATCTGCCTCAGGATAGCAAACATCTCCTCTTCATTAATCTGTACAGGGTCCATGATTTTAATGCCGCTTTTCCACACCCTCACTGACACTGTGTCCATCTCCTGAGTAAATAAGATGAAAAAAATATTTAAGATCTCCCCCATCTGCTTTGGTTCCATACGTGGATTGCCATTCCAGTCTTCCAGAGGACCAACTTTGTGCCTTGCAATCCTTTTGCTCTCAATCTATCTCTAGAATCCGTGAGGCTTATCCTTCATCTTTTCTGTGAGGGCAATCTCATGCTTTCTTTTAGCCATCCTGATTTATTTCTTCCTTGTTCTCTTGCATTTCTTATACTCCATAAGAATCTACCTGCCTATCCCTGTTATGCAACTCCATTTTGTGCTTCACCAGGTTCTCAATATCTCTTGAAAACCAAGAGATACAGTTTCCAACTTTACCTTTTATTCTGACAAGCACATACCCACCTTGTACTTTCAAAATTTTGCTTTGAAGGCCTCCCATTTACCAAGCACACCTTTGCCATAAAGCAGCCTGTCACAATCCACAGTTGCCAGATCCTAGTGTCATAATTCCAGTGTTGTTCCACGCCGTGAACACATCCGCCTTTCCTACGCTGCTCCCTGTATTGAAATATACAGGGCTCAGCATATTCACTGCGCCATGCTCAACGTTTTCATTCCTGACTTTGTCTGAGGACTGAACAACATCTGTCTCCACAACCCCTCTACTATCTGTTCTGTTATTCAGGCTCCCATTCCCCCTGCAACTTTAATTTAAATAACCCCTTCCCCCAGCTCCCACCATGCCACTCCATCACCCCTTTGTGCTTCTTCTCCCAGGTCAATAAAAAGGAGGTGCATACCAGGTACAGGCAGATAGGAACAAATAGAAATACAGGAAATTCAAGTTAAAATAAAAGAAGGCATGAGGTTGCCCCAGCAGACAAGATTTAGGAGACTCCTCAGGGATTCTGCAGACATGTTAAGAGCAAAATGATTGCAAGGGGAAAGTTAATCCGCTGGAAGATCAGAATGATAATCCATATGAGGAGACCAAGTAGATGGGGGAGATAGTTTTTTTGCATCCGTATTTGCACAGGAGTTGGACACAGTCTACAGAAGTGAGGCAAAGCAGCATCAACTTCATGGACCCTGTACAGATTACAGAGGTGGAGGTGTTTGCTGTCTTAAGGCACATTACCGTGGATAAATCCCCAGGGCCTGACAGGTTGTTCCCTAGGACTCTGCGGAAGACAAGTGCAGAAATTGTCGAGGCCCAAGCACAGATATATAAATCAACCTTAGTGACAGGTGAGGTACTGGAGGATTGGAGGACAGCCAATGTTGTTCTGCTGTTCAAGAAAGGCTCTAAAAATAAACTAAGAAATTGTACTTTGGTGAGCTTGACATCAGTAGGGGAAGGTTATTGAAATGTATGTGCAGGAACCAGATATATAAGTATTTGGATAGATGTGGACTGATTAAGGATAGACAGCATGGCGTTGTGCACGGTAGGTCATGTCTAACCAATCTTATAGAGTCTCTCGAGGAAGTTATCAGGAAAGCGGACGAAGGCAAGGCAGTGGATGTTGTCCACATGGACCTTAGCAAGGCACTTGACAGAGTCTCATATGGGAGGTTGGTCAAGAAGGTTCAGTCACTCAGCATTCAAGATGAGATAGTAAATTGAATGAGACACTGTCTTTGGGAGAAGCCAGACTGTGGTAGCAGATGGTTGCCTCTCTGACTGGAGGCCCGTGACTAGTGGTGTGCCTCAGGGATCAGTGCTGGATCTGTTGTTGTTTGTCATCTATGTCAGTAATCTGGATGATAACATGGTTAGCTGGATCAGCAAAGTTGTGGCTGACACCGAGATTGGTGGTGCAGTGGACAGTGAGGAAGACTATCATGGCTTGCAGTGCGATCTGGACCAGCAGTGGACAGTGAAGAAGACTATCATGGCTTGCAGTGCGATCTGGACCAGCTGGGAAAATGGTTTGAGAAATGGAAAATGGAATTGAATGGAGACAAGTGTGAGGTGTTGCACTTTGGTAGGACCTACCAAGGGAGGACTTTCACAGTGACTGTTCAGGCATGGAGGAGTGTTGTAGAAGAAAGGGATCTGGGAATACACGTCCTTAATTCACTGAAAGTGGTGTCACAGTTAGATACGGACAGAAAGAAAGATTTCAGCCCATTGGCCTTCATGAACCAAAGTAGTGACAATGATAGATCTTTATACTTTATACTTTATCCTTCATTGTTGCCAAACAATTGGAACTAGAACGAACAATCATCACAGCGATATTTGATTCTGCGCTTCACACTCCCTGGATTACACATATTAAATATTAAAAATAGTTAAAATTAGTAAATATTAAAAATTTAAATTATAAATCATAAATAGAAAATAGAAAAATGGGAAGTAAGGTAGTACAAAAAAAACGAGAGACAGGTCCGGATATTTGGAGGGTACGGCCCAGATTCGGGTCAGGATCCGTTCAGCAGTCGTATCACAGTTGGAAAAGAGCTGTTCCCAAATCTGGCCATATGAGTCTTCAAGCTCCTGAACCTTCTCCAGGAGGGAAGAGGGACGAAAAGTGTGTTGGCTGGGTGGGTCGTGTCCTTGATTATCCTGGCAGCGCTGCTCCGGCAGTGTGCGGTGTAAAGTGAGTCCAAGGATGGAAGATTGGTTTGTGTGATGCGCTGCGCCGTGTTCACGATCTTCTGCAGCTTCTTTCGGTCCTATGGATGTTATGTTGACTTGTAGAAGATATTGGTGAGGCCTAATTTGGAGTCTTGTTTGCAGTTGTGGTCACCTACCTACAGGAAAGATGTAAAAGAGGTTGAAAGAGTTCAGAAAAAATTCACAAGGATGTTGCCAGGTCTGGAGGACTTGGGTTATTGGGAAAGATTGAACAGATCAGGACTTTATTGCTTGGAATGTGGAAGATTGAGGGGAGATTTGATTGTGATAGAGGGGCATAGATAGGGTAAATGCAAGCTGGCTTTCTCCACTGGGATTGGGTGGGGCTACAACCAGAAGCCATGGGTCAAGGGTGAAAGGTGAAACGTTAGGGGGAACATGAGCGGAAACGTCTTCACACAGACCGTCATCCAGGTGTGGAATGAGCAGCCAGCACACCCGGTGCCTGCAAGCTCAAGTTGAACATTTCAGAGGTTTGTACAGGTACCTGGATGGTAGGGGTATGGCAGTAGAAAGTTTAAGTAGCTTGGCACCAACTAGATGGGCCAAAGGGCCTGTTTCTGTATTGTATTATTCTATGACTGTGACAAGAACCTGAAATAATACAAAAACTCACTTTAAGTCCTTTTACTAGCTGTGCGGACCAACCATTCATCTCAGCAGGAATTGTTTATATGGTGTTAAAACTGTGGCAGTTAATAATACATAAAAGAAAAGTTAATAATACATAAAAGAAAATCCCAGCTGCACGTTAACAAAGGCTATTCGTGTGAGAGTGTTTCGGTTACTGTGGGGCCAGGCACCCATGTAGCTCAGTGGGAACAGGGAATAATACCAATGGAGAGAGTCAAACTGAGCCAGGTCACAGATTGGGGAGGGTAGAAACATAGAAAAAACCCACAACACAGGCTCTTTGTCCCACAAAGCTGTGCCGAATATGGCCATACCTGAGAAATTACCTCTAATTTTCTGAGCTCCATATACCTGTCCAGGGGTCTCTTAAAAGTCCCTATTGTATCCACCTCTGCCACCGTTGCCGGCAGCCCATTCCACACACTCAGCACTCTCTGCGTAAAAAAACATACCCCTCACATCTCCTCTGAACCCATTCTCATAGAGACAGAAAGAACATCAGAGAATTTGATGATCATTCCAGATACCAGCACTGTGCCCAGTTAGAAGATGATTTCTCTCTCCAACTTGGGTTGAACCTCACTGTAACAGTGTGATGTCAGATCACACCTTGACAACCCAAGTGATCTCATCTGAACTGTTGTCCTACACCCACTGATGGATTTTGTAAATCTTTTTACAGGTTAAAAGTGACAAGGAATTTGTCTATGGGAATCTCGAACATAACACGCCTGATTTGCTGTCTTGGTCCAGATATTTAACAAGTGGAGCAAGGGATTCACTCAATCATCCTTCCTGCTCAGACTGTGGGGAGGGATTCACTCGATCATCTGACCGACTGGCACGCCCGTCATTTCACAGGGGGGAACCCGTTCATCTGCTCAGACAGTGGGAATGGATTCAGTTGGTCATTTCAACTGAAGGTACATCAACAAGTTCACACTGGGACAAGGACATTCACCTGTTCTGTGTGTGAGAAGGGATTCAGTCGGTCTTCCCACCTGTGGACACACCAGTCAGTTCATACTGGGCAGAGGCTGGTCATCTGCTGAATTTGTGGGGAAAGATTCACTCAGTCATCTGACCTAATGGCTCACCAGCGAGTTCACACTGGAGAGCAGCTGTTCACCTGCTCAGACTGTGGGAAGGGATTCACTCGGTCATCCGCCCTACTGAGACACCAGTCAGTTCACACCGGGGAGCGGCCATTCACCTGCTCAGACTGTGGGAAGGGATTCACTTGCTCATCTAAACTGAAGGTACATCAGAGAGTTCACACTGGAGAGAGGCCATTCACCTGCTCAGACTGTGGGAAGGGATTCAGTTTGTCATCTCAACTGAAGATACATCAGCGATTTCACACTGGGGAGCGACCGTTCACCTGCTCGGACTGTGGGAAGGGATTCACTTCGTCATCTGAACTGAAGGAACATCAGCGATTTCACACCGGTGAGAAGCCATTCACCTGCTCAGACTGTGGGAAGGGATTCACTCGATCATCTGACCTACTGGTACACACGTCAGTTCATACTGGGGAGAGGCCGTTCAAATGCTCAGACTGTGGGAAGGGATTCACTCAGTCATCTAAACTGAAGGTACATCAGAGAGTTCACACTGGGGAGAGGCCGTTCACCTGCTCATACTGTGGGAAGGGATTCAGTCGGTCATCCCACCTACTTGTACACAAGTCAGTTCACACTGGGGAGAGGCCGTTCACCTGCTCAGTGTGTGGGAAGGGATTCACTCAGTCATCTCAACTGAAGGGACACCAGTCAGTTCACACTGGGGAGAGGCCGTTTACCTGCTCAGACTGTGGGAAAGGATTCACTCGGTCATTCCACCTACTGAGACACCAGCGACTTCACACTGGGGAGAGGCTGTTCACCTGCTCAGACTTTGGGAAGAGATTCTCTCAGCCAAATCAACCAAATGTGCATGACTGCGTTCACACTGGGGAGAGGCCGTTCCCCTGCTGTGAATGTGGGAAAGGATTCACTCAGTCATCTAACTTTATGTAACTCTCCCTTCAGCTAGCAGCTTAATATAGGGGGTGATAGCCCCCCAGCCCAGCCAAACTTAAGAAATCTCGTTTGGGTGGATGCTGCGTGATGTCTCCTCTGTTACAAATCGGTACCATGAAATAACAAATGGTAAACAATATCTGATTAAATGATTGAACTTTATAATTCTTACTTTGACTGAGGCTGAGGAACTGGTGTAGGGGACAGGGTTTCAGATTTCAGGATCATTGGGATCTCTTCTGGGGCAGGTGGGACCTGTACAAGAGAGACGGGTTACACCTGAACTACAAGGGGACCGGTATCCTTGTGGGGAGGTTTGTTAGTGCTATTGGGGAGGGTTTAAGCTCGATTTGCAGGGGGATGGGAACCAGAGTGCCAGAGCAGATAGTGGAGCGGGGGTGAAAATAAATGATGTTAAAAGCTCATGCAAAGCCACAATTAGAAGGGTTGTGAATAGTGGAAATAATCTCCTGAGGTGTGTCTATTTCAATGCAAGGAGTATTGTGTGGAAGGCAGACGAGCTGAGGGCGTGGATTGACACATGGAATGACGACATTATAACCATTAGTGAAACTTGGCTGCAGGAGGGATAGGACTGGCAGCTTAATGTTCCAGGGTTCTGATGTTTCAGACGTGATAGAGGCAGAGGAATGAAAGGTGGTGGGAGGTGCAGGTGGTAGCATTGCTAGTCAGGAAAATGTTACAGCAGTGCTCAGGCAGGACAGATTAGAGGGCTTGTCTATTGAGGCCATATGGGTGGAGCTGGGAAACAAGAAAGGTATGGCCACATAAATGGGGTTGTATTATAGACCACCCAATAGTCAACGAGAATTGGAGGAGCATATCTGCAGAGAGATAGACAACTGCAGGAAGCAAAAATTAGTGATAGTAGGGGATTTTAATTTTTCACATACTGATTGGGTCTCCCATACTGTTAAAGGTCTAGACAGGTTAGAGCTTGTAATATGTGTTCTGGAAAGTTTTCTAAATCAATATATGGAGGTACCAACTAGAGAGGATGCAATATTAGATCTCCCATTCGGAAATGAGTTAGGACTGGCGACGGAAGTGTGTAGGGGAGCACTTTGGTTCCAGTGATCATAACACCATTAGTTTCAACTTGATCATTGATAAAGATAGATCTGGTACTCGGTTTGAGGTTCTAAACTGGAAAAAGGCGAAATTTGAAGAAATGAGAAAGGATCCAAAAAGCATGGATTGGGACAGTTTGTTCTCTGGCAAGGATGTGATTGGTAAGTGGGAAGCCTTCAAAGGAGAAATTTTTGAGAGTGCAGAGTTTATATGTTCCTGTCAGGATTAAAGGCAAAGTGAATAGGAATAAGGAACCTTGGTTCTCAAGGGATATTGGAGCTCTGATAAAGAAGAAGAGAGAGTTGTATGACACGTATGGGAAACAGGGAGCAAATAAGGTGCTAGAGGAGTATAAAAAGTGCAAAAAAAACTAAGAAAGAAATCAGGAGGGCTAAAAGAAGACATGAGGTTGCCTTGGCAGTCAAGCTGAAGGATAATCCAAAGAGCTTTTACAGGTATATTAAGAGTGAAAGGATTGTAAGGGATAAAATTGGTCCTCTTGAAGATCAGAGTAGTCGGCTATGTGTGAAGCCAAAAGAAATGGGGGAGATCTTAAATGGGTTTTTTGCGTCTGTATTTACTAAGAAAACTGGCATGAAGTCTATCGAATTAAGGGAAACAAGTAGTGAGATCATGGAAACTGTACAGATTGAAAAGGAGGAGGTGCTTGCTATCTTGAGGCAAATTAGAGTGGATAAATCCCCAGAACCTGACAGGGTGTTCCCTCTGATCTTGAAGGAGACTAGTGTTGAAATTGCAGGGGCCCTGGCAGATATATTTAAAATGTCGGTATCTACGGGTGAGGTGCCGGAGGATTGGAGGATGGCTCATGTTGTTCCGTTGTTTAAAAAAGGATCTAAAAGTAATCTGGAAAATTATAGGCCGGTAAGTTTGACGATGGTAGTAGGTAAGTTATTGGAAGGAGTACTAAAAGATAGGATCTACAAGTATTTGGATAGACAGGGACTTATTAGGGGGAGTCAACATGGCTTTGTGTGTGGTAGGTCATGTTTAACCAATCTGTTAGAGTTTTTCGAGGAGGTTACCAGGAAAGTGGATGAAGGGAAGGCAGTGGGTATTGTGTACATGGACTCCAGTAAGGCCTTTGACAAGATCCCACATGGGAGGTTAGTTAGGAAAATTCAGTTGCTAGGTATACATGGAGAGGTGGTAAATTGGATTAGACATTGGCTCAATGGAAGAAGCCAGAGAGTGGTAGGAGAGGATTGCTTCTCTGAGTGGAGGCCTGTGACTTGTGGTGTGCCACAGGGATCAGTGCTGGGTCCATTGTTATTTCTCATCTATATCAATGATCTGGATGATAATGTGGTAAATTGGTCCAGGTGCAGGTCAGTGGGACTAGGCAGAAAAATGGTTCGGCAGAGCCATGAAGGGCCAAAAGGCCTGATTCTGTGTGGTAGTGTTCTATGGTTCTATATGGTTAGTGAAGTAAGCAAAAAAAAAAGGGCCCACTCTCTCCATTCGCATCTTCTCATTTCTCCCCGGCAAAAGAACACGAAAATCCCTCTTCCAGACTCACAAGAAAGAACATTTCTCTCACTGGATGATCCCGCACTCCAAAACCCTGTTATCTCCAGTCATAACCTAAACATTGCTGCTACAGAGAAACCTTTACCTCAGCAGTGAAACACTGCACAGAGGCCGTTACATTAGCAGTGGAACCTTACAGTATGTTACACTTGTGACACACTGCCGGGTTCACACTGGGGAGAAAGTTTCAATAAGCTGCTTGCTGGATATTTGTCCATCACCATTGCTGAATGCAATTTCGAGAGTGACTGTCGGTGCTGAACTCTGCAATTATTGCTGCTGCTCCCCACACCCAGTTCTGCACCCTGGTCACTGGGCATGGGAGGAGTTTCTTCTGCTGCATATTCACCCTTAGTGGAACTGGAGTTTAATATTCTGGATCTGAGACAAATAAATCAGTTTATTTTAAACTCTGTCTCTGGTACTTGGTGAATTTATAACACACCTAGTGTACAGTAGAGAATCAACTCAGGCCAGCTGGACTCTGCCAGTGATTCAGTTCCATGACGGTCAATTTAAATCCTGCCCTGTTGTTCATCTCTCGCTCTCCCTGTGCTTATGGGTTCCGAACAGTCACCACTCTGTGGGTGAAGAGGTTTCCCTTGAATTTTCTGCAGACTGAAGAAGTCGAGCTGACTGCAGTTCTGTCTGAGATGTTCTTCGCCCCTCAAATCTCTGGGCTGAGGAAGAATGACATTGGTCATTAACCTCCATAATGACGACTCATTTCCACATTGTGGGTCATTTTTCCTGCTTCTAAAGGGTTGTTAGAAAACACCACTGTCCTCTAAAGACTGAAAGCAGAATGGGAAACCATCCGTTGGATGTTCAATGGAGCAGGGTCAGAAACCAGAGGCAGGTCTGCACAGGGCAGAGTTTGGGGATCTTGACGACGGTCGGGGTAAGAACGTATGATGAGGAGAAGGGAATCAGCAGTGGGGCGTGGCAACGCATGACAGAGTAACAACATTTGGAAGCTGACTGAGAGAGAAAATCTTTCAGTTGTCTGACTGATCACACAAACAATGCCTGTGGTGAGGTGCTCCACTGGTTGAGGAACGTGTGTGTGGGGAATGTTTTTATCTATTGAGGGAGTTGTTCCTGCTTGTTTATCCTGTAATATTATATCCGGATGGTTATTATGGATTGTCCTATCTGAAATAATGTATTGATTATCATATAATTTGTAATATTTTGACTCTGAACTGGATCAGGCTTGAAATCTGATGCTTTTATGAAGTGATGGAGGGCCTTCATGAGTTTGTATTTTAAAGCAAGATTTTTGTGAATATTATTTGCCATTTGATTGTACCTTTGCAAGTAATCAGATTGAGTTAAACTGCTGCAGGATCCTGGAATGTGTTGGATTGTGTCTGGTTTCTCTTGGCATTTCCTGCACTTACTGCCTTGTTTTTATATGATTATGAAGACACGTAGTCCTCTTTTATTGTCATTTAGTAATGCATGCCTTAAGAAATGATACATTATTTCCTCCGGTGTGATATCACAAAACACAGGACAAACCAAGACTGAAAAAACTGACAAAACCACATAATTATAACATATAGTTACAAAGAGTGTAACAATACCATAACTTGATGAAGAAATCAGTGAGCACAGTAAAGTTCAAAGTTTGTCAAATGTCCCACATCTCACACAGACAGGAGAAGGAAGAAAAACTCTCCCTGCCATGCCGATCACAATCCGTCTCTGAGTCATCCGAAAACTTCGAGCTGTGATCAGCTCTCTGACACCGAGTACTGAGCGCCATCTCTGTCTGAACGATTCGACCTCCTCTCGGTCGGCAAAAGCAGGCAACGCCGGGGATTTTGAGGCCTACCCTCCGAAAGATTCCCGACCACACGGTAATGACAGCAGCGAATGGGCAGTTCATAAATTTCTCCAGATGTTCCTCTGTGCTTTCACGTCCATTCTCCATCAAATCAGAGTTGTCCACGGCCCCTATTTAACAGATACAACATCAATTTTCACCGGAGGGCTGTGCACACGCTGGCGCGCCGCCATTTTCTCCTCCCGCCGTGTTCGTGCGTATTTCATGTATTCACATTTTTTTTTCCTTTTGTTAACCAGCTTGTCCTATATTTCTGCAAAGACCCCCTCTGTTTCTGGGAAGAGGTCTCCAACTCTCAGTCTGGTGCTCGATGCTTCCTTGTCACCATCTCATCTGCTCAGATCGTTGGGATGTCTCCCATGGAGGGTCATACTCGTTCCACTGGTTAATGTTTTCTTCCATAGTGATGATTCATTTTTCTGAGTTGTCCTCTCATTGAAGTTTTCTGGTCTGTATTTCTTATCACGATGGCATACACACACCTGGAGTGCTGAATTCTGTTCATTTTTGATGAAAATATATACTTAGAAATTGTATCTGACCTTTGTGTGATATTTTTTTCATGTGTTTTACTTCTCTAGCTCCTGTCCAAGGTAGTGTTAATCTAAGTAGGTTTGAGCGTAAATATCATTTCAGTTCTTATTTATCTTTAAATTTTACTGATTGAAATGGGACCAAGATATTTTTATTAAAAAAAATCAATGTTGGTATTGATGGAAGTGTTTATTGTCTTTGTTGTACTTGTTAACTATTGAACTGTTTGGCAGGTTTTTTAAGCCTTCAACTAAATTTTGTCAAAGGTTTTCCCTATTTCGCACTACTTTCTATTTTCTTTGCTTGTTGATATTCCAGATACATGGATATCAAGAGTTCCGATGAAGAGTCTTGGCCTGAAATGTTGATTCCCATCCATAGATGCTGCCTGACATGCTGAACTCCTCAGGCAGTTTGTGTGTAGTTCTCTAGATTTCTCGCATCTGCAGATCCTCTTGTTTCCCAGATACTTGTATGTTTCTTGAAAGAACAAGCTGGAGGTGGGGTTGTGTGGCTCTATTAGTAAAATATTAAATAAAATCATTATAAAGAGGTGGCATAGGGTTGGAAGGTGTAGAATCTGTGTGTAGGATTAAGGAACAGCAAATGTCAAAAAAATAATCCCTGATGAGAATTGTATAGAGACCTCCAAACAGTAGTAAGTATGTGGGCCACAAATTACAATGGGAGATAGAAAATGCATGCCAAAGGAGCAATGTTACAATCGTCATGGGGGATTGTCATGCAGGTGATTAGGAAAATTAGGACGGTGTTGGTCTCAAGTGGTGGAATTCCTAGAATGCCTATAAGATGCATTTTTAGAGCAGCTCATGGTTGAGCCCACTTGGGGATCAGCTATTCTGGATTGGATGTTGTAATGATGCAGAATTAATTAGGTCACTTAAGTTCAAAGAACCCTTATGAGCAAGTGATCTTAATATGATCAAATTCTCCCTGACATTGGAGAAGGAGAAGCTAAAGTCAGATGTGGAATAAAGATTATTAGAGAGGCATGAGAGGAAAATTGGTCAAAATTGATTTGAAAAGAACACAGGCAGGGATGAAAACAGAGCAGCAATGGCAGGAATTTTTGGAAGCAATTCAGAAGGCACAGGATATATACAGTGGCATCCAAATGTTTGGGCACCCTGGATTACTACCCTGGAGGTTCTGCTTCTCAGCTTCCTTCTTAACTCGTGGAAATCTCTCTTCAGGACCTCCTCCTTTGTCCTATCTATGTCATTGGTACCAACATGTACCAAGACAACTGGCTGCTCACCCTCCCCCTTCAGAATATTCAGTACCCGATCCGAGACATCCCGTACCCTGGCACCTGGGAGGCAACGCACTATGCGGGTATCTCTGTCAGGCTCACAGAATCTCCTGTCCGTTACCCTGACTATGGAATCCCCGACAACTACCGCATTTCTCTTCTCCCTCCTTCTCTCCTGCACAACAGCGCCAGGCTCAGTGCCAGAGACCCCGGTCACCATGGGCGTCCCCTGTCAGGTCATCCCCTCAACAGCATCCAGAACAAGATATTTGTTGCTGATATTTGTTCCTTGGAATATAAATGATTGACGGGAGGTTTGATGGAGGTGTTTTAAAATTGTGAGGGTTATAGATGGGGTAAATGCAAGCTGCCTTTTTCCACTGAGATTGGATGAGACTACAACCAGAGGCCATGGATGAAGTGTGAAAGGTGAAATTTTAAGGGGAACATGATGGGAAACTTCTTCACACAGATGAACATCTGCATGTGGAATGAACAGCCCGCACAAGTGGTGAATGGAAGCTCAATTTCATCATTTAAGAGGTTTGTGTAGGTACCTGGATGGTAGAGATATGGGAGTAGAAAGTTTAAATAGTTCAGCACAAACTTGATAGGCCGAAGGGTCTCTTTCTGTGTTGTACTTTTCTATGACTGTGACAAGAACCTAAAATAATACTAATATTCACTCTAATTCCTTTTAACAGCTGTGCAGGCATACATCTCAGTCAGAGTCATTTACATGGTGTTAAAACTGTGGCACTTTAAATTAACAGAACATAAAAGAAAATCCCAGCTGCACGTCAACAAAGGCTATTTGTGTGAGAGTGTTTCGGTTACTGTGGAGCCAGGCACCCATGCAGCTCATTGGGAACAGGGAATAATACCAATGGAGAGTGTCAAACTGAGCCAGGTCACAGACTGGAGATGGCAGAAATGCCCCATTCTTATAGAGACAGGAAGAACATCAGAGAATTTGATGGTCATTCCAGATACCAGCACTGTGCCCAGATAGAAGATGATTTCTCTCTCCAAGTTGGGTTGAACTTCACTGTAACAGTGTGATGCCAGATCATACCTTGACAACTCAAGTGATCTCATCTGAAATGTTTTCCTTCACCCACTGATGAATTTTGTAAATCGTCTTACAGGTTAAAAATGACAAGGAATTTGTCTACGGGAATCTTGAACACAACACACCAGTTTTGCTGTCTCTGTCCAGATATTTAAGAAGTGGAGCAAGGGATTCACTTGATCATCCTTCTGGCTCAGACTGTGGGGAGGGATTCACTCGATCATCTGAGCGACTGGCACGCCCATCATTTTACACAGGGGGGAACCCATTCATCTGCTCAGACAGCAGGAATGGATTCACTTGGTCATCTCAACTGAAGGTACATCAGCAAGTTCACACTGGGCAACGCCATTCACCTGTTCTGTGGGTGAGAAGGAATTCAGTCGGTCTTCCCACCTGTGGACACACCAGTCAGTTCACACTGGGCAGAGCCTGTTCATCTGCTGAATTTGTGGGGAAGGATTCACTCGGTCATCTGACCTAATGGCTCACCAGCGAGTTCACACCAGGGAGCGGCCGTTCATCTGCTCGGACTTTGGGAAGGGATTCACTTGGTTATCTAATCTGAAGGTACAACAGCGAGTTCACATCGGAGAAAGGCCGTTCACCTGCTGAGACTGTGGGAAGGGATTCATTTCGTCATCTAAACTGAAGGTACATCAGCGAGTTCACACAGGGGAGTGGCCGTTCACCTGCTTGGACTGTGGGAAGAGATACACTCAGTCATCTGACCTAATGGGACACCAGCGAGTTCACACTGGGGAGCGGCCATTCACCTGCTCAGACTGTGGGAAGGGATTCACTTAGTCATCTAACCTTATATAATCCCCGCTTCGGCTAGCTGCTTAATATAGGGGGTGATAGTCCCTCAGCCTGGCCAAACTTAAGAAATCTTGTTTGGGTGGATGCTGTGTGATGTGTTCCCTGTTACAAATCAGTACCCCAAAATAACAAACAGTAAACAATATGTGATTAAATGATTGAGCTTTATAATTCTTACTTTGACTATATGGTTAGTGATGTAAACAAAAGAAGATAAAAGGGCTCACTCTCTCCATTCGTGTCTTCTCATCTCTCCCCGACAAAAGACTATGAAAATCTCTCTTCTAGACGCACAAGGAAGAACATTTCTGTCATTGGATAGCCCCGCACTCCAAAACCCTGTTGTCTCTAGTCGTAACCTAAACATTGCTGCTACTGAGAAACCATTACCTCAGCAGTGAAACATTGCAAAGAGGCCATTACATTAGCAGTGAAACCTTACAGCTTGTGACGCACTACCGGGTTCACACTGGGGAGAAAGTTTCAATAAGCTGCATGCTGGATGTTTGGCCATCACGGTTGCTGAATGTGATTTCGAGAGTGACTGTCGGTGCTGAACTCTGCAATTATTGCTGCTGCTCACCACACCCAGTTCTTGCCCCTGGTCACTGGGCATGGGAGGGGTTTCTTCTGCATAATCACCTTTAATGGGACTGGAGTTTAAAATTCTGGATCTGAGACAAATAAATCAGTTCTATTTTAAACTCTGTCTATTCTAAACTCTGTCTATTCTACTTAGTGAATTCATAACATGACTAGTGTACAGTAGAGAGTCAACTTAGGCTGGCTGGACCCTGCCAGTGATTCAGTTCCACAACAGTCCTTTTAAACCCTCCCCTGTTGTTCATCTCTCGCTCTCCCTGTGGGATAGGTTCCAGTCACCACTCTGTGGGTGAAGAGGTTTCCCTTGAATTTTCTGTAGACTGAAGAAGTCGAGGAGAAGCGAATCAGCAGCGGGGCGTGGCAACAAATGACAGAGTAGCAAAATTTGGAAGCTGATTGACACAGAAAATCTTTCGGTTGTCTATCTGATGACACAAACAATACCTGTGGTGAGGTGCTCCACTGGTCGAGGAATATGTGTGTTGGGAATGATTTTATTTATTGAGGGAGTTGTTCCTGCTTGTTTATCCTGTAATATTATATCCAGATGGTTATTATGGATTATCCTATCTGTAATAATGTATTGATTATCAAATAATTTGTAAGATTTTGACTATAAAACTGGATCAGGCTTGAATTTATGGTGCCTTTATGAAGTGATGGAGGGCATTTTAAAGCAAGATTTTGGTAAATGATATTTACCACTTGATTGTACCTTTGTAATTAAACAGATTGAGTTAAACTGCTGCAGGATCCTGAAATGTATTGGATTGTGTCTGGTTTTTCTTGGCATTTTCTGCACTTACTGCCTTGTTTGTTTGTACTTCATTTACTTTTGTTTTTTTTTTTCCTTTTGTTAACCATCCTGTCCTGTACAGGTGTCTCCCGCTTTTCGAACGTTCGCTTTACGAAACCTCACTGTTACGAACGACCTATATTAGTTCCCTGTTTTCACTAACAGAAGGTGTTTTCACTGTTACAAAAAAATCAGTGCACGAAAAAATCAGCGAGCAATAAAAGGCAGCGCGCGCCCCGAGCGGCCCCTCTCCCCCTGGATTCGGAATGGCATTCTCGCTGGCATTGCTTAAATACGTTGCATTAAGCAGCCGTTAGCGAGATGAGTTCTAAGGTGTCGGAAAAGCCTGAAAGAGCTCGTAAGGGTGTTACACTTAGCGTAAAATTAGACATAATTAAGCGTTGTGATCGTGGTGAACGAAGTAAGGACAACGTGAGTTTGGCTTGTGGAAGCTGACGAAGATGATGTTGAAGAGCTTTTGGCATCCCATGACCAAGACCTGATAGATGAAGAGCTGATGCAATTGGAAGAGGAAAGGATAACAATCAAAACCAAATTCATTAACGAAATGAACGTGAAGCAACTGCGTGAGATTTTCGCTGCAATGATAATGTACAACTTTAATTTTGAAAGGGTACGTTGGTTTAGGGGATATTTGCAAGATGATTTGAGTGCTTACAAAAAACTGTATGATCTAAAAAGGTGCGAGGCTCAGCAGTCAAGCAAGCCTTCCACATCAGCCACAGCAGACGACAAACCTTGACCTTCGACATCGAGGCGGGTAGACATAGGAGAAGATGAGCTGCCTGCCTGATGGAAACAGACGACACCCCAGTGTCCCATCACCCCAACCCCCAGACCTCGGATAGATAGTGATTCGCGGAGAATGCAGCGGTAGCCGGGAGGCACACAGCACACCTTTAAGAAAAAAGCCAAAATAAACATGCTAATTAATTATGTGTCGGGCGGCACCTAATTAATTTGCATGTTTATTTCGGCTTTTTTTCTTAAAGATGTGCTAGATGCCTCCCGGCTACTGCTGCATTCTTCGCGGCAATATATCGGTCGGCGGCCCAGAGTGTGGGGGCCACTGCACCATCCCAACCTGCGACGACTCAGCCTAACACAGCACCATCAGTGTGCTCGGCGCTGTCCCGATTCTGATGAGTGATACCAAACTGTACAGACATTATTTCTACTTTATATGGGCTGTGTATTTTTACGTGTTATTTGGTATGATTTGGCAGCTTCATGGCTTACAGGTTACTGGAGAGAGTGTTCTTGCCAACAGCGCTTGCATGAGATTTTCTGCCGAGAGTGCTTGTGTGAGATTTTCGCTACGGAGAACAGTGCCGGCAATGATTGTGGAAAAGTATTTCTACTTTATATAGGCTGTGTATTTATCATATCATTCCTGCTTTTACTATATGTTACTGTTATTTTAGGTTTTATGTGTTATTTGGCATGATTTGGTAGGTTGTTTTTGGGTCTGCGAACGCTCACAAAATTTTCCCATATAAATAAATGGTAATGGCTTCTTTGCTTTATGACATTTCGGCTTACGAACCATTTCATAGGAACGCTGTACCTTCGGATGGCGGGGGAAACCTATATTTCTGCTAGGAACCCCTCTGTTTCTGGGAAGAGGTCTCCAACTCTCAGTCAGGTGCTCGATGCTTCCTTGTCACCATCTCATCTGCTCAGATCATTGGGATGTCTCCCATGGAGGGTCATACTCATTCCACTGGTTAATGTTTTCTTCCATAGTGATGATTCATTTTTCTGAGTTGGCCTCTCATTTAAGTTTTCTGGCCTAACTTTCTTATCACGACTGCTTATTAGATACTTTCATGCTTCTTGAAAGAACAAGCTGGTAGTGGGGTTGTGTAGCTCTGTTGGTAAAATATTAAATAAAATCATTAGAAAGAGGTGGCATAGGGTTGGAAGGTGTAGAATCTGTGGGTAGAATTAAGGAACAGCAAATGTAAAAAAAATCCCTGATGGGAATTGTATAGAGACCTCCAAACAGTAGTGAGTATATGATCCACAAATTACAATGGGAGATAGAAAGTGCGTGCTAAAGGGGCAATGTTACAATAGTCATGGGGGATTGTCATGCAGGTGATTAGAAAAATTAGGATAGTGCTGATCTCAAGAGGAGGAATTCCTAGAATGCCTACAAGATGCTTTTTTAGAGCAGTTCAGGGTTGAGACCACTTGGGGATCAGTTATTCTGGATTGGGTGTTGTAATGAACCAGAATTAATTGGGTCTTGTAATGAACCGGAATTAATTGGGTCACTTAAATTCAAAGAACCCTTAGAGGCAAGTGATATTAATATGATCAAATTCACCCTGACATTGCAGAAGGAGAAGCAAAAGTCAGATGTGGAATAAAGAGAATTAGAGAGGTATGAGAGAAAAATTGGTCGAAATTGATTTGAAAAGAACACGGGCAGGGATGAAAACAGAGCAGCAATGGCAGGAATTTCTGGAAGCAATTTGGAAGGCACAGGATATATACAGTGGCATGCAAATGTGTGGGCACCCCTGGTTAAATTTCTGTTACTGTGAATAGCTAAGTGAGTAAAAGATGACCTGATTTCCAAAAGGCATAAAGTTAAACATGGCACATTTCTTTAATATTTTAAGCAAGGTTACATTTTTATTTCCATCTTTTACAGTTTCAAAATAATGAAAAAGGAAAAAGGCCCGAAGCAAAAGTTTGGGCACCCTGCATGGTCAGTACTTAGTAACACCCCCTTTGGCAAGTATTACAGTTTGTAAACGCTTTTTGTAGTCAGCTAAGAGTCTTTCAATTCTTGCTTGGGTAAATTTCTGGGTTCAGTCATTAGCAGCAAAGCACTGACTGTGGAAATTACAAATCAGAATATTATTAGAGTCACAGAGCCCAGCAGCACTGAAACAGGCCCTTCAGCCCTTCTAGTCAATGCTGACCTTTTGTTTTTACTGCCTAGTTCCAACTCCTGCACCATAGCCTCCATACACCTCCCATCCATGTCATCACCCAAATTTCTCTTTAGTGTCTCAATTGGACCCACATCCACCTCTTCCACTGGCAGCTCATTCCACTCTGTGAAGATAATGATATCAAACACCTTTGCCCTGGGCAACAAATAGCTTTCACATCACAAATGTGCCAGACTCCAATGAGTCAGACTACTGCGCTTCCCTTTATATTCACTGGCATTACTGCACCATCAATGAGTTCACCACAGTCAGTCATTTGGCGGAGGCTTCAGGGCAAATATTTATGTACAATACAGAAACTGCTGTTACCTGTGTGTATTGTGACGATGCAAAAGCTGCTGGAGAATTTACAAGTGGGAAGAAGTGGAGTGATATTTTGAAATCTGACTTTTTAAAGCATAATGTAGCAAGCAAACCACATATGGACAATATGCAAAATCTCTGGTGAGAAAATCCTTCATTACCCATTACAGGCCTGCAACATAGGTTGTGTGAGAGTGCAGATGAACTGAATCATACCCAGAGGAGATCAAAGTTCTTATCAACAGTGATTTGCTGGCTGTTAAAATGATTACCTCTCGAAATAAAATTTACTGTGCATATGTTGTCACTGGGTGAAAAATGCACAGTAGAAGATTTATGTGCAGACTGGTCATTACAAATTAGAGGGGACATTGGTGGGAAGGCGGTGAGACCTCCAGTGTCCCTGACGCCCTCACCTGCAAGATGTGCATCCAGCTGCAGCTTGTAACCCTGCACTCAAGGAGTTGAACTTGAAATGGTGAATTCCGGATCATCCAGGATTTGGAGGGGGTGATAGATATGACATGAAGAGAGGTGAGTTGCACCCAAGGTGCAGGACACAGGTTTTCTGTGAGTCAGGAAGGGGAATGAGGTTAAATAGCCGTCACAGAGTAAACACAAAATACTCTGCAGATGCTGGGGTCAAAGCAACACTCGCAAAATGCTGGAGGAACTCAGCAGGCCGGGTAGCATCTGTGGAAATGATAAGTCGACTTTTCGGGCCGGAACCCTTTGTCAGCACTTTAGGGGGAAGGGGCAGAGGCCCTATAAAGAAGGTGGGGGGAGGGTGGGAAGGAGAAGGCTGGTAGGTTCCAGGTGAAAAACCAGTAAGGGGAAAGATAAAAGGGTGGGGTGGGGGGGGGTTGCAGGGAGGTGATAGGCAGGAAAGGTGAAGAAGGAATAGGGGAAAACACAATGGGTAGTAGAAGGAGGCGGAACCATGAGAGAGGTGATAGGCAGCTGGGGGAGGGGGCAGAGTGATATAGGGATAGAGGAAGGGAGGGAGAGGGAATTACCAGAAGTTGGAGAATTCTATGTTCATACCAAGGGGCTGGAGACTACCTAGACGGTTATGAGGTGCTGCTTCTCCAACCTGAGTTTAGCCTCATCATGACAGTAGAGGAGGCCATGTATGGACATATCTGAATGGGAATGGGAAGCAGAGTTGAGGTGGTTCTTTTACTACCCATAGTGTTTTCCCCTATTCCTTCTTCACCTTTCCTGCCTATCACCTCCCTGCTCCCCCCCCCCAACCCTTTTATCTTTCCCCTTACTGGTTTTTCACCTGGAACCTACCAGCCTTCAACTTCCCACCCTCCCCCCTCCTTCTTTATAGGGTCTCTGCCCCTTTAGAAACTGTTGCGGGGAGATTATCTGGCAGAGGAAAGTCAAAGGGGTGATAGGGGATTCGTTAGGGGAACAGAACAAGAGGGGACTAATATCCTAGTGGTAAGGCTTGCTAGTGCTGGTGTGGGGGGAGGGGGTGATGTGGTTAAAATAAGTTGTAGGGGGAATGGGAGCCAGAATGACAGAGCAGATAGTGGATAGTGAATTGAATTGAATTGAATTGACTTTATCACATACATCCTTCATATATATGAGGAGTAGAAATCTTTATGTTACGTCTCTGTCTAAATGTGCAATGTGTAATATATTATAAATAGTTTGTACATAGGACAGTCAATATAACACAGAAATGCATTTGTATCAGCATGAATTAATCAGTCTGATGGCCTGGTAGAAGATGATGCCCCACAGCCTGTTTGTCCTTTTGCTGTGGTACCGTTTCCTGGATGGTAGCAGCAGGAACAGTTTGTGGTTGTGGTGATTTGGGTCCCCAATATCTTTTGGGCCTTTTCTACACACTTGTCACTGCACATGTCCTGGATAGTGGGAAGTTCACATCTACAGACACGCTGGGCTGTCCGCACCGCTCTCTGCAGGTTCCTGCGATTGAGGGAAGTACAGTTCCCAGACCAGGCTATGATGCAGCCAGTCAGGATGTTCTCAGTTGTATCCCAGTAGAAAGTTCTTAGGATTTGGGGCTCCATCCCAAACGTCTTCAACCATCTGAAGTGAAAGAGGAGCTGTTGTGCTCTTTTCACAACACAGCCGGTATGTAGAGACTATGTGAGATCCTTAGTGATGTTTATGCCGAGGAACTTAAAGCTGTTCACCCTCTCAACCCCAAATCCATTGATGCCAATAGGGATCAGCCTTTCTCCATTCCTCCCGTCGTCCACAATCAGCTACTTTGTTTTTGTGACAATGAGGGAGAGTTTGTTTTCTTGACACCAGTCAGATGTTGTACAGACCTCAGATAGAGTCAGCAATCGAATGTTTGAGCATGGTGTGATGAATGAGCTGAGCTGTGTATATCACAATGCAAGAAGCATTGTAGGAAAGCCAAATGAGCTCAGGACAGGGAATTATGATATTGTAGCAATTATTGGGACTTGTTTGCACGCAATAGTCTGAGCGATTTAGAGGAACAAATTTGTGGAGAAATCGCAGACCATGCCAAGAAACAAGGGTTGATTCAGTAAGTGATGTTAACTTTCCATATATTGACTGGGACTCCCATACAGTAAAAGGACTAGATGGGGTAGAGTTTGTCAAATGTGCCCTTAATCAGTACGTAGAATTCCTAATGTAGAAGTGTGCAATAAGCTGTGAGGAAACGATCCAGGGCTGGCGACAGAAATTAGTGATCATAATGCCATGAAATTCAAAGTAAATATGGAAAAGAGAGGTTTGGACCACGGGTTGAGATTCTAAATTGGAGAGAGGTCAATTTTGATGGTATCTGAAAGGATCTGACAAGTGTGGTTTGGGACAGGCTGTTTTCTGGCAAAGGAGTACTTGGTAAGTGGGAAAAATTTCACAAGTGAAATTTTGAATGTGTAGAGTTTGTTTGTGCCTGCCAAAATAAAAGTTGAAAGGTAACTGGTGCAGGGTACCTTGGTTTTCAAGAGATATTGAGGGCCGGGATATTTTGTTCCTCTAAATGCCTCAGACCGTTCGGAGCTACTAAGACTCATTAATGACTACAATATCATAATTCCACACCCTGAGCTCATCCGACTTTTTTTTTTTAGTCATCTTCTGTTGGTTTCTAAAAGCTTCCCAATAGTTTTTGCTCATTATTTTGCCTTCACTTTGGCATTTATGTTGGCTTTGGCTTCTCATTTCAGCCATGGTTGTGTCCTCCTGCCTTTCTAATGCTTCCACTTCTTTGGGATGTATCGATCACTCACCTCCCCAATTGCTTCCAGAAACTCCAGCCTTTGCTGCTCCGTTGTCACTCCTACCTTTTCCCTTCCAAACAAGTTTGGCCAGCTTCTCTGTCATAGAAACATGGAGGACTTCAGTATGGAAACAGGCCATTTGGCCCATCTAGTCAATGCCAAAAAAACATTTAAGTTGTCTAATGCATCTACCTGCACCGGGACCATCGCCCTCCATACCCCTACCATCCAGGCTCCCATCCAAATGCCTTTGAAATAGTGAAAGCGAGCTCGTATTCACCACTTGTGCTGACATCTCATTCCACACTCTCACGACCATTTCAGTAAAGAGTTTTTCCACTAGATCCATTAAATTTTCACCTTCCGCACTTACCCTTGACCTCTGGTTGTCATCCCACCCAACCTTTGTGGAAAAAACTGCTTGCATTTACCCTATCTGTACCCTCATAATTCTGTATACTTCCGGAAAATCCTCAAAGCAATGTATAATTTCCTTGTTTATGTTTAGAACCTTTTTTAGATGTATAAGATGATGAGGGGCATTGATCGTGTGGATAGTCAGAGGTTTTTTCCCAGGGCTGAAATGGCTAACATGAGGGGGCATAGTTTTAAGGTGTTTGGAAATAGATACCGAGGGGATGTCAGGGGTAAGTTTTTTACACAGAGAGTGGTGGGTGCGTGGAGTGCGCTGCGGGCTAATTTGCATTTGATTGTTTCAGTTACTGTGGGGCAGCTCAGTGGGAACAGGGAATAATACCAATGGAGAGAGTCAAACTGAGCCAGGACACAGATTGGAGATGGCAGAAATGCCCCATTCTTATAGAGACAGGAATAGCATCAGAGAATTTGATGGTCATTCCAGATACCAGCACGGCCCAGTTAGAAGATGATTTCTGTCTCCAACTTGGGTTGAACCTCACAGAACAGTGTGATTCCAGATTGCACCTTGATGATTCAAGTGATCACATCTGAAGTGTTGTCCTAAACCCATTGATGGATTTTGTAAATCTTTTTACAGGTTAAAAATGACAAGGAACTTGTCTATGGGAATCTCAAACACAACACACCAGTTTTTCTGTCTCTGTCCAGATATTTAAGAAGTGGAGCAAGGGATTCACTCGATCATCCTTCCTGCTCAGCCTGTGGGGAGGGATTCACTCGCTCATCTGACCGACTGGCACACCCGTCATTTTACACAGGAGAGATCCCATTCATCTGCTCAGACAGTGGGAATGGATTCAGTCCCTCATTTCAACTGAAGGTACATCAGCAAGTTCACACTGGGACAAGGTCATTCATCTGTTCTGTGTGTGAGAAGGAATTCAGTCAGTCTTCCCACCTGTGGACACACCAGTCAGTTCACAGTGGGCAGATGCTGGTCATCTGCTGAATTTGTGGGGAAGGATTCACTCGGTCATCTGACCTAATGACTCACCAGCGAGTTCACACCGAGGAGCGGCCATTCACCTGCACAGTCTGTGGGAAAAGATACACTTGGTTATCTGAACTGAAGGTACATCAGAGAGCTCACACTGGAGAGAGGCCGTTCACCTGCTCAGACTGCGGGAAGGGATTCACTCAGTCATCCACCCTAGTGGCACACCAGCGAGTTCATACTGGGGAGAGGCCGTTCACCTGCTCAGTCTGTGGGAAGGGATTCACTTGGTCATCTAAACTGAAGGTACATCGGCGAGTTCACACTGGGGAGAGGCCATTCACCTGCTCAGACTGTGGGAAGGGATTCACTTGCTCATCTCAACTCAAGGTACATCAGCGAGTTCACACTGGGGAGAGGCCGTTCATTTGCTCAGACTGTGGGAAGGGATTCATTCAGTCATCGAAATTGAAGGTACATCAGAGTGTTCACACTGGGGAGAGGCCATTCACCTGCTCGGACTGTGGGAAGGGATTCACTGAGTCATTTCATCTACTGAGACACCAGTCAGTTCACACCGGAGAGTGGCCATTCACCTGCTCTGAATGTGGGAAGGGATTCACTTGCTCATCTAAACTGAAGGTACATCGGGGAGTTCACACTGGGGAGAGTCCATTCACCTGCTCATTCTGTGGGAAGGGATTCACTTTATCATCTCAGCTACTGAGACACCAGTCAGCCCACATAGGGAAATGGCTGTTTACCTGCTCAGTCTGTGGGAAAGGATTCATTTTCTCATCTCAACTGAAGGTACATCAGCGAGTTCACACTGGGGAGAGGCCATTCACCTGTTCAGACTGTGGGAAAGGATTCTTTCAGTCATCCCACCTTCAAGAACACCGGTTCGTTCACACTGGGGAGCGGTCGTTCATTTGCTCAGTATGTGGGAAGGGATTCACTCGGTTATCTCAACTACAGAGACACCAACGAGTTCACACAGGGGAGAGGCCATTCACCTGCTCTGTGTGTGGGAAGGGATTCACTTGGTCATCTCAACTACATAAACACCAGCGAGTTCACACTAGGTAGAGGCCGATCACCTGCTCAATCTCTGGGGAGAGATTCTTTCAGCCAAATCAATCAAATGTGCATCATTGAGTTCACACTGGGGAGAGGCTGTTCACCTGTTGTGAATGTGGGAAGCGATTCACTCAGCCACCTAAGCTTATGTAACTCTCGCTTCAGCTAGCAGCTTAATATAAGGGGTGATAGCCTCCCAGCCCGGGCAAGTTACGAAATCTCGTTTGGGTGGATGCTGCGTGATGTGTCCGCTGTTACAATCAGTATCCCAAAATAAAAAAATGGTACACAATATGTGATTAAACGATTGCTCTTTATAATACTTACTTTGACTATAGGGTTAGTAAAGTAAACAAAAAAAAAAAGAAAAAGGGCCCACTCTCACCATTCGTGCCTTCTCATCCCTCCCCAGCAAAAGACCATGAAAATCTCTCTTCCAGACTCACAAGAAAGAACATTTTTGTCATTGGGTAGCCCTGCACTCCAAAACCCTGTTATCTCTAGTCATTACCTAAACATGGCTGCTTCAGAGAAACCATTACCTCAGCAGTGAAACATTGCTGAGAGGCCGTTACATTAGCAGTGAAACTTACAGCGTGTTACACTTGTGACACACTACCGGGTTCATACTGGGGAGAAAGTTTCAATAAGCTGCTTGCTGGATGTTTGGCCATCACGGTTGCTGAATGTGATTTCGAGAGTGACTGTCGGTGCTGAACTCTGCAATTATTGCTGCTGGTCACCACACCCAGTTCTGCACCCTGGTCACTGGGCATGGGAAGAGTTTCTTCTGCTGCATACACCTTTAATGGGACTGGAGTTTAAAATTCTGGATCTGAGACAAGTAAGTCATTTCTATTTTAAACTCTGTCTCTGGTACTTAGTGAATTTATAACACACCTAGTTTACAGAAGAGAATCAGCTCAGGCTGGCTGGACCCTGCCAGTGATTCAGTTCCACGGCAGTCCTTTTAAATCCTGCCCTGTTGTTCATCTCTCGCTCTCCCACTGGTGATTGGTTCCAAACAGTCACCACTCTGTGGATGAAGAGGTTTTCTTGCATTCTCTGCAGTCTGAAGAAGTTGAGCTGACTGCAGTTCTGTCTGAGATGTTCTTCGTCCCTCTAATCTCTGGGCTGAGGAAGAATGACATTGGTTATTAACCTCCTTAATCATGACTCATTTCCACATTATGGGTCATTTTCTCTGCTTCAGAAGGGTTGTTAGAAAACACCACTGTCCTCTAAAGACTGAAAGTAGAATGGGAAACTACTAGTTGGATTTTCAATGAAGCAGGGTCAGAAGCCAGAGGCAGGTCTGCGCAGGGCAGAGTTTGGGGCTCTGGACGATGGTCAGGGTAAGAACCTATAATGAGGAGAAGGGAATCAGCAACAGGGCTTAGCAAAGAATGACAGAGTAACAACATTTGGAAGCTGATTGACAGAGAAAATCTTTCGGTTGTCTGACTGATGACACAAACAATATCTGTGGTGAGGTGCTCCTCTGGTCGAGGGACATATGTGTGTTGGGAATGGTTATATCTATTGAGTGAATTGTTCCGGCTTGCTTATCCTATAATATTATATCCGGATGATTTTATGGATGGTCCTATCTGAAATAATGTATTTATTATCATATGATTTGTAAGATTTTGACTCTAAAACTGGATCAGGCTTGAATTTATGGTACCTTTATGAAGTGATGGAGGACATTCATGAGTTTGTATTTTAAAGCAAAATTTTAGTGAATAATATTTGCCACTTTATTGTACCTCTGTAAGTAATCAGATTGAGTTAAACTTCTGCAGGATCCTGGCATGTGTTGGATTGTGTCTGCTTTCTCTTGGCATTTTCTGCACTTATTGCCTTGTTTGTTTGTATTTCATGTATTTTCGATTTTTTTTTCTTTCTTTTTATTAACCACCTTATCCTGTATTTCTGCAAGGAACCCCTCTGTTTCTGGGAAGAGTTCTCCAACTCTCAGTCTGGTGCTCGGTGCTTCCTTGTCACCATCTCATCTGCTCAGATCGTTGGGATGTCTCCCATGGAGGGTCATACTCGTTCCACTGGTTAATGTTTTCTTCCATAGTGATGATTCATTTTTCTGAGTTGTCCTCTCATTGAAGTTTTCTGGTCTGTATTTCTTATCACGATGGCATACACACACCTGGAGTGCTGAATTCTGTTCATTTTTGATGAAAATATATACTTACAAGTTTTATACTGTTGTGTGATTTTTTTTTTCATGTGTGTTATTTCTCTTCTCCCTTCTGTCCAAGGTAGTGTTAATCTAAGTGGGTTTGAATATAAATAGTCTTTTCTAAAGTTCTTATTTATCTTTGTAAATTTTAATGATTGAAATGGGACCAAGATATTTTCATTAAAAAAGTCAATGTCGATATTGATGAAAGTGTTTATTGCCTTTGTTGTATTTGTTAACTATTGAGCTCTGTTTGGCAGGTTTTTGTTCAGGTCTATAAAGAGTAAAAGAGAGGGGAGAGTTGATATTGTACCACTGGAAGATGATGCTGGAGAGTCAGTAATAGAGCAAAGAAATAGCGGCCGAGCGTAATGAGTATTTTGTGTCAGTCTTCACTGTGTAAAACACGAGCATTATAAGACAATAAGACATAGGAGCAGAATTAGTTCATTCAGCCCCACCGAGTCTGCTCCGCTGTTCTATCACGGCTGATCCTGGTTCTCACTCAGCCCCATGCACCTGTCTCCTCGACATCTCCTGTAATGCCCTGACTGATCAGCAAACTATTAGCTTCTGCCTTAAATGTACCCACAGACTTGGCCCCCACTGCCGTCTGTGTCAGAGAATTCCACAGATTCACTGCTCTCTGACTAAATAAAATCCTCCTTAACTACTCTAATAGGTCACTCCTCAGTTTTGAGGCTGTGCCCTCTGTTATGGCTACACCCACCATACAAAAAGTCCTTTCCTCATCCACCCTATTCAGACCTTTCCACATTCGGTGGGTTTCAGTGAGATTTACCACCCATCATCTGCACTTATTAAACATGTGTCAGTGAAGGAGTACAGGCCCAAGGCTGGGAAATGCTCCTCATATTTTAACCCCTTCATTTCCGGAATCATCTTCTTCAGTATCCTCTGGACTCTCTCCAATAACAACACACCTTTTCTGAGATATGGGTCCAAAATATTCTAAGTGCAGCCTAAGTTGTGCCTTATAAATTATCAGCATTATCTCCTTGCTTATATTTTCTACTTCACTTTAAATGCCAGCATTGCATTTGCCTTCTTTACCACAGACTCAACCTGTAAATTAACCTTCTGGGAGTCTTGCCCCACGGACTCATATTTCCTTCTGTACTTCTGTTGTTTGAACCTTCTCCCCAATCAGATAATAATTCACTATTAACAACAGGAATTCTGCAGGTGCTGGAAATTCAAGCAATACACATAAAAGTTGCTAGTGAACGCAGCAGGCCAGGCAGCATCTCTAGGAAGAGGTGCAGTCGACGTTTCAGGCCGAGACCACTATTATAATGGTTTATATTATTGTCTAGTTTGCTCTCTTCAAATAGCTTTTTTTCATTGCCTGTTTTGGATTTTAAAAGCTACCCAATTATCTAACTTCCTACTCACTTTTGCTACCTTATATGCACTTTCCTTCACTTTTATACAGTCCTTAACTTCCTTTGTCAGTCACGGTAGCCTAGCCCCGCTGTTTGAGAGCTACTTCGTCGGGACATATCTATCCTGTACATTATGAACTATTCTCGGAAACGTCAGCCATTTCTGCTCTGACGTCATCCCCACCAGTATCCTTCTGCAATCCACCTGGGGAAACACCTCTCTCATGCCTGTGTAATTCCCTTTGTTCCATTGCGATACTATGCATGTGACCTATGCTCCTCCCTCACAAATTGCAGTAGGAATTCAATCATATTATGATCACTGCCTTCTAATGATTCCTTTACATTAACCACATCTTACACAACATGCAATCTAAGATAGCAGTTCCCCGAGTAGGCTCAAACATCAGCTGCTCTATAAAGCCATTTTGTAAGCATTCAATGCATACCCTCCTTGCGATCTCACACAAGTCTGACTTTCCCAATTCTCCTGCAGACTGAAGTCACACACTACAATTGTGTCATTAAATTTATTACATAAATGCCAAACATTGGGGAGTATCTGGGGCAGAAGTGAGGAGACATGCTTTTACCAAGGAGAGAATGTGTTTTGGAAGCTAAAAGGCCTGAATGTAGATAAGACTCCTGGACCAGAAGGTGAACACCCCAGGATTCAGAAAGAGGTAGCTGAAGAGATTGGGAAGGCATTAGAGTCATAGAACACCACAACACAGGAAAATGCCATTCGGCCAATCTAGTCCATGCCAAAGCATTAATCTGCCAAGTTCCAACAACTTCCACCTGGACCATAGCCCTCCATATCCTTCTCATCCATGGACCAAAGCAAACTTCTCTTAAAGGTTGAAATCGTCCCTGCCACTTGCTCTGGCAGCTCGTTGCACACTCTCCCCGCCTCTGAACAAATAATTCCCCCCTTAGTTTTCTCTTAAAGTAATGAGTAATGATGTATCACCAATCACCAGATTTTGGAATGGTTCTGGTGGACTAGTAAGTACAAATGAGAGGGAGACAAAGGAAAGAAAATTATAGGACAGTTCGGCTGACCACAGTGGTCAAGAAGGTGTTTGTGTGTATTAAGGGTGAGTTTTTTGGGTACTGTAATTGGGGACGCCTTATGAAGTAGGCCAAGGTCAGCAGGAATCCTTTAGAGGAAATTATGTCTGACAAATCACTTGGAATTCTTTGAGGAAATAGCAGGTAGGATAGATAAAGCAGAGCCAGTGGATGTTGTTTGCCTGGATTTTCAGATGATCTTTAACAAGGTACCCCATGAAAGGCTCACTGAGAAAGTAAGGAGGCATGCGATCCAAGGTGACATTGTTTTGTGGATCCAGAACTGGCTCTGCCACAGAAGGCAAAGAGTGGTTGAAGATGGGTCATATTCTGCATGGAGGTCGGTGACCAGTGGTGTGCCTCAGGGATCTGTCCTGGTACCCCTATTCTTTTTATAAATGACCTGGATGAGGAAGTTAGTAAATTTGCTTATGACAAAAAAGGTTGGGGGTGTTGTGAACAGTGTGGAGGCCTGTCAGAGGTTACATTGGGACATTGATAGGATGCAAAACCGGGCTGAGAAGTGGCAGATGGAATTAACCCCAGATAAGTGTGAAGTGGCTCATTTTAGTAGGTCAAATATGATAGCAGAATATAGTATTAATGGTAAGACTCTTGGCAGTGTCGAGGATCAGAGGGACCTTGGGGTCCGAGTCTATAGGACACTCAAAACTGCTACGCACTTTGACTCTGTGGTTAAAAAGGCATATGGTGCATTGGCCTTTATCAATCGTGGAAATGAATTTAGGAGCTGAGAGGTAATATTGCAGCTATATAGGACCCCGGTCAGACCCCACTTGGAGTACTGTGCTCAGTTCTGGTTGCCTGACAACAGGAAGGATGTGTAAACCATAGAAAGGCTGCAGAGGAGATTTACAAAGATGTTGCCTGGATTGGGGTGCATGCTCTATGAGAATAGGTTGAGGGAACTCGGCCTTTTCTCCTTGGAGCGACGGAGGAGAGGTTACAGCTTGGATTTCAGCTGATCTTTAACAAGGTACATCATGCAAGGCTTATTGAGAAAGTAAAGAGGCCTGGGATTCAAGGGGACATTGCTCTGTGGATCCACAGAAGGCAAAGAGTGGTTGTAGACGGGTCATATTCTGCATGGAGGTTGGTCACCAGTGGTCTCAGAGGATGGTGAGTGGGTGGAATGGGCTGCCGGCAATGGTGGTGGAGGCGGATACGAAAGGGTCTTTTAAGAGACTTTTGGATAGGTACATGGAGCTTAGAGAGATAGAGAGCTATGGGTAACCCTAGGTAATTTTAAGGTAATGACATGTTCGGCACAGCTTTGTGGGCCGAAGGATCTGAATTGAGCTGTAGATTTTCTATGAACACACATTTTGTGTCAGTAACAGATTTGGAAATGTTGATTTGGTCTCTCAGCCAAATGGCTGACACAGTTTGGGAACAACTGGACTCCGAGCACCGGTCCCAACAACACCGACTGGGACATCCTGCAGGCCCGGGAAGGGTCTGGTTATTCCTTGTATTTGAACACACAGAGACCAGGAACAGAAGAAGGCCACTCAGCCCCTCCACACCGTCCTGTCATTCAATAAGACCCGGGCCCCCAACACCACTCGCATCCCCAGTTTGCCCGGACCATTGGCCCCGCTTGCAGGGCAACAGTCTGCCGGTGTTTGCCCCCCAATGTGGTGAATCGCCACCACCGTGGGCTCAGACATTTCCACAGATGAGCCCCTCCTGTCCCCACCGGGACAAACATCCTGTCCGCCCCCTCTCTCACCGTCTTCATCCTTTCAATAAAATCCCCCTCTCCCTCCCCGGGGAACCGGCATCAAACCGACGGGCCGAGCGGCCTCCTCCTACCTCTCAGCGATACATCAGACTCCGGCCACAGGAGACGCTTCACAAACGCCCCAACTTCCCTCGGAGGGAAATGTAAATTAATCAGAAAGCGGACATTTACTTTGGGATTTGTTCCGCTTTAACGGGCAGGTCGCGCTGCTCCAGGAAAGGGGATAACGCCCTCTCGGCCGGTCCGGCTCCACTATTGGGTGTAACCAGTGATTGACATCGCTTCACGCCAATGGGAATAGCGCAGCTCGGCAATCAATTCAATTCCTCTGTTGACTGTTCGGGGAGGGGGCGTGGCTCGTGCTGAGTAGCTCAGCCGTTAAACCGAAAAAGCTCGAGCACAGCAGCGCGTGTGTGACGTAAGGCACCGTGCTCGTGACAGCAGATGCAGATACGGGGAGACCATGGGTGACGTCAGGCGCGTGGGGGGGCTGTTGTGTGACGTCACGTGAGGGGGGCGCTTCAATTTTAAAACACCTTTTGTTGGGTCTGATCTGGAACAACAAAATTAAATTCGGGTTTCATCGGGAGCGGATCCGGTGTTGTGAGATGTGTCCGGCTGTGTCGTGTTGTTGGTGGAGTGGGCAGCGGGGTGTTTGTCTCCGGGCTCTCCTCAGCCCCGGTTTTCACTTTGCGACCGAGCCCGGGCCGTGGATCAATTCCTTGTGGTTCTGCAGGGGGTTTGGGGCGAAGGGACAGTCTGTCTGTCTGTCTGTCTGTCTGTGTGGGTCGGGGTTATGAGTGGGTCCCGGGACAAATTAACTTGTAAACACCGGACCATCTGGTGAATTGGATCAGACAGCTTCGCTCGCCTGTCCTTTCAGGAAACAACAATTCTCTCTTCATATTAATGACTGTCTAAACTTGCTGTGAACAAGATTCTGTGTTACAAGATTGTGAGTTACAGAGTCTAGGACAGCTGTCACCGTCATGGGCTGCGAGTGCAGACAGGGATTGGGGTCACTGAGCTGTGCATCAGAGAAGGACACGGGTTTGTACAGCCTCCTGTGGGGTAGAAATGTCAACACGGTGAATTCGGATCTGCTGGCACATCGGGAGTCTGAAAGGGAAAGGGAATAGGGAAGGGGCTGAGCAGAGAGTTTTAACAGGGGAACCTGTTCAGGGGCGGAGGGGTACAGGAGCTGTCTGATAGATCGTTTTAATTGTTTTTTATAATCTCACAGATGGTGACTGAGGAAGGAGCTTGTTGAGGGAGGATACCCGGAGGCGAGCAGCTCAGACACGGGATCAGGAATTGAATTGAATTGACTTTATTTCTTACATCCATCAGGAGTAAAAATCTTTGCATTACGTCTCCATCTAAATGTGCAACGTGCAATCATAGTAATTTATAATAGTTTATAATAAATAAAACAGACAGTGTAATATAGAGTACACTCAAGTCAGTGTGAATTCATCAGTCTGACGGCCTGGTGGAAGAAGCTGTCCCGGAGCCTGTTGGTCCTGGCTTTTATGTTGCCGTACCGCTTCTCGGATGGTATCAGGAGAGTGACAGTGATGTGATTTCCTGTGTCACGAGTACAGGCAGTCGTCTCAAGTGAGGAGTTTGTGTGGAGATGCAGCTTCCCTGGAGATGGAGGAAAGAGGACACTTTGTAAATGTTGTGAAGGGACCTACCTCCACCACCACCTCGGGCAGTGTGTTCCAGATTTCAGCCACCCTCTGAGTGAAACATCACTTCCTCAGATCCCTCTAAACCTCTTCATCCTCTGTTTAAATCTGTGCCCTCTGATCAGTGACACCTCTGTCCCAGGATCGTGGCCGACATGGCATCAGTGAGGCCTTTGACAAGGTTCAGCATGGTAAGTTGCTGTGGAAAGTTAGATCACATGGGATCCAGGGAGAGCTGGCTAACTGGATGCACAGTTGTCTTGATGGTAGGAAGCAGAGAGTGATGGTGGGAGGCTGTTTATTGGACTCAAGGCCCGTGCCTAGTGATGTTCCCCAGGGTTACACCCCATTGCTATCATTATTCATTGATATTTAATTTCATTTGCATTTACACAGTTTGTTGAATTCTATGCTCTACTTGATCTTTCACTAATCTTGTTACTATTCTATAGATTTGCTAAGTGTTCCTGTTGGATAAATGACCTCAGGGTTGTATGTGGTGACATATGTACTCTGATAATAAAATTTGTTTTGAACTTTGAACATTGCTACTTGTCATCTAAATCAATAATTTAGTTGAGAACTACAGGGTATGGATAGTAGCTTTGCAGCAAGTAAATTCAAACAAGTACCTTTTCTGAAAGATATTAAGTATAAACTCTCTGCTCTGTTTCCCTCTCCGCACTCGACCACCCCCTCCCCTTATTGCCTCCCTCTCTGCCCCGTCCGCCCTCTCACCCCCACATTAGAGATAAGTTCAGTGTCAGCATTGACTAGAAGGGCCAAAGGGCCTGTTTCAGTGCAGCTGGGCTCTGTGACTCTAATAACATTCTGATTTGTAATTTCCACAGTCACTGCTTTGCTGCCAATGACTGAACCCAGAAATTTACACAAACAAGAATTGAAAGACTCTTAGCTGGCTACAGAAAGCGTTTACAAGCTGTGATACTTGCTAAAGGGGGTGTTACTAAGCACTGACCATGCAGAGTGCCCAAACATTTGCTTCAGGCCCTTTTCCTTTTTTGTTATTTTGAAACTGTAAAAGATGGAAATAAAAAAGTAATCTTGCATAAGATATTAAAGAAATGTGTCATATTTAACTTCATGCCTTTTGGAAATCAGGTCATCTTTTACTCACTTAGCTATTCACAGCAACAGAAATTTTGACCAGGGGTGCCCAAACATTTACATGCCACTGTACATATCCTGTGCCTTCCGAATTGCTTCCAGAAATTCCTGCCATTGCTGTTCTGTTTTCATCCTTGCCCATGTTCCTTTCAAATCAATTTTGACCAATTTTTCTTTCATGCCTCTCTAATTCTCTTTATTTCACATCTGACTTTAGCTTCTCCTTCTCTAATGTCAGGGTAATTTGATCGTATTAAGATCACTTGCCCCTAAGGTTTCTTTGAACTTAAGTGACCTAATTAATTCCGGTTCATTACAACACGCAGTCCAGAATAGCTGATCCCCAAGTGGTCTCAACCATGAACTGCTCTAAAAAAAACATCTTGTAGGCATTCTAGGAATTCCTCCTCTTGAGACCAACACCATCCTAATTTTCCTAATCACCTGCATGACAATCCCCCATGACTATTGTAACATTGCCCTTTTGGCACACATTTTCTAACTTCCATTGTAACTTGTGGACCACATACTTACTACTGTTTGGAGGTCTCTATACAATTCCCATCAGGGATTTTTTTTTTTTTTTTACATGTGCTGTTCCTTAATTCTACGCACAGATTCCACACATTCCAACCTTATGCCAACTCTTTCTACTGATTCTATTTACTATTTTACCAACACAGCCACACATCCCACCACCAGCTTGTTCTTTCAAGAAGCATGTAAGTATCTGGGAAACAAGTGGACCTGCAGATGCTAGAAATCTAGAGAACTACACACAAAGTGCTGAAGGATCTCAGCATGTCAGGCAGCATCTATGGATGGGAATCAACATTTCCAGCCAAGACCCTTCATCGGGACTCTTGACACCCACGTAGCTGGAATATCAACAAGCAAAGGAAATAGAAAGTAGTGCGAAATAGGGAGAACCTTTGTCAAAATTTAGTTCAAGGCTTAAAAAAACCTGCCAAACAGAGCTCAATAGTTAACAAATACAACAAAGGCAATAAACACTTTCATCAATACCAACAGTGACTTTTTTTTTATATAAAAATATCCTTTGTACCATTTCAATCAGTAAAATTAACAAAGATACAGAACTGAAATGACAGCTTTAGAAAAGACTATTTACACTCAGACTCAGTTAGATTAACACTACCTCGGACAGGAGGAGGAAGAGGAATAACACACATGAAAAAAAAAATCACACAAGTCAGATAAAACTTCTAAGTATATATTTTCATCAAAAATGAACAGTATTCATTGCTCCATGTGTGTATATGCAATCGTGGTAAGAAATACAGACCAGAAAACTTAAATGAGAGGCTAACTCAGAAATGAATCATCACTATGGAAGAAAACATTAACCAGTGGAATGAGTACGACCCTCCATGGGAGACATCCCAATGACCTGAGCAGACAAGATGTTGACAAGGAAGCATCGAGCACCTGACTGAGAGTTGGAGACCTCTTCCCAGAAACAGAGGGGTTCCTTGCAGAAATATAGGACAAGGTGGTCAACAATATGAAAAAAAAATCGAAAATACATGAAATACAAACAAACAAGGCAATAAATACCGAAAATGCCAAGAGAAACCAGACACTATCCAACACATTCCAGGATCCTGCAGCAGTTTAACTCAATCTGATTACTTATGCAGGTACAATCAAGTGGCAAATATATTTCACCAAAATCTTGCTTTAACACACAAACTTATGAGTGACAACCGTAACTTCATTAAGGCACTATAAATTCAGGCCTGATCCAGATAGGGACAGTATCTCACAATTTACATGATAATCAATACATTATTACAGATAGGATAATCTAAAATAACCATCCAGATATATTATTACTGGAACAACTCCCTCAATAGATAAAATCATCCCAACACATACATGTTCCTCGACCAGTGCATCACCTCACAACAGGCATTGTTTGTGTCATCAGACAAATTATTTTCTTTGCCAATTAGCTTCTAAATGTTGCTACTCTGTCATTCGTTGCCACGCCTGGCTGCTGATTCCCTTCTCCTCATCATACATTCTTACCCTGACATTGATCCAAAGCCCCAAACTCTGCCCTGTGCAGACCCGCCTCTGGTTTCTGCCCCTGCTTCATTAAACATCCAACTGATGGTTTCCCATTCTGATTTCAGTCTTTGAAGGTCAGGAGTTGTGTTTGCAAGCAATCCTTTAGAAGCAGGGAAAATGACCAAAATGTGGAAATGATCCCTGAATAAGGAGGTTAACTCCCAATGTCATTCTTCCTCAGCCCAGAGATTTCAGAGGCAAAGAACATCTCAGACAGAACTGCAGTCAGCTCGACTTCTTCAATTTGCAGAAAATTCAAGGGAAATCTCTTCACCCACAGAGTGGTGACTGTTTGGAACCCATCAGCACAGGGGGAGCAAGAGATGAACAACAGGGGAGGATTTAAAAGGACTGTCATGGAACAGAATCACTGGTAGGGTCCAGCCGGCCTGAGTTGACTCTCTACTGTACACTAGGTGTGTTATATATTCACTAAGTACTGGAGACAGAGTTCAAAATAGAACTGATTTATTTGTCTCAGATCCAGAATATTAAACCCCAGTCCAATTAAAGGTGAATGTACAGCAGAAGAAACTCGTCCCATGCCCAGTGACCAGGGTGCAGAACTGGGTGTGGTGAGCAGCAGCAATAATTGCAGAGTTCAGCACCGACAGTCACTCTCAAAATTGTTTTCAGCAACGGTGATGGACAAATATCCAGCATGCAGCTTATTGAAACTTTCTCCCCGGTGTGAACCCAGTAGTGTGTCACAAGTGTAACACGCTGCAAGGTTTCACTGCTAATGTAATGGCCTCTCTGTAATGTTTCACTTCTGAGGTAATGGTTTTTCTGTAGCAGCAATGTTTAGGTTACGACTAGATATAACAGGGTTTTGGAATGCGGCACTATCCAATGACAGAAATGTTGCTCTTTCTTGTGAGTCTGGAAGAGAGATTTTCATGGTATTTTGCCGGGGAGAGATGAGAAGACACGAATGGAGAGAGTGGACCCTTTTTTTTTGTTTACTTCACTAACCCTGTAGTCAAAGAAAGAATTATAAAGCTGAAACGTTTAATCACGTATTGTGTACCATTTGTTATTTCGGAGTACTGATTTGTAACAGGGGACACATCATGCAGCATCCACCCAAACAAGATTTCTTAAGCTTGGCCGGGCTGGGCGGCTATTTCCCCCTATATTAAGCTGCCAGCTGAAGGTTACATAACTGAATGAATCCTTTCCCACATTCACAGCAGGTGTACAGCCTCCCCTCAGTGTGAACAATGATGCACATTGGTTGGTTTGGCTGAGAGCATCTCTTCCCAGAGTCTAAACAGGAGATTGGCCTCTACCTAGTGTGAACTCGCTGGTGTCTCTGTAGTTGAGATGACTGAGTGAATCCCTTCCCACAGTCTGAGCAGGTGAAAGGCTTTTCTGCAGTGTGAACTCGCTGATGTACCTTCAGTTGAGATGACCGAGTGAATCCCTTTCCACAGTCTGAGCAGGTGAACGGCCTCTCCCCAGTGTGAACTGACTGGTGTGCTTGTAAGATAGCGAACCGTGTGAATCCCTTCCCACAGTCTGAGCAAGTGAATGGCCTGTCCCCAGTGTGAACTCGCTGATGTACCTCCAGATTGGATGACCTAATGAATCCCTTCCCACAGACTGAGCAGGTGAATGGCCTCTCCCCTGTGTGAACTCGCTCATGTACCTTCAGTTGTGATGACAAAGTTAATCCCTTCCCACAGACTGAGCAGGTAAATGGCCTCTCCCCTGTGTGAGCTCTCTGATGTACCTTATGTTGAGATGATTCAGTGAATCCCTTCCACAATCTCAGCAGGTGAATGGCCACTCTCCGGTGTGAACTGACTGGTGTCTCAGTAGTTGAGGTGAGAAAGTGAATTCCTTCCCACAGACTGAGCAGGTGAATGGCCACTCTCCGGTGTGAACTGACTGGTGTCTCAGTAATCGAGATGACAAAGTGAATCCCTTCCCACAGTCTGCGCAGGTGAATGGCTTCTCTCCAGTGTGAACTCTCTGATGTACCTGCAGATTAAATGACTGAGTGAATCCCTTCCCACAGTATGAGCAGGTGAACGGCCTCTCTGCAGTGTGATCTCGCTGGTGAGCCATGAGGCCAGATGACCGAGTGAATCCTTCACCACAATTTCAGCAGATAACCAACCTCTGCCCAGTGTGAACTGACTGGTGTGTCCACAGGTGGGAAGACTGACTGAATCCCTTCTCACCCACAGAACAGATTAATGGCCTTGCCCTGTGTGAACTGCTGATGTACCTTCAGTTGAGATGACCGAGTGAATCCATTCCCAATGTCTGAACAGATGAATAGCCTCTCTCCTGTGTAAAATTATGGGCAAGTCAGTAGGTCAGATGATCGAGTGAATCCCTTGGTCCACTTCTTAAATGTCTGGACAGAGACAGCAAAACTTGTGTGTTGTGTTCTGGATTACCGTAGACAAATTCCTTGTCACTTTTAACCTGTAAAAAGATTTACAAAATCCATCAATAGGTGAAGGACAACATTTCAGATGAGATCACTTGAGTTGTCAAGGTGTGATCTGACATCACACTGTTACAGTGAAGTTCAACCTAAGTTGGAGAGAGAAATCATCTTCTGAGTGGGCACAGAACTGGTATCTGGAATGACCATCAAATTCTCTGATGCTCTTCCTGTCTGTATAAGAATGGGGCATTTCTGCCATCTCCAATCTGTGTCCTGGCTCAGCTTGACTCTCTCCATTGGTATTATTCCATGTTCCTGCTGGCTGCATGGGTGCCTGGCCCCACAGTAACTGAAACAATCAAATGCAAATTAGCCGACAGTGCAGTCCACGCACCCACCACTCTCTGTGTAAAAAAAAACTTACCCCTGACATCCCCTCGGTATCTATTTCCAAGCACCTTAAAACTATGCCCCTCGTATTAGCAATTTCAGCCCTGGGAATAAAACCTCTGGCTATCCACACGAACAATGCCCCTCATCATCTTATACACCTAAAAAAGGCTCTAAACATAAACAAGGAAATTATACATTGAAGATTTGTTCGCAGTATACAAAATTATGAGGGTATAGATAGGGTTAATGCAAGCAGCTCTTTCCACTGAGGTTGGGTGAGATGACAACAAAGTTCATTGGTAAGTGGGGAAGGTGAAAATTTAAGGGGAACGTTTGGAAAAGCTCTTTACTGAAATGGTCGTGAGAGTGTGGAATGAGATGCCAGCACAAGTGGTGAATATGAGTTTGGTTTCACCATTTAAGACACGTTTGGATGGGAGCCTGATGGTAGGGGTATGGAGGGCAATGGTCCTGGTGCAGGTAGTTGCATTAGACAGCTTAAATGTTTTTCAGCATTGACTAACAATCTGAGGCATTTAGAGGAACGAAATATCCAGGGCATCAATATCTCTTGAAAACCAAGGTTCCCTGCGCCAGTTACCTTTCAATTTTTAATTTGTCAGGCCCATACAAACTCTACACCCTCAAACTTTCACTTCTGAAGTCCTCCCAAATACCAAGTACTCTTTTGCCAAAAAACAGCCTGTCCCAAACCACACTTGTCAGATCCTTTGATACCATCAAAATTGACCTTTCTCCAATTTAGAATCTCAACACATTCATCGCACCATGCTCAACCGTTTGATTGCTGACTCTATCTGAGGTCTGAACAACATCTGACTGGTGTCAAGAAAACAAGCTCTCCCTCATTGTCACAAGAACAAAGGAGCTGATTGTGGACAACAGGAGAAATGGAGACAGGCTAACCCCTATTGACATCAAGGGATCTGGGGTTGAGAGGGTGAACAGCTTTAAATTCCTTGGCATAAACATTACCGAGGATCTCACATTGCCTGTACGTACCGGCTGTGTTGTGAAAAAAGCACCTCTTTCCCCTCAGACGGTTGAAGAAGTTTGGGATGGGGCCCCAAATCCTGAACTTCCTGCAGGGACACAATTGAGAACATCCTGACTGGCTGCATCACTGCCTGGTATGGGAACTGTATTTCCCTTAATTGGAGGAACCTGCAGAGAGCGGTGCGGACAGCCCAGCACATCTGTAGATGTGAACTTTCCACTATTCAGGACATTTACAGAGACAAGTATGTAAAAAGGCCCCAAAGGATATTGGGGACACAATTCACCACAACCAAAAACTGTTCCTGCTGCTACCATCCAGGAAACAGTACCACAGCAAAAGGAGCCACAGGCTCCGGGACATCATCTTCCACCAGGCCATCAGACTGATTAATTCATGCTGATACAATTGACTGTCCTATGTACAAACTATTTATTATAAGTTATTATAAATTACACATTGCACATTTAGAGGGAGACGTAACGTTAAGATTTCTGCACCTCATGTATATGAAGGATGTATGGAATAAAGTCAATTCAATTCAATTCACCCTCTCCACTATCTGTTCTGTCATTCTGGCTCCCATTCCTCTACAACTTATTTTAACCACATCACCCCCTCCCCCCACGCGAGCACTAGCAAGCCTTACCACTGGGATATTAGTCCCCTCTTGTTCTGTTCCCCTAACTAACGAATCCCCTATCATGCCTCTGACGTTCCTCTGCCAGATAATCCCCCCAACAGTTTCTAAAGTGGTCCACCTGCTGTTGTGTGGGATAGCAACAAGAGTACTCTGCGATGGCTATTTAAACTCATTCCCCTTCCTGACTCTCACCCAGTTTCCTGTGTGTAACTCACCTCTCTTCATGTCATATCTATAACCCCCTCTGACTGCCAGATGATCTGGAATTCATCCATTTCAAGTTCCAACTCCTTAAAGTGCAGGGTTACAAGCTGCAGCTGGATGCACATCTTGTAGGTGAGGGCATCAGGGACACTGAAGGTCGCCCCACCTTCCCACCAATGTCCTCTCTAATTTGTAATGACCAGTGTGCACATAAATCTTGTACTGTGCATTTTTTTTACCCAGTGACAACACGTGCACAGTGAATTTTATATAGAGAGGTATTCATTTTAACAGCTCGCAATTCACTGTCGATAAGAACTTTGATATCCTCTGGGTTCGATCAAGTTCACCTGCACTCTCACACAACCTATGTTAGCAGGCCTGTTACTGGTGATGAAGGAATTTCTTACCAGAGATTTTGCACATTGTCCATGTGGTTTGCTTGCTAAATTATGCTTTAAAAAGCCAGATTTTCAAATATCACTCCACTTCATCCCACTTGTAAATTCTGCAGAAACGCTTGCATCACCACAACACACAGGTAACACCAGTTTCTATATTGTACATAAATATTTCCCCTGAATCCTTCTGAGGAATTGAGGATATATAAAAAAATCATTTTGAACCTATGTAACCTCTGGCTGAAAGAATAATTGGGACTGAATAGGATTTTTTTTAACTGAAGTAAACTCTGTCTTCAGCGGTTAGCTAAGACAGGCTCATTACTAGTTCTCTGCAGCTTGCAGAGAGACAGATTGAGAGCTGATATCATTATACATTGTACTCTCACTAATTGATAACATTATACATTGTACCCTCGTTTGAGTAAAGGGAGGAGGACTCACTGATAAGGACAGGAATGAACATCTGTCTGTAATTAAGTCAGGGCTTTGCAAAGGGAACAACTGGGAAGTACTGAACAGTACATCCGTCTGTAGTTAGATTAGATTAGATTAGATGTTTTTAGATTAGATTATGAGGACACTCAGTTCTCGTTTAAAAACTTTATTTAACAAACTCTCTTATCTAAGTAATTAAGTTTTGCACCAACAGACTTGATTGGCGTACCAGTTCCAATAACGTCTTGCGAGAGTAATGTATGCGGCTTACTATATATAAGTATATGGCTGTAACCCGACTAAGTCAGTCCACTTTTCAGATGGTGGCAGTGCTCTAATGCCTTCCCTTTGACAACTGGGTCTCAAACATCCTGCAGGAGAATATGCAATAAACTGTGGAGGCAATAAGAAGCTGGTGTCCCAAGTTTTATTCAGATTCAACTTTAACATTTGGTGTCACGAACAGGATCCCAATATAGGGAGTGCCAAGCAGACAGGCTGAGTAAGTGGCTGGACCACTCTGGGGACTGCAGAGACCAACCGGGCGCCCAATAGGTATTTTACCTTTTGTCGCTCTCCGTTAGTTCCTTTGGAGGTACCATCCCCCGCCCAAGGCTGATCTCATACCTTGACGGGATTGGGAAAAAATCTGTCAGGAGACTCGTATAAGGAAGGCAAAATTTTACTGAGTGGACAGGAGGCAGTACCGGGTAAATTTTACTAAGTGGACAGGAGGCAGACATGCTGGGTAAATTACTTAGAGAACATGGGTCAATTGCAGTCGATTGACATGAGTGGGCCAGGAGAGGCACTACACAATATGCGTGAGAGTTTTCCAGACAAGGAAAAAGATTTATGAATACTGAGTGCAGCGCTGAATAAGAAATTGGGGAACAAAATGTGGCCACTAGGAGGCAACCTGGGATATTACCTCATGAGAACAAACAGTAAATTTGATATGGAAAAAGAACTGTGGAAAGAAGTGGAAATTGTTGAGAAGGGAATGGAAGGAAAAGGCAGATGTAAAGAGGAACAGTATATTATTAGCAAGTTGGAGGAAAACTGCATGTGAGATTGGGATAGAGGTATGTACTGCAGAAGGAACGTCAAAGGTTGGGAGACGCTAAAAACGGAGCGTGAATGGGTGGATGGGCACCGGAAACGAGAGCAGGAAAAACAACGTAAGCAAACCAAGGCCGGCCTAGATAGGAGAGAAGGGCAGGAACATCACACTAAACTTCGAACTACATCGAACAGACTGCAAACGTGTTACTGAAGGAACTGAGTAGCAGGACTCTCTCGGACTAAAGGAGAATGTATTGGTTGATGGTGGTATTTGTGTTTATGACCTTGAGAAGGCTCACCCCAGCATCTGGGGTCCCCCATGTTAACACCTTTCTGTCTCTCTGTCATGCCTATGCCAAACAGGTAGAACTAGGGCCTAACAACAGGAATTCTGCAGATGCTGGAAATTCAAGCAACACACATCAAAGTTGCTGGTGAACGCAGCAGGCCAGGCAGCATCTGTAGGAAGAGGTGCAGTCGACGTTTCAGGCCGAGACCCTTCGTCAGGACTAACTGAAGGAAGAGTGAGTAAGGGATTTGAAAGTTGGAGGGGGAGGGGGAGATCCAAAATGGTAGGAGAAGACAGGAGGGGGAGGGATGGAGCCAAGAGCTGGACAGGTGATTGGCAAAAGGGATACGAGAGCATCATGGGACAGGAGGTCCGGGGAGAAAGACAAGCGGGGGTTGGCGGGGAACCAGAGGATGGGCAAGAGGTATATTCAGAGAGACAGAGGGAGAAAAAGGAGAGTGAGAGAAAGAATGTGTGCATAAAAATAAGTAACAGATGGGGTACGAGGAGGAGGTGGGGCCTTAGCGGAAGTTAGAGAAGTCGATGTTCATGCCATCAGGTTGGAGGCTACCCAGACGGAATATAAGGTGTTGTTCCTCCAACCTGAGTGTGGCTTCATCTTTACAGTAGAGGAGGCCGTGGATAGATATGTCAGAATGGGAATGGGATGTGGAATTAAAATGTGTGGCCACTAGGAGATCCTGCTTTCTCTGGCGGACAGAGCGTAGATGTTCAACAAAGCGGTCTCCCAGTCTGCGTCGGGTCTCGCCAATATATAAAAGGCCACATCGGGAGCACCAGACGCAGTATATCACCCCAGTCGACTCACAGGTGAAGTGTTGCCTCACCTGGAAGGACTGTTTGGAGCCCTGCATGGTGGTAAGGGAGGAAGTGTAAGGGCATGTGTAGCACTTGTTCCGCTTACACGGATAAGTGCCAGTAGGGAGATCAGTGGTGAGGGATGGGGGGACGAATGGACAAGGGAGTTGCGTAGGGAACGATACCTGCGGAATGCAGAGAGAGGTGGGGAGGGAAAGATGTGCTCAGTGGTGGGATCCCGTTGGAGGTGGCGGAAGTTACGGAGAATATTACGTTGGACCCGGAGGGTGGTGGGGTGGTAGGTGAGGACCAGGGGAGCGCTATTCCTAGTGGGGTGGCGGGAGGATGGAGTGAGAGCAGATATACGTGAAATGGGGGAGATGCGTTTGAGAGCAGAGTTGATAGTGGAGGAAGGGAAGCCCCTTCCTTTAAAAAAGGAGGACATCTCCCTCGTCCTGGAATGAAAAGCCTCATCCTGAGAGCAGATGCGGCGGAGACGGAGGAATTGCGCGAAGGGGATGGCATTTTTGCAAGAGACAGGGTGAGAAGAGGAATAGTCCAGATAGCTGTGAGAGTCAGTAGGCTTATAGTAGACATCCGTGGATAAGCTATCTCCAGAGACAGAGACAGAAAGATTTAGAAAGGGGAGGGAGGTGTCGGAAATGGACCATGTAAACTTGAGGGCAGGATGAAAGTTGGAGGCAAAGTTAATAAAGTCAACGAGCTCAGCATGCGTGCAGGAAGCAGCGCCAATGCAGTCGTCGATGTAGCGAAGGAAAAGTGGAGGACAGATACCAGAATAGTCACGGAACATAGATTGTTCCACAAAGCCAACAAAAAGGCAGGCATAGCTAGGACCCATACGAGTGCCGATAGCTACACCTTTAGTTTGGAGGAAGTGGGGGGAGCCAAAGGAGAAATTATTAAGAGTAAGGACTAAATCCGCGAGACGGAGCAGAGTGGTGGTAGAGGGGAACTTTTTTTTTGGAGTGTTTGCTTTCCTATTGTTTGAATATTTGTGGAGAATACGGGAAACCTCGTGGGTTAACAGACAAGCATTTGCTCTACAGCTATAGCACGGCCGCTTTAGACAATGGGGACTCTGGTAAGTAGTTGCTAGGTGTGACTCGCCTGCCATTTTTGCCACTTCAGCTCAAACATCCTCTTTATTTCTTTCTATAGATCGGCCTGCTTTGGCCATAAACTTCTGGCATCTTATACCCACTATTTTATTCCAGCGTGAGTCACATGACAGATTTTGAAAAAAAAGCTAGTACTGGAGAAAGCCACAGTCAGAGACATAAAAAGTCAGTGTTAAACAATTAAAATGTGATAAAATCAAGGGGCTGAGGGCCAACTACGTGACCATGAGGAATGAACACTCAAACTCAACTTGGTTGTTTGGTTTTCATCTCTAACGTAGTGGAGACATAATTGTGAACACCCGAAGTGCAGTAGCCTAGATCGGCAGGTTTGCAATTTAATTTCTGTGTCATTTCCTTACACCGACACCTTATGCTAATGACGCTCAAACTTACACTTCCACCTAGCCGATGCTTTTCGTATTAGATTCAGCTGACATCGGGAAATGCTGTCACCACTGAATACTTGAAATAAAGTTTAAACGTCAGCGAGAAGCACGTCTTCCTCCCCCACTTCAAGGAGAGAATTACATATTCTCCGCTACTATCTGAATTGTTCCATTTCCCGATGCAACGTAATCACGTCCTTAACAAGATCTATAACCGAGACAATTCACAAAGTGAAACGGAGCACCCTACTGACCGTATGTCATTGGTCTGCGATGACAAAGTCCATGCAGCATAGGAATGGACAAGATCAGCAATAGCAATCATGAAACCGAGAGGTGAGCCTGAGTGTGTTTGGCAACAACTTCTCCAATCGTCATTTCTTTGTCTTTGAGATTTTGTGATTTATTGTCAAGCTCTCCAGACCTCATCACAATTGGGATTTTACTTGAATGACATCATGTTTATTTTTACTCCAGCTGTTGGAAGACACGTCAGCCTTGTGTAGTATTGAATATTCGGTGTGCTGGAGTGAGTATAAATTAACGACCGCGGAGATTCATCAGCTCAGAGATTCTTCAGCGAGATCGCGGGCAGCTGGAAGACGGATTGAATATCACACAGCATTTTACCGTGTGAGAAAGAGATACTTCATGATCATTGCAGTCATTGGTGTCCCTGGTAAGAACACAGGTGAACTAACATTTGCTGTTGTTTGTGCACGGTTTCGGGACTTGTTCAGTTATCGAAAGCCTTGCGACACGGTTGTATTAGTGAATGTGGTGCAGACATTGCGACTATCCCTGTGTTCATTCAGACGTTCCCTTGCAGTTTAACGCGTGGCTTTAGCTGAAATACACCGACAGTTGAAATAGATGTAGAGTGGAAACTTCAGGTTAGGTATTTATTTTGTGAATTCATAGCAGGCAGTTTTGATTTATCGATGCAAAACCGCTTTCAAAGTAAATTCTGATAATGCAGAGCGCTCGCCACCTTTACGGGTTATTGTTGTTATTTCGGATCCATAATGGAACACGTTTTAAGTTCCAATTTAAAGGTATTGCATTGTGTTTTAAGAACTTGCTGCAATTTGGAAGGGAATGTAGGAAAATAATCACCGGTGAGATCCAGGGGAGAACGGTTGACATCGCTTGAGAGTTACACTCACAACACGTTTTTGGCGGAGACCCCAGCATCTGCAGAGTATTTTGTGTTTATCCATGAACGTTCAAAATAACTGTAAGTTTCAAAGAGCCAGGCAAAATCTTCAAAAGCGAATATTGAAACTTCCTGATTGGTTAACCTTGACACGGCGTGAAAGAACCCGGGCCAAATTTACAGAAATTAAAAAGAAGCGAGGCCAAGCTTCCGTGGGAAGTGGCAAAAGGGAGTCGAGAAGGAGACGAAGACATGCAGAAGGGGAAATCAATTCGCTTTCGAGTTTGAAACCTGTAAATGGACAGAGGTGGAGGTAGCAGGATTCGTTGTGTAAGGGGATCGCCAGAATAAAGGTGGCGGGAATCACTATCACTGAGAAATTCGCCGAGGTATCGAGGCTTTACCCATCAATCAAATCCCTGATGGTGGCCGTTTTATATTAATCGCTCTAAAGCTCCCTCGGCGTTCAGTTGACAATGCCTGTTTCCCAGATCCTGCTCTTCTCCCAGTACCGAGTACAGTACCCTTTCAACAAGCATGCACTCCTTTGACGCATCTGCGAGTTGTACTTTACTATTTTTAAATCTCCAGAAATGTGCTATCTGAAAAGTTTGGTTATTCTCAGTTTCCAGCTTATCTCTACCCTGAGGACCGTGGAGCAGAGAGACAGTAATTCATTTATTATCTTTGCTTGTTTCCCAGTGAATTTAGTGGCGATGGTGATCCTGTCCCGGGGAAAGTGCGGCCTCTCCACCTGCGCCACTCTCTACCTGGTGGCCACGGCAGCGGCGGATCTACTGACCATCGTGTTTGCGGTGATATTGTGGCGGGTCGGTTATTATTACTTCCCCGGGACTTTCCTGGACATCACCCCCGTGTGCAGTGTGATCTCCGTCCTGGGAGAGGCAGCAACAGAAAGTTCTGTCTGGTTCACCGTCACTTTTATGTTTGATCGGATTGTCGCCATATGCTGCTCGAAGTGGAAAACAAAATATTGCACCGGGAAAACTGCGGCTGCGGTTCTGACAGCAACCGGCGTCCTTCTCTGTTTTAAAAATATGTCTAACTTCTTTATATATCGTCCCGCGAAAGTGATCAACAATATACCCTGGGACTGTATTCGAAAGCCGGGCCACGATACGGATCCCGGGGGGTGGGATATAGCTGATTTTCTACCGTCCTAACGCCATTACTCCCGTTCGTGCTAAACTCCTGTTCAACGCTCTGACAGTCAGACACATTTTAGTGATTAGTCGTGTCCGTAAGGGGCTGAGGGGTCAGAGCAAGGCGGAGAACAGCAGTGACCCGGAGATGGAGAGCAGGAGGAGGTCTGTGATCTTACTTCTCACCATCTCCGGAAGCTTCAAAATCCTGTGGTCGGTGAGTGTTGCCGAATTTCTTTACATCACCATTGCCCGATTGGATCCAAGTAATTACAACTATTCGGAATACATATTTGAACAGTCCGGAGACATGCTGATGATATTAAGTTGCTGCGCAAACACTTTTAATTTTGGGGTAACTAAGTCTAAGTTCAGAGAGCAGTTCATCAGCGCAGCGAAATATCCGCTCACGTCAATTGTTAAACTAATTAAACAAAATATCTAAGTTTGTCTCCCTGGCAATCACAGTGTGTTCCATCTTGACACTGCAACACTGCCGGTCACTGGAGAACGTAGCAGCGTGAGAATAAAACTGGCTGAGTGGCCGAGAGAGACACAGCACAAGAACGGCCACGACATCCACCTCCTACCAGTTATTAAACTCATCCAAAGTTTAGATTTATTTGTTCACCATACTCCCGCTGTCGTCACCGCTGCACCTCCCGACAATGTATCCTGCGGGTATAGTAAATGCACATCCGTCAATTTTCCATCGCAAAGTGAACGGGCGGAACTCTCAGTGATCTGATCGAGCCTGGTACGTGCTGGGAGAGAAGAGACAGCGCCGCAAAAAGATTTAACTGATTGCATCCAACATACTATGAAAAGGCCACATCCACGTATACAAATATCCTAACTTCAACTGACGGTGTCCAATGAGCTGGCATCAAAATCGTGGTGTGTTTACTCGTACAAGCAATGACTGTCCAGGGTCCAATTAGCATCTGCATAAAGTCTATTTCTGAAGGTCTATTGATGTCCTTGTGAGAAAGGCGCCTTTCTTCCTTGGACACTCCCAGGGTGTGTTATACCGGGTAGGAAAGACGTTCAATGAACGCAACGCGGTAGGAGCTCTCGTTAGGCACTTTATCAATACTTTGAGAAAAGGGATCATTGTTAATTAACTCGGCCGAATGACATGAGATAAGACCATTGGACCGAAGGATAACTGGGTCATTAGTTCCTCTGCCGTTCTTTCCTGGGTGACCTGTTTGTCAACCCCAGTCTGCTCGCGTCTCTCAGAAACCGTTAACACTCTGAACATCAAGAACTATTCAACTTTTTTTTTCTTAAGTACAGAGAACTTACACGATCAGTGGAATTAAATTTGATCTCACTTGAAATACAAGCCAGCATTGAATTTACTTTCGTTACAGCCGAAATAACCTTACCGACATCCGGAAGTTGAACTCATAAGTCAATGTCCATCTCGTCTTCCTGAGTTTTCCCTCCGGTTAAAAAAAACCTTCAATCCATGACTCCGAAGTGCATGTCCCACTCCCCTGTTACGTCATTGCCTACTCTGTCAAATTGAACATCTTTCTGTCGTCTCACTGCAAGTAAACTTTGTCATCTGAATCCCATCATGAGCTGACTCATGTCCCAATTGTTCCCCGGCACATCGCTGCATCCCTTATATAACGTCAGCTGCCTCCTGGCCTTTCGATTCCCTGCTCTTCGATAAGGGCAAAACCATCTCCGCTGTAGTTTTCCAAAACACCCTAGGCTAGGGCAGGTCAGGATCTGACGGCATTCAAGACCAAATCGGTAATAAAAGCAACTCATTTGTTATTTCAGTCTTTTGTATAAGAATGAAACAAAAAAGAGGATTAGCAGTCTTCACGAATTTAGAGTAAGCCTTGCACATGCGCTTCGTATTAGATAAACCTGTTGTGGAGAAATGCTTAGCACTACAGGGATGGGGAAGTGACCGTGAAGGGAGAGACAGTGTAGAGAGAGAAGGGAAAGAGAGAGAGAGAGAGAGAGAGAGAGAGAGAGAGAGAGAGAGAGAGAGAGAGAGAGAGAGAGAGAGAGAGAGAGAGAGAGAGAGAGAGAGAGAGAGAGAGAGAGAGACTGGAGTGAGCGAAAATTGGAGAAAAGAGAATCTGGGGGACAGAGATATTGGTGAGAGAATGAGAGAGAGACTGGGGAGAGAAACGTGGGAGAGGGACGGGAAGTGTGGAAAGCAGAGACTGATACAGGGGCGAGAGTTTAGGTGAGGATAAAGGGCAGAGGGCGACAGACTAAGGGAGAGAGAGATAAACTGAGTGAGAGAAGGAGCGAGACTGTGGAGAGACAGACTGGGGGATAGAGAGAAGGGAAAGAGGGACGAGGATATTCGGAGTGAGAGAGACCAGGGCTTGAATGGTCGAGAGTGACAGAGTGGGAAAAGAGAAACTGAAGGCGAGAGACAGAGTGGAAGGAATGTGGGAGAATGGACTGAGAGAGACAGCGGGAGGGATTGGTAGAGAGCGACTGGGAGTTAGGGACTTCGGGAAAAGTAAGAATAAGAGAGAGTGGGAGGATAGCGAGAAGGGGGTGGGGTGGTGGCACAACGAGGGTCCAGGGTTGGAGAGTGGGCGTGCAGAGATTGACAACGGGAGAGAGACACATGCAAAATGCCGGAGAAACTCAGCAGCCCAGGCAGATCTATGGGAAAACGTACAGTTGACGTTCCGGGCAGAAACCCTTCGGCAAGACTGGAGTAAAAAGTGCTGAGGAGTGAATTTAAAAGGTAGGGGGGTGTGCGGGGAGAGAGAAACACTGGGTGACAGGTGAAACCTGAATGGGGAGGGCTGCAGTAAGGAGCCTGGAAGTTGATCGGTGATAGTGACACCGGGACATTGAGGAATGAAAGAGACGGCAGGAGCACAACAGGGAGGCAGTGGGCTGGCAAGAGATAAGGTGAGAGGGGGGAAACATAGAAACATAGAAATACAGAAACATAGAAAACCGACAGCACAATACAGGCCCTTCGGTACACAAATCTGTGCCGAACATGTCCTTACTTTAGAACTACCTACGCTTACCTATAACCCTCTATTTTTTCCAAGCTCCATCCAGGAATCTCTTAAAAGGCGCCATCGCTTCCGCCTCCAGCACGGTTGTCGGCAGCCCATTCCACGCACTCACCACTCTCTGTATATATACAAAAAAACTTACCCCTGACATTTCCTCTGACCTAAAGAAAGGGGATGGAGTACGGTGAAAGCCGGCCGTGGGCATTGCCAGAAGTTTGAGAAATTGATGTTCATGCGATCAGATTGGAGGCTATCCAAACGCAATGCAAGGTTTTGTTCCTTCAGCCTAAGTGTGGCCTCATCGCAACAGTGGAGGAGGCCATAGATAGACATATCGGGATGAGAATGGGACGACGAATTAAAATGGGTGGCCACTGAGAGATCTCGCTTGATCTGGCGACGAGAGCGTAGATACTAAACAAAGCAGTCTCCCAGACAGTGTTATATGTCACCGATATGCAGGAGGACACAGTAACTGAATCCAACAATATCGAAATGTTGCCTCACCTGGAGGTACTGTTTCAGGCCCTGAATGGTAGTGCGGGAGGAGATGTATGGACAGGTGTAGTGCTTGATCCGCTTGCAAGGATAAGTGGCCAGAGGAGATTAGGGGAAGGGGCAGATGGACAAGGGAATCGTGTAGGGAGCGATCCCTGCGGAAAGCAAAAAGTGGGGAGGGGTTGTAAGGTAAAGAATTGCTGAGGGCCTCCAACTTCTTCCAACAATCAACATCCCAGCTTCTTACTTCATCCCTACCCCTCCAGGTTTCACCTATCAACTGGTATTTCTCTCTCACATCCCCCACCTTTTAAATCTACTCCTCAGCTTTTCCCCCACTCTTTCCGAAGGATGTCGGTCCGAAACAACCACTGTACTCTTCTCCATAGGTGCTGCCTGGCATGCTGAGTTCATGCAGAATTTTGTGTGTGTTATTCCGATTTCCAGCATCTGCAGCTTTCCTCTTGTTTGTGAGGGTAGAGAAAGATTGTTTTAGAGGCGAGATAGAGCGGAAATATCTGGGGGAAACAGGAAGACGAGAGATGAAAAGACTGGAGAGGGTGATAGACACTGGGGGTTGAAAGAGACTGGGATGAGGGAAGGTGGGAAGCGTGAGTCGAAGAAAAGGCTTACATACCTTGAGTGTCTCGAGGGCTTTCTGGGATTTGCATTTCCACGATTCTAAAGTCCTTCGGAAACATTCAACCCTTCCTGTCTCGCTAAACCCTCCATTCCAGTCTCGTCGAACCCACACCTTCCCAAATCGTATCCTTGCTCTGCCTCCTGCCAGCCCGTCTTCGTGACCATCACCTCTCTTCCCCTCTCTGTTAACTCCTACTTCCCTCTCCGTCATCAGGCCAGGTCTTGGCGAGTAGGATTATGAAAACCCCCAAGACGTTGTGAAGAGGATGAAGAGAGTGAGGGTAGTTCGGGTCAGGGATAGAAGATAAAACATGCGCTGGAGTCGGCGAGGTGGGGCAAGTCCTTAATGATGACTTTACTTCCGTATTCGCCAGTGAGAGTAGTCTTGAAGTTTGTGAAGGCAGCGTTATATCCTCTTGCGTGGTCAGGATATAACCCAGATTAATGCTGGAAGAGGAGTAAAAGATTATGTTTTAAAGCAAGATTTTCGTGAGTGATGATTTCCACTTGATTATCCTTGTGTAAGTAATCGGAATGAGTTTAACTACTGCAGGATGATGTAATAAGCTTGACTGTTCCTTGTTTCTGTTGGAATTTTATGCATTTATCGTCTCCAAGTCTTAGACTTTTATTGTTTTTTTTTAAATATATTTTTTTTGAGTGTAGAGTTCTCACTGTGTCAGAAGGCTGCGAGTGGTGGTGGGGGGGGGGGTCCGCGAGAAGAGGGATGGTCGTTAGCGTGTGCTATAACTGCGGTAAAGAGGGACATTTTTGGAGAGAATGTGAGTGGCACGGGGTGCGCTATAACTGTGGGGAAGAGGGTCACTTCCAGCAGAAATGTGGGCAGCAGGGAATCCCTCCGAGGGGGAGTCCCCGGGCATCCAAGCAGGGAGAGGTGTCGGGAAATTTAGAGCAGACCCAGTGAGGGAACGGTCTGGTGTCTCGGGGGGAACACGTTCCCAGCGATGTACCAAGGAACCCCGAAAGCGAAAGACCCGATTCCAGAAGGAGTAATGGGTCCCCGATCCAGCGTGCCGCTATACGGGGTCGCAGGTCGCGTTACTATACCGTTGGTTTTACAACCAGTGTTTAAAGCATTTGTCCGTGACCCCATTCAGTGCACTGGAGAACTGGCGCGTCAGTGCTGGTGATTATGCGTATGACGCGCATTTGTCAGAGAGACTGGAGTTTTCAGTAGCCGATGTGGGGTTGTCCGAAGTTCGGGAGACGTTAATGCTGGTTTGTCCGGACCCGGTTGAGACGGGGGGTGCTTCAATTCTTGTGGGGACCAACACCCCTGTAGTGCGGAGGCTCATGGGGGCCTGCCAGGAAAGGGCGGGTGAAAACTTTTTCGAGACCCGGTCTGTGCACCCAATGTTTCGAGCTGCTTTTGTGGCAGTGCGGAGCCACCCTGGGCCGGATACTGAACGTAAGCGAGGGACTGTGTGGTCTACCCAGTCGAAGCCTAAGGCAATAAGGCCCGGGGATGTAGCGAGGGTGATGGGAACCCCCCAGATTTCCCTGTGTGCTTGATGGTGAGGCCTTTTAGTGGACCTCGAGGGGGAGGAAAGATTTCCGGCTGGGTTGCTGGTGAGGCCCGAAGTGCAGAGGCTCTCGGTGGTACAGGCGAACAGGATTTCTGTGATTGTCAGAACAGCACAATGAGAGAAATCTCCTTTAAGAGAGGGTTGCCGCTGGCACATTTGTGCCCGGTAACTGTAATGTCGAGCGCCCCCTTGAGGCCTGCTGGAGGGATACGATTGGAAAACATAGAGAAGCTGACTGCTGAGGCTTTTAACTTTGGGAACTCGCCGGTGCCGCAGGGTTGGAAGAAGAGGCTGGTGGAGAAGATGTTGCAGCTGGAAGATGTTTTTTCCCTTGGCGATTTCGATGTGGGTTGTTTCAAGAGTACTCGCCGCACCATCCGGGTGACTGAGGACACGCCGATCAGAGAGAGGTCGCGGCGATTGTCCCCTGCCGATGTGGAAAATGTGCGCCAGCACCTGCGTAAGTTGAAGGAAGCAGGGATCATCTCTGAATCACGAAGCCCTTATGCATCTCCAATAGTAATGGCCCGGAAGAAGAACGGATAGGGATGCATGTGTGTGGACAATAGGACTCTAAACCGGCGCACTGTCCCCGACCAGTATACAGTCCGGAGCGTCGAAGATATGCTGACCTGTCCCAGTGGAGCGAAGTGGTTCAGTGTTCTGGATTTGAGGAGTGGATACTACCAGATCTCGATGAGCGATGCCGATAAAGAGAAGATGGCATTTATATGCCCTCTGGGATTTTCCCAGTTTGAAAGAATACCCCAGGACATATTGGGAGCCCCTGTCACTTTCCAGAGGGTCATGTGGAAGAAGGTGGGGGATATGAATTTGTTTGATGTGTTGGTGTACTTGGATGACTTGATAGTATTTAGATACACCTTGGAAGAGCATAAAGCGAGGCTACTGAAGGTGCTAAGCCGACTGAATGAGGAAGGGTTAAAACTCTCCCTGGACAAGTGCCAGTTCTGCAAGACGTATGTTAGCTATGTTGGGCACATAATCTCGCGGGATGGAGTAGTTAATACCCGGCTAAGATAGAAGCGATGACAACGTAGCCGGAGATTCGTGAAGGGCTACGCCAAAGTCAGTCACCCCTTGAACCAGCTTCGGCCTGGTTACCCTCCCTTGGGGCAGAAAAGGAAAAGGAGAATGCAGACCAGAGATTATCTCTACCGAGCGGAACCTTTCGTACGGAGGTGGGATGCAAAATGTAAGGAGGCTTTTAAATTGCTGAAAAAGTTGCTGACCCAGGCGCCGGTGCTGGCTTTTGTGGAACCCCGGTTACCTTATGTACTACACACCGATGCCAGCCGAGGGGGATTAGGGACTGTCTTGTATCAAGATCAGGGTAGCCGGTTGAGGCCTGTAACGTTTGTCATCCGGAGCTTGTCGCCCTCCGAGAGGAACTATACCACCCACAATTTGGAGTTCCTACCGTTGAAATGGGCATGGTCGATAAGCTGAGTGACTGTCTCTACGAGGCCAAGTTTGAGATGAAGACGGACTGTTGTTACATGGTCACTTTACATCCTGACGTCCGCGAATTGGATGCTGCAGGCCATCGGTGGTTGGCGGCCTTGTCGTCTTATGATTTCAGCCTGAACTACCGGCCGGGGAGCCAGAACGTCGATGCCGACGCTTTGTCCCGACGGGTGCATCAGGAACTGGAGAGTGACCAGGAGTGGGAGAGCGTTACTGACCCTGCGGTGAAGGCCATGCTTCAGTTCGCTATGACTGTGAAGGCCGACGAAAAGGAGGTGCCGGTTCGCGCAGTGGACCCACTGGGGGCTTCTGACGACGCCCTACCCCCTGTTTACTGTGACCTGACTGCTAGAAGACCAAGCAGCTGCTGGAATTGAGTCCGGGGGAAATGGCTGCTGCTCAGCGAGATGGTCCGGGCATTGGCATCGTTTGATATGCGGTAGATAAGGGGGATATGGCCTGGGCGGTGAAGAAGAAACACGTTTCAGTGCCTCCGTTACTGAGGGAGTGGCCTCGGTTGAAGTTGAGGAAACAAATTTTATACCGGGTAACGTCATCCCCGGACCGATCTCGGTGTTGGCAGTTGGTCCTGCCTGAGAAGTATCGGAAGATTGCCTTGAAGTCACTGCGCGATGAGTCTAGACATTTGAGGATGGAGACCTATGGGCTACTCAAGGACAGGTGTTACTTGCGTCGAATGAAGTCGGAGTTTTCAGAGTACTGCAAGTCGTGTATTCGCTGCATACGCCGGAAAACACTGCCAGTGAAGGCTCTTCCTTTCTCACTCTTGCAGAGTGCAGGGCCCTTGAACCTGGTGTGTATGGATTTTCTGTCTATAGAACCCGATGCCAGCAACACGGCGAATGTCTCAGTCATCACGGACCACCACACCAGATATACTCAGGCTCTTCCGACCAAGGACCAGAGGGCGACTACGGTGGGAAAAGCGTTATGGGTGAGTATTTCTTGCATTATGGCCTTCCCCGGCGGATACACAGTGATCAAGGACGGGACTTTGAGAGTAAGCTCATCTATGAGTTACTGGGCATGCTGGGAGTTGAGGAATCGAGGACCACGCCTTAACATCCGCAGGCCGGTCCCCAGGCGGAGATGTTTAATCAGACCTTGTTAGACATACTCGGGACTCTGGAGGTCAGCAAAAAGAAATGAAGGAGTCAACATATTGGACATTTGTTTCACTGTTACAACTGTACAAGCAATAAAGCTACTGGGTATTCGCCCTGTTATCTGGTGGTTGGGCGTGAGGCGAGGCTGCCCATTGACCTCTTTTTCGGGATTGACGCGGGTGAGGTGCAGCCGAAGTCTTATCTGAAGTATATGTCTGATATGAGGAGAGAGCTGAAAAGGGCTTACGAAATAGGCTGGGGCGGCTGCCGCCAAGCAGAATCGGGAAAGTAAGAGGAGGTATGACCAGTGTTACGTGGGCGACAACAATGGATATGGAATTGAGACAGGTTTTTATAAACAAATATAAACATTTATTAAAGACTAATCAAAAATAGTGAAAAGTAAAAAAAAAAGACTAATTTAACCGGAAGTAAACTGCTCTACGGCAATTTAACAAACCGGCAAACTTTGGAATAGTTCTTACAGTGGTAAATGCGAACACAGTCTTAAAGTGGCAAATTGGAAAGTTCGAGTGATTTATACAGTCAATTAGGAGAGGCCTCCCTGAAGTACAGAATTCCTCGAATACGTGACGTTACTGCTGATCCCAGCAGAAATATGCCTTGTACGAAGGATTCGCAACGAAGGAAAATAAAACGGTTTAAAGGAACTGACCTTCTTCTCTGGAAGGGGAACACTGCACCAAACTTTTCTGCTCTTGCAGATGTTATCTCAGATGTAGGCCACTATTGTTGAACGAAGATTCAATAAGGTCGATCCTTTATAAAACTACCGAACGACAGCAACTTTCCCCAGTCGTTCGGGTTCACGTACATTGGTAAGGTTTTCACTCTCCAATACTGGACTGTAAAGACGAATCAAAGATGCTACAAACAAAGACTGGCAGCGATTGGTGAAACTGCCAGCAGCAACCTTTCCATCTTAAAATATGAAGTAAAGCTCCGTTCTGAAGTGAAACTGCGTCATGAGACGAATACGCAGCCAAACTAAACACCGACGAACCAACCAACACAAAACTCTTGCGTCACAGCAAGGCTTTCCCGGTTTATACCTGTTGGAACAGGCCATCACGTGACTTCACACCGGCGGGAAAATTGATTCATATGACCTCACACTGGCGGGAGAATTACATCACCACACCATCACAGGACCATTACATCATGCTCACAAGATACTCTATTAGAACATGGTCCTAGAAGAAGCGATATCTGCTATTGGTCACCTAGTTTCATGCCACTTCCCATTCCCATTCCAATATGTCAATCCGTGGCTTCCTCGACTATCGCCACGAGGCTATACTCAGGTTGGAGGAACAACACCTTATATTCCGTCGGGGCAGCCTCCGAGCTGATTGCATGAAGACGATTTCCCAAACTTCCGGTAATGGCACTCCCACCTACCTTCACCAAGCCCCATCCCCTTTTCCGTCTCTCTCCTTATCTCCTTGCCCGCCAATCGCTTCCCTTTGGGGCTTCAACCTGATTTTCTTTCTTCCATGCTCTTCTATTCTCACCTGCCAGACTTCTCCAGCTCCGGACCTCTTTCACCAATCAGCTTCCGCAGCTATTTATTTCAACCCTTCCTCTCACGGGTTCACCTATAACCCTGTGTTTCCCTTTTTAAATCTACACCTCACCTTTTTTCTCCAGTCCTGCTGACTGGTCTCGTCCCAAGACGTCAACTGTCCTTTTACCGACGTTGAGATCTACCAGCACTTTTTACTTGAATTTCCATCGTCTTTATTTGTGAGAGGGAAGGAGGAATTTGTTAGTCGGAGGGTAGTGTATCTGTGGAACGCTCTGCCCCAGACTTCGTCGGAGGCACAGTTTCCGTCTATATTTTTGTGTATAATCAAGAAGTTAATCATTACTTGATCGGTTAGGCCATCCAAAGATATGGCAAGGTGTAAGGGATTCAGTGTGGGATCTAGGATCAGCGGAGCTGACTAGATGAGCTGAATGGCATAATTCTACACCCAAGTCCTATGGTCTTATCGTATTATGGAACAAGCCCCCACATTCATGATGAATCTTCTCTGCAGTCTTACAGCACAAAAGATCCTTTGCACAGAATACTAAGTAGAAATTAATGACACTGTTGAAGAAACTTGGCAGGTCAGCCAGGATCTATTGAGAGGAATAGAGTCACTGTTCGGAGGAAACTTTCCTCTACAGCGTTGACACAGACTCTTCGGCCCAACCGTTCCATACCGTACTGCTGTCCATTTAAATTAGTCACATCTGCCTGCCTTTGACCTAGCACTTCTGGGACATGAATTAGTTTGAATGTACATCTAGATCGTAATGGCATACACGCTGAAGGGTCTTTTCCCTGCTGTAAAAGTCTGTGAAGAAACGTTTCCTATGCTGTACTTACCAAAACTGATTCGTTTTGGAAGCTCGGGGCCAATGAAGAGATAGTGCTAAAGAGCAGTGAGCTGGGTAATTTCTCAGGGCCCACTGGGCTCTACTGCATATTATTCCGAGAAGCAGGAGTTGAGATTACTGCGGTCTAGACCAGTATATTTGCGTTCTCTGCAGCCACAAACAAGACCCCAGAAAAGCTGTGATAAATATTAGGAAGTGGAATTGATAATGCAGGAAAATATAGACGAGTGAGTCTCACGTCAGGGGTTGGAAAGATACTGGAAAGGACGCTTTGGGTTAGGACGTAGAGCTATCGAACACCACACACGTAAGTAGACCGCCTCACTCTTCTGATTTGTGACAGCATATTGTCTGGCCCAGTCCCATTTGTCTGCACAAGAACCGCCGCTTTCATTCCATTCGCATCCATGTACCCATCAGCGGGTCTTCTGAATGTTGATATTCAACTTGCATTTACTACTGTTTCATACAGCTCATTCCAGACTCCCACTGACCCCTCCGTGAAGATGTTTCCCCTCATGTTCCGCTTAAATATTTCAACTTTTTCCATTAGTCTATGATTACTTGTTTCAGTGCCACCTTACCCGAGGAAGAAAAGCCTCAGTTTGGATGAGACTAAATCTTTTAAAATATTTTTATTAATTTTCAAAATTATAAACTTAATAACAAAGTTGGTACAAAGTTATTGGAATAATCTTAATCAGCAAATACAAAACGGATTTTAAGTAACATAGATATAAAAGACTTCAAAACTCATAATGAAATTAGTCATTAAAAAAAGAAATAAAAAGAAAAAAATATATATGAACAAAAAAATCCCCAAAAGAAAAAAACAAAAAAAAAACCCAAAAAAGAACAAAACAGGGCTAGACCAATATCTTGTATCAGACACGTTCAGTAATGCCGTCAACTTCACTCCTCTAATCATATAATTTAAGTTTAAAAAAATGATTCAGAAGAGTCAGATTATATCATATGAAAATGTTGAGACTAAATCTATTGAATTATTCTCTCTAACGCTGGCCATCAAATCCTCAGAAAATCCTGATACGTGACGTTTGTTTTATTCTTCTCTCTCTGTGGAAAGGGGTGAAACCTCTCTCTGTTTGTAAGATTGAGAACATGAGACATGCCGATATTACCAGGTGATTAATAGGTTTGTTGACCTCCGTCACTCTTCGTGGGGTTTGCTGTTACTTGTTTGTTTGTTGGGTGGTCAGCCCTGATGCTTCCTGAAGGAGCAAGTGAGGGGGTGGGGCGGGAGATGGGGCTGGTGATATTTTTCGTGGTTCATTATTTTTCCAGGGTTTTCTTCTGTTTCGAGGATGTATGCGAAGAACAAGAATTTCAGGATGTACATTCTCTGATAATACATGGAGCCATTAGACCTGTCGGATGCTAAAAGGACTCGATGGAGTTTATCTGGCGAGGACGTTCCCGCGCTGGGGGAATTTCGGACCAGAAGACGAAACCTCAGAGCACAGGGCCAACTATTTAGAATGCAGAAGAAGAGGATTGTATATAGGCCGAGAAATGAACCTCTAGACTGCGTTGCCACAGGCGGCTGGAAATTGAGAATATTCAAGACAAGAGTTTATAAACATATAAAGGATGATGGGGAGAAGGCACGAGTCTGAGGCTGAAAGGGTAATGGATCAGCGGGAAAGAAATTGCGAAGTCGTCTCGCTGGACGGAATGGCCAAATTCTGCCTCTACATCACATGGCCTTATGGTCGTATGGCATCCAGGAATATTGAGGGGCCACCGCTCCTCTCGCCTCGCTTTGCCCGCAATATCCCAGAGTGCCTCACTGCAATCCTGACACGCGGTTCTGTCGGCTTATGTACGTATCCACCTATCCACCTATCTATCTATCTATCTATCTGTCTATCTATCTGTCTGTCTATCTATCTATCTATCTATCTATCTATCTATCTATCTATCTATCTATCTATCTATCTATCTGTCTGTCTGTCTGTCTGTCTGTCTGTCTGTCTATCTATCTATCTATCTATCTATCTATCTATCTATCTGTCTGTCTGTCTGTCTGTCTGTCTGTCTATCTATCTATCTATCTGACTGTCTATCTATCTATCTATCTACCTATCTATCTGTCTGTCTGTCTATCTATCTATCTACCTATCTATCTCCATCTATCTCTCTATCCAGACATGCTGTGCGGAACAGCACCTCCCAACCCTGACTGTCGTCGAGAACAAGGTAATGTGGTAGTGGAGAAGCTGAACTTGGTGATTTTACGAAACAGTGTGAAAACTTTGAGTTACCATTACAATCAGGTGCGCGTTCATGATTTAAAAGGTGGAACTTCGCGGGAGCATTTCAGATTTTGACTGTGATCTTTTCTATCAGGTCCACTCTCAAGTTTTAAAAGACAGAACTTTTCGGAGTTGGACTGAGGCCAATAGTTGAGCGGGATTCATCAGAAATGTTGAGTGAAAATAGCATAATTTTGCGGGGCGGCCATTCTGGGAAAGGGCATTGTTGCGAGTGGGCCAGTGTTTGGAGTGGCTTTGGATCACCAGGCTCCGCGAGATCAGGTTTAGGTGAACTAATTACCTGATCGATTTCTCTTTTTCTCCCTAATTTTTCATTCCTCGTCCATGAGGGTACAGTGGTGCAGAGAGAATGTCTCCAGTGGCAGAGTTTTGTTCCGTGCTTCAGATATGGTCTTCCGGATAACCAAATTAGCATCAGAAACATCGAGCTGTGGCTCCCCCGTGAACACATTAAGCAACTGGCGCTGTCGCTCGGTGAATTTTGGCTCACAAAAGCGACTGTGGACAGGTAGGAGCTGCAGGGAGGCCGGCGTCTCTAGATTGCAGGAGGGAGGCAACTGGGTTTTTGTCAGCAGAAGGAAAGGAAACGGGAGCCAGTGCGGAGTTTTCTGTGCCCTTTCCCCTCTCTATTAAGACACTGTAAATACCGTTGATGACTGCCTACAAGAAAGGGGCGGGGGTCGCTGTGGCCCGGTTTCTGGCACTGAATCTGCGGCTGCTGCTCACAAACGAAGAGTATTGAAGAGGACTACAGGGTTTGAAGGAGATTGAAACGTCCGAGGAGCAGAGTCGAGATTCTGCAGGCGCGATAGAGACTCCTAGATGATATGTTGACTCTCAGCTGCCAGGATCAGGGATGTCTCAGATCGGAACCATAATATTCTGACGTGGAACAGTAGGCAGTGCTATCAGTACCAATGATATCGACAGAAAAGATAAAGTGGTACTGAAGAGAAATGTTAGGTTGCGAGATGAAAACAGAAAACAGGACATCCACTGGTCGGGAAATCGGTGTACTGAGGGTTACAGTCTGCGTTTACTTCCGCGCCCCTCATGTGTTAACGGGCGGCGAACCTCCCAAAACCGCAACTCTTCCCTGAACTTTCAATTATCACCCGGCGGAACTTCCATCATTTCCACAGAAAATATATATTAATAAAAACCCGCAGAAATCTCAGCCAAGTGCATCACGGGAACCAGCCTCTCAGACATCGAAGACATCTTCGAAAATAGATGATTAGAAATGGGGCATCCATCATTAAAGATATTCAATCCTGGACATGCCCTCTTCTCATTGCTGCCGTCAATGAAGAATTGACGGTGTCTGAGGCCCCACACACCAAGTTTCAGGAAGTTTATTTTCCTCCAGCACCAGATTTCTAAATGGACAATGTACCCCTCTACACGACCTTAATATTTACCCTCTGTTTAAGAACTACATATTTACCTTAAAACACTTATTTTAGGAACATATTTCAGTATTTATTTTACTGAACGACTGCCGTAAAACAACAAATTCCAAACATCGGACTGTGATATTAAGCCTACTGCTGAATGCGTTCTCCTCCACGCCCCTTCCCCCGTCCCCCGAAAGCTCGATGGCCATTCTCTCTGTAAGCCATCTATCCGCACGAGTCACCTCTATACTCACCTCCAGAAATGCCACCCTCTACCCACCCTCAACGACCCTTACTTTGGTGTCAAACGTTTCTCTCCACCGACCAGTCATTTATCCCTCCTCCCACCCTCACACTCGGCATCCTTCTGCTTGTCCTGCAGTGAATGCTCCACTCCCCACCGTGACCATTAATGTCCCTGATTCCCACACACCCAACTGCCATGTCTTCCATCTCTGGTGTTACTGTCTCCGAGCGATAGGGGTTCAGTGACGCGCCCCGTGGTGATTTACAGCCCTGGGATTGGAGGGGGAGAAGCGTAGGAAAACCGTCTGCCCGGAGTAGGGGAGACCCTGTCCGTCACCCGGCTAACACCCACCTGCAGTCTGCCCACCTCAGCCATCGCTTCAGACCAGAGTACTTCCACGCCAAGTGATATCATACCGACGGGAGTTCGTTTTGCCTATCGGACCCAAGAGAGTAATACCACTGGTGACAGTCCCTGCGTCGGTGTGCCGCACCATTTCCTCACCCTCACACTCCAGGCGGCTTCACCAGCAGCTTGCAGTTGCCTCAGAGTGACTCGGCATTGGGAGGGAATTGGGTTGAGCTGTTTCAGGCCACTGCATTGTCTACTCTGGGAGCAGGCTGCTCTATGCGTCCGGTGGGGCTGCACAGACCTTCCTAATGGCCCGCCGGTACCGAACGCAGCGAGCTTTCAGCAAGAGACGGAGACCAGTTTAATGCAAACAGCGTCAGTTTTATTGAGTCATGCAGCTGGATGGATTAACGGTTATACGACGGCGGGACAGCGATCAGCGGGATAGTGTATAGTCAGTATCGATACCAGAGAGTGTGAACACCGGAAAACTTTAACCCCTTCCCATAATCAGAGCACAGGAGAATTATTGCAGTTACATGCAGACAGGAGGTGGATCATATCGAACGTCCACTGCCTGTTCTGCCCAGTGTCTGTAACGCTCCAGCGCCGACAACCCGTGCGGCCAGACAGAAGTGGTCTGTGGCCTTCATCTTCCCCAGTGCGTTCCCCGAGGAGACACAGACATCCCCTCCAACCCCAAGCGTCAACCTGCGTGGCCCGCGGTTTTTGATGTATTTCCAATCTCACTCTTTCACCAGGAATGCAAAAGAGCCCGGGGAAGGACTCATCTGAATGTTCACCGTGACGCGGCGCCCCACACCAACATGGACAAAGTTTTCTCAAGGCTGCTTCCCTTATCAACGCGGCCCGATGTTCTTGGGTCAGTGGAGGATCATGGTGGCCGGAAGTCCTAGAACTGGGCTCCTCAGCCAGCCACATTGCGGTTACTGTGGGGGTCGGTGATGATCGGTTACGTGTTGGTTATCGGGTGCCGAGGCCAGGCTGGGTGAATAGGCCAGTGCTTTGATTACTGAATAACGGTATGGGAATGCGTTATTAGCGGAGTGCGTGCCGAAAGCGGTGATTGATACGAAGCAAGGTGGGGGGATCCAAAGCAATTTCCGTCGTCCTCACATGCGTGGGCAATCCGCTCTGCCAGTGGCAACGAACCAGATCTCCGCACTGAAAGGTGTAAGAGAAAGGTGAGGGGAAACTTCCTGAGTGCAACCGCTGTCCCTTTATTGACGGGATCGTCCTCATCAGCAGAGAACCGGCCCCAAAAATCGGCAGTGCTTGGCCGGCTGAGTGTGGAGAGCCGGCGGCACAGATGCGCTGAGAAACGCATTCCTACCGTTAGAGAGCATGGGATCTACGATCAGACAGGGCAAAAATATCGCCAGCAAGGAGACTAAATATCCAAGGTGTTTTCCACGGATGTGGGGAACGGAAGGATTACATGTGTCACGACAGGACTATTCAGGAATAACAGAGCCTGGTGTCGGAGAGGTAGGAAAGGTCCTTAATGAATATTTCTCTCAGTATTCATGATTCAAAAAAGACCTTGACTAATGTGAGCACAACTATAACAGGCTGATATGCTTGAACAGGTCGATGTTAAGTAGGATGAGTGCATAGAATGGACGATCTGACAATTCAGCTGCAGATTGGCCAATATGACGTTGAGGTTATCTCTGAAACTTGGCTAAGGGATGGCTGCCATCGGGATATGAACCTCCAAGGATATAAGGTATATCGGAAAGATAGGTTAGTAGGCAGGGGGGGTGCTGTAGCTCTGTGTATAAGAAATAATATTAAATCATTGGAAAGAGGTGACATAGGATTGGAAGGCGTAGAGTCTCCATGGGTTGAGTTAAGAAATAGCAAGGGTAAAAGGACATTAATGGCAGTTGTATACAGGCCTCCAAACAGCAGCCGGAATGTGGTTTACAAATTACAGCAGGAGATAGAAGACTCATGTCAGAAAGGCAATGTCATGATAATCGTTGCGGATTTTAACATGAAAATGGATTGGGAAAACTGGGTCAGTACTGAACCTCGAGAGAGAATTTGTAGAATGTTTAAGGGATAGCATTTTAGAAACCGTTTGCTGCTGAGCCAACTAGCGGATCGGCTGTGCTGGATTGGGTGTTATGCAATGATTAGAGGTGGTAAGAGAGCACAAGGTTAAGGAACCATTAGGGAACAGTGATCGCAATATGATCGAGTTCATATTGATATTTGAGAGGGAAAATAAAATCTAATGTGTGGAATTCCAATGGAATAAAGGATATTGCAATGGCATGGAAGGGAAACTGGACGAAGTTGACTGGAAAGAGACTTTTGAAGGAAAGACAAAGAAGAAGAAATTTCAGAAAGAAGAAGGGCAGTACCGTGGCTGGCAAGTAGAGTCAGAGCCGATGTAAAGGCAAAAGACGGGCCATAAAATAAAGCCGCAGCTAGTGGGAAGTTCGAGCATTGGGAAGCTTTAAAAAACTTGCGGAAGTAAACTACGAAGGTCATTAAGAAGGAAAAGATGAATTACAAGAGGAAGCTGGAGACTAATATCAAAGGAGATACCAAAAGCTGGTTATTGTACATTAAGGGTAAAAGAGAGTCGAGGGCAGAAATAGGATCAATACAAAATGACGCCGGAGATACTGCAATGAGAGATGTAGAGATGGCAGAGGAACTGAATGCGTATTTTGCATCAGTGTTCACAATGGAAGAGTCAGCAGTATACCGAACATTCACGAGTGTCAGGGAAATGAAGCACGTGCTGTGAAAATTACGACTGAAAAGGTGCTCAGGAAGTTTAATGGTCTGAGGGTGGATAAATCTCCTGGACCTGATGGATTGCACACCCGTGTTCTGAAAGAAGTAGCTGGAGAGAATACGGAGGCATTAACGATGATCTTTCAAGAATCGATAGATCCTGGCATGGTAGCGGATGACTGGAAGATTGCAAATGTTACTCCTTTATATAGGAAGGGTGGGAGGCAGCAGAAAGGAAACTATAGACCTGTTAGCATGACATCAGTGGTTGGGAAGTTGTTGGAATTGATTGTCCGGGATGAGATTACGGAGTACGTGAAGGCACATGACAAGAAAGGTAAAGCCAGCATGGTTTCCTGAAAGGAAAATCCTGCCTGACAAACATACTGCAATTCTTTGAGGAAATTAAAAGCAGCGTAGACAAAGGAGATGCAGTAGACGTAGTGTACTTGGATGTTCAAAAGGACTTTGACAAGGTGCCGCACATGAGTCTGTTTCGCAAGATAAGAGCCAATGGAACTACAGGGAAGTTACTAGCTTGGTTACTAGTCTGATCGATAGAAAACAGAGAGTGGAATGAGGGGATCGTATTTTGGTTGGCTACGGGTTACCAATGGAGCTCCACAGTTGTCACTGTTGGGACCGTTACTTTTTACGATGCACGTTAATGATTTTGACTCCAGTATTAATGGATTTATGGCCAAATTTGCCAATGATACCAGGATAGGTGGAGGAGCGGGTAGTTTAGGAGAATTGGCAAAGTATTGGCAAATGAAATACAATGTTCGAAAGTTTATGGACTTGCACTTTCGTGGAAGAAATAAACGGACAGACTATTATTTCGATCGGGAAAGAATTCAAAATGCAGAGCTGCAAGGGAATTGGGACCTCATGTGCAGGACACCGTAAAGGTTAACCTCCAGATTGAGTCGGTTGTTAATCAAGGCGATTGCTATGTTGGCATCATTTCTCGAGGCACAGAAACACAGAATCATAGAAAACCTGCAGCACGATATAGGTCCTTCGGCCCACAAAGCTGTGCCGAACATGTCCTTACCTTAGAACCTCCTAGGCTTACCCATAGCTCTGTATTTTTTCGAAGCCCCATGTACCTATCCAGGAGCCTTTTAAAAGACCCTATCGGTTCCCTCTCCACCACCGCCGCCGGCTGCCTATTCCACACACTCGCCACTCTCTGCATAAAAAAATACCCCTGACATCTCCTCTGTCCCTACTTAAAAACACCCTAAAACTATGTCCTCTCGTACTAGCCACTTCACTACTGGGAAACAGCCTCTGACTATCCACATGACCAATGCCTCTCATTATCCTGTACACCTCTATATGGTCATCTCTCATCCTCTGTCGCTCCAATGAGAAAAGGCCCCAGTTTCCTCAATTGATTCTCATCAGGCATGCTCCCAATGAAGGCAACCTCATTATAATATTCCTCTGCATCCTTTCTATGGTTTCCAGGTCCTTCCTGTAGTGAGGCTACCGAAATTGAGCACAGTACTCCAAGTGGAATCTGACCAGGGTCCTATATAGCTGCAACATTACCTCTCGGCACTTAAACACACGGCCAATACATTGTATGCCTTCTCAACCGCACAGTCAACCAACGTAGCAGCTTTGAGTGTCTTATGGACTTGGAACCCAAGATCCCTCGAATCCTTCACATTGCCAAGAGTCTTACTGTCAATGCAATATTCTGCCATCATTATTAACCTACCAAAATATACCACCTCACACTTATCTGGGTTGAACTCCATCTGCCAATTCTCAGCCCAGTTTTGAATCCTATCACGGTCCCGCTGTGACAGCCCTCTACAAGATCCACAACAACCCCAACATTCGTGTCATCAGCAAATTTACTAACCCATCCCTCCACTTCCACATCCAGGTCATTTATAAAAATCACGAAGAGTAGGGGTCCCTGAGGCAAACCACTGTTCAACGACTTCCATGGAGAATATGACCCGTCTACAACCACTCTTTCTCTTCTGTGGGTAAGCCAGTTCTGGATTCATAAAGAAAAATCCCCTTGGATCTCATGTCTACCTACTTTCTCAATAAGCCTTGCATGGGATACCCTATTAAAATGCCTTGCTGAAATCCATACACACTACAGCTACGGTTATACCTTCATCAATGGGTTGAATAACATCCTCAAAACATTCAATCAGGCTCGTAAGGCAACGACATGCTGACAACGGCATGCTGACTACTCCTAATCATATTATGCCTCTCCAAATGTTCATAAATCCTGCCTCTTAGGATCTTCCCTATAAGTTTACCAACCACTAATGTAAGACTCACTGGTCTATAATCTCCTGGGCTATCTCACCTCCCTTTCTTGAATAAGGGAACAACACCCGCAGCTGTCCAATCCTCCGAAACCTCTCTCGCCGTCATTGATGATGCAAAGATCATCCCCAGAGGCTCATCAATCTCCTCCCTCGCTTCCCACAGTAGCCTGGGGTGCATTCCTTCGGGTCCCGGTGACTTATCCAACTTGATCTTTCCAAAAGTTCCAGTACATCGTCTTCCTTAACAACTACATGCTCAAGCTTTTCAGTCGGCTGCAAGTCATCCCTACAATCGTCAAGATCCTTTTCCATAGTGAAGCAAAGTATTCGTTAAGTACCTCAACCGTCTTCTCCTGTTTCATACTAGTTTTTCCACTGTCACACTTGATTAGTCCTATTATCTCACGACTTATCTTCTTGCTCTTCACATACTTGTTCAGTGCCTTGGGGTTTTCCTTAATCCTTTCCCACAAGGCCTTCTCATGGCTTTTTCCGTCTCTCCGAATTTCATTCTTAAGCTCATTCCTGCTAGCCTTACAATTTTCTAGATCTCAATCACGGTCTAGTTTTTGAACCTTTCGTAAGTTCTCCTTTTCTTCTTGACTAGAAGTATAACTGTCTTTGTACACCACGGTTCCTGTATCCTACCATCCTTTCCCTGTCTCATTGAAACGTACCTCTGTAGGACCCCACGAAAATATCCCTTGAACATTTTCCCGAATTCTTCCGTACGTTTCCCTGAGAACTTTTTTTTTTTACAATTTATGCTTCCATTTTCCTGCCTGATAGCCTCATATTTCGCCTTGTCCAATCAAACCTTTCCCTAACTTGTCTGTTTCTATCCCTCCACAATGCTGTGGTAAAGGAGAGAGAATTGTGATGACTAGCTCCAAAATGCACTTCCACTGTGATACTTGACAACTGACCAGTTTCATTTCCCAATACCTGAATAAGTACAACCTCTCCTCTGGTAGGCTTATCTACATATTGTGTCAAGAACCCTTCCTCAACACACAACTCCATCCCATCTAAATCCTTCACTCTAGGAAGATGCCAATCAATATCTGGGAAATTAAAATTTCCCACCACAACACCCCTGCTATTATTGTACCTCACTTCACTTGGAATATAAGAGCAGGGATGTGATGTTGAGGCTCTATAAGGCACTCGTGAGACCACACTTGGAGTATTTTGGGCAGTTTTGGACTCATTATTTCAGAAATATATTCTGACATTGGAGAAGGTTCAGAGAAGCTGCACAAGAATGATTCCAGGAATGAAAGGGTTACCGCATGAGGAACGTCTGGCAGCTCTTCGGCTGTATTCCCTTGAGCTCAGGAGAATGAGGTGGGATCTCGGAGAAACATTCCGAATTTTAAAAGGCGTGAAAAGATATGGCAAAGTTATTTCCCATGGTAAGGGACTCCAGGAAAATAGGGCACGATTTCAGGATTGAAGGACATCCTTTGAGAACTGAGATGCGGACAAATTACTTCAGTCAGAGGGTGGTAAATCTGTGGAATTTGTCGCCACCAGCGACTGTGGAGGCAAAGTCGTTGGGAGTATTTAAGGCAGTGATAGATAGGTTCTTGATTAACCAGGGCGTCAAAGGGTATGGGGTGAAACCGGGCGAAAGGGGATGACTGGAAGAATTGGATCAGGCCATGATTGAACGGCGGAGCAGACTCGATGGTCCGAATCTGCTCCTGTATCTTCTGGTCTTATGAGCTGAATCCTTTCAAGAACCTGAGGATAGTTAAGTCTCTGGTGCCGGGGAATATTTACTCCAGTTTTCTAAGGGAAGAGCAGTAAGGTCTTTAGGCGCTTTTGGCGATGGACTTTGCGTCCTACTGTCCTCTTCAGTCGTACCGACGGATTTCAAGGAGTAAATGTTTATTTTTTGTTCAAAGAATCTAATGGGGATAATGGCGGGAATCATAGAACAGTAAAGCTTATGCCATTGTGTGTAAAATGCTCCAGTAGATATCCAGGCAGTATATACAGGCATTTGAAGAAATAGAGTCTGATTAGAGATGGTCAGCATGGTCTTGCCAGGTGCAGGTCATGTCTCAAGAACGTGATTGAATTCTTTCTGATGCTGCAAACCACGTTAATGGTTTGTAGGAGGATGGTGTATACATGAATTTTATTAAGATGTTTAATAAGATTCCTCATTGTTGGCCCACTCAGAAAGTCATGTGATAGGGGATCCAGAGAATCTTGTCTGTGTAGGTAGGACTGGCATGCCCAAGAGACAGTGGGCTAGCAGTTGGAGATTATTGCACCTGGAGGTCAATGAGATGCTGTGATCCGTAGCGATCTGTTCTGTGACTCCTTGATTTTCTGAATTTTACAAATGAGTTGGATGAGGAAATGGATAGACATAGTAAACAGGCAAAACATGGATGCTGTTATGGATCATGTGCTGGGTTATCTCAAGTTACAAACTGGGCATTGATAGATGCAGAGCTGGGTTGAGAAATGGCAAGTCAAGTTGAGTATGGGAAGAGTGAAGAATTACACTTTGAAAGGCCGTATTTGTTTGCAGAATCCATGGTTAATGACAGTTTACTGTAATTGAAAATATTGAAGAGCAGAAGCACTTTCAACGTTGACGTCCATTATCCCTTAATGTTTCCGCGCCATTAAATAGAATGGTTCAGAGTGTCTATGGATGGTTTAGGATAAGCCGCCCGGGGAACGAGTTCAATAGCCGCGAGGTAATGTTGCAGCTCTATAAAACTCGAGTTAAACCACACTGAGAAATTGTGCTACACCCCAGATTGGAAACATCTGAAAAGGGGAGGGAATTTTAAAGCGATTTTTTGGTAATGTATAGGGGCTGCCAAAAGTGTGTTTTTACGCATAGTAGTGAGTGTGTGAAACGCAGTATCAATGGTGGTGGTATAGACACATGCATTAGGATCAATTCAGAGAATTTCTTAGCACACGGATAACGGAGAAATAGACGGCTTTGTCGGAGAACAAGTTTAGAGGCGCTAAAACATCAAGGACCAAAGGGGCTGCAAAAACCTGCACTGTTCAGTGTTTTCTTATCTATGTACAGGATAAACTAGGATGGTCCGCACAGTTTATAATAGGGAGGATCATGCCTGGGCAATGTTTCAGGAGCTCAGGGTAGGGACAGAGATCAGTGACCACACCGGGGTCGTGGAGACATTACAGGAGCCGAAGGAAGCTGTTCAAAACCGTTCCTTCCCTTGAAAGAGCAAAGTGAGGAGAGTTTCTTCTCTTTCTCGCCGCTTCGCTCCCCGCCCGACCGTGCATGAGCACAAGGCTGGTACTGTAACGTCTCTGGTTCATTAACTAACGCAATCACGGACAGAGCATTCGGATGCCACTTACCTTGACTGCTTCAAGCTGAAGTAATACGATAACCTGATGGAGAGGGTGGAAAAATAAGAAAAATAATTAATGCTCCGACATCGTGAAGTTAATTGTCACCCACAATCCACATCTCACTGACACTCAACACTGATCCCTTCCCGATATGCTCAGAGGCAGCACCGGGACATCAAACTACCTTCCCTTTGAACAAGTTGACCCTCCAGCTTCAACATCAAGTTCAAATTTTCCACCAAACTCCTTTCCTCCGTTTGCTCCAAACCGTGGAGCCCTACTGCGGTTCGCTGGGGCACCGGCCCAGCTTATCTGCCCTCTCACACAGACACACACAATGCAGCAGTCACACTTTATCAGTTCTTGGAGGAGTAGCGTGACGACGGAGGCTTCTGGAATAGAAAGCGTACGATCACACTGATTGGTTTGCACTACAGGCTCTGCAATAGCTGCTAGAACATTAATGAACAGCCATGTAATGTGAATAACAACATGTGTAAAATTACAAGTTTGATCTCATGGGGATCTTCAACTTCCCCGATACAAAAATGTACATTCTCAGTGCGAGTAATAGACGGGGAGAATGTATTAAATGTATCCAGGATGCTTTATTAAATCCAAACGTGCACACTCCAGCGAGAGGAGGTGTTGGAGTGAAAAAGCAAACGTATGTAAAGCTCCCTAAGTTCGGATCAAACGGTGGAAATCGAGAGTATAACGAAGCCAGTAAAGAACGAAAAATGCGAACGAGGAAAACCAAAAGGGGACGTGAAAAGTCCCTGGCAAGCAGGATTAAAGTGAATTTAATTAAGCAGTATTCAATAGAAACATCAACAGCAAATGACTAACTATGGACAGTGTATAATCATTTCACTTTGGGGAGCTAGGGAAGGCTATGTTTGCTTCAATGCGGAAAATGTAAGTGACGTATTCACTGAGTATTTTGCTTCCGTATTTGTCAAGGTAAAAGACATGGAGGAGCAACAGATCGGAGCTCAGTGTATAAATATGTTAGGTGTTTAGAGGTGAAGTAGGAGAAGGAAGTGTTGGGCCTCCGAATGAGTTTTCAGGTGGATAAGTCTCCAGGACCTGATGGAATTTCCACAGGTTAGAGAAGGAAGAAAGAGACGGAATTGCACGGTCCTTGGCAAATATCTCCTCCCTAGCCACGTGAGAGATCCTAGAGGACTGAATACTGGCTAACATTTTACATCTACATGAAAAGGGGAAAAAAGAGAAATGCTGGAAACTATTTACACGTGAGTCTCACGTTAGTTTCTTACAAGAGAGAATTAGTTGCTGAAGGGCCTTTTTGAATCTGGAGTTCTAATTAGGGAAGCTCAGCAGGGATCTGGGCTGGGACCCCTTCTGTTCGTGATGTGAATAAATAAGCGGGATGCAAATGTCGACAGATTTGTTAGTAAGTTTTTGGATGATACCTAGATTTGTGGAGTTGTGGATAGTTTAGAAAAAACTTGCAAAACGTACAGCACAACATTGATCAGTTGCAGATACAGACAGAAAAAATGGTAGAAGGGGTTTAACCCTGATGAATTTGGAATGTTGCACCTTGGTCGGGCAAATGCGAGGAGCAAGTACTCTGCTATTGAAAAAAAACCCTTAATTATTTTCCTGCTTAGAGAGATCTTGAAGTCCAAGTACATAGCACCTCGGAAACAGTTACAAAGGTCGATAAGGTGGTTAAGGAAGCTTATGCAATGTTTGCTTTTATTAGTTAAGATATTTAGTACAAATGGCAATAGGTTATGTTGTAAATTTATGAAAATCTGGAGTATTGCATATAATTCTAGTCATGCCACCGTAGGAAGGATGTTGAGGGTTTGGGTAGAGAGCAGAAGAGGATTATCAGGATGCTGCCTGGTTTAAAAGCCATGTGCTAACATTAGACACGACAACTTTTGTTTGCTTTGGAGCGAAGGAAGCTGACTGGGAATTGTGAGAGGCGCAGATAGAGTACACAGGCAGTTTCTTTTTCCCAGGGTATATATATCTGATAACAGAGGTCATGGATTGTAGATGAGAGAGGGTATGTTCGAAGGCGATGTGAGGGGTAACTTTTAATCCAGAGAGTGGTGAATGTTTGGACTGTGCTGTCTGGCGTGGTGGTACAGGCAAATACATCAGAGGTTTTAGGAGATGGTAAGATAGGAAACTCTGTGATTGTGAGGAAGACGGAAGAATATGGGCATTGTGTAAGTAAGAGGGATTCGGTTGGCGGGGGGTTTGGTTCATTTACTTTCCAGTTCGGCACAATATTGTTGACCGAAGGGCCTGTTCCAATGCTGTATTCTTCTATGTTCTTTGTTCTCTCCCTCCCACCCTTCCGGCAGCATGAAAGCACGCCCAATGTTGCGACGGGCCTGGTTCATTTAACGCCTCCAGACAAACACAGCTTTCGAATTCCACTTACCCGCCGGTAAAGACTTGGTTTTTCCAGAACCATCTCCTATTTGAAGAATATGAAGAAGATACAAAAGTTGGTTATGTGAAAAACTCTCTGAGAAACGGTGCAATGTTCACTCAGCCTTCTCTTTGTGCGCACTATGGGTTGAGGTGCTATTTTAAGTGGGACGGTACAGAGGGTCCATATGTTACCGACACTCAGCACTAAAGTGAGGTGAGGGACTGTAGGATGTGTGAGGCCGAACAGATTGTAAGTATTTTCGTAACACTGTGCATATATTGTTATTATGTTTTCTTTATTTACATAATTCATTGTGAGTTATATATCGGAGGTACCTGAATGGCATACGCCATTATGGCAATACGTTATATGTGAGTACCTCACGAATAGAACAATAAGTAGACAAGTTACCCCGGACATCTCTGTATTTCATTGGATTATTTTCCAGAGTTAGTGAACATAACAGTACGGGAAACGAAGGCGTCAATGTTTTGGGCAGAGTGGGGGAAGGATATCCTGGGTCAGATCTCCTTGTTCTCATAAAACAGGAGAAAAGTGTGAGCACATTTCCCGTATAGTATCTGCAGGGACTGGGAGTGTTGGCTCTAATAACCAGGCGAGACTACAGCTGCGTGACGTGTGCAGTCAAGGGGAGCACAACATTTCCAAGAAGACCATATTTTAAGGTATAAGGAGAACAAACGAGAGATTTCAGGGCATATTGGACCAATTGAAAGTGACTCTCCACGTCATATTCTCGATATTGATATTTATTGCTTATTCAGCTATTATTATTATTTCTTATTTTCCATTTTACCTTCCAATACTTTGTTGTATCTGGTACATTGGTCGCCAATACCATAAAATCAGAAGAGCTTAGGATCATAAGACATAGGAGAAGGATGCGGCTATTTGGCACATGAAGTCTGCTGCACTATTTTATCATAGCTGATCCATTTTTTTCCCCTCTCAGTCACAATCTCCTGCCTTCTCAAGTATCCTTTCATGTCCTGACTAATCAGGGTTCAATCAAGCTGTGCCTAAAATATACTAAATAACTCTGCCCCACAGCTGCCCGTGGCAACAATTTCCACATATTTACAATTGTCTAGCTGAAGACATTCCGCCACATCCCCTTTCTAAAGGACATCCCTCTATTCTCCTGTTGGCTCTGGCCTCAGATTCCCGCACAATGGGATGCAAGCCTTCCAGAGTTTCCCTATCAAAGCCACTCAGCGTTGCATGGGCTTGAATTTTAGACAGTAGAGGCCGAGAGCCATCCAATGTTCTTCATATGATAATCCTTCCAATCCTGGACTTATTTTCCTGAACCTCATACATCCTCTGAATTTTCAAAAATGTCAGCACATCCTTTTTTAGAAAAGGGGCCCGAAACTGTATACAATCTCTAAGTGAGTCCTCATCTCTGCTTTATAAAGCCTTAATAATACGTCTTTGCTTTCTTTTATTCTACTCCTCTGGAAATAGATGCCTAACATCGTGTTTGCCTTCCTCACCACCGATTCAGCTGGGAAACTTAACTTCACATTCTTGCCCGAGGGCACCCGAAACCATGTGCTCTTCAGATTTTTGGTGTTGTTTCTGCGCTTGGAAGATAATCTGCCCTTTTATTTCTTCTACCAATTGCCTGACTATCAACCTTCTGAAAAGTACTCCATCTGCCACTTCTTTGTGCATTTCCCTACTCTGTCTAGGTCTGTCTGTGGGGTCTCACCTCCTCCAAATTTTCTGAATCTTCACCTATTTTCATATCATCTGCAAATTTTCCACGAAAGGAAATGACAGTTTCCTCATCCAAAATCATTGACATGTAACGTAAGAAAGAAGCTGTCCCAACCCAGATCCCTGAGGGCAACCCTAGTCACCGGCAGCCAAACAGAAAAGTCTCCCTTCTTTCCCACAATTTGCCTTCTGCAAATCAATGCTAGTGTAGTTTTTGTAATACCATGGACTCTTACATTATTATGCAACCTCACGAGCGGTACTTTCTGAAGATTCATGTACACAACATACCGTTTTTCTATCCTGCTTGTTAGTTTCTCAAATTATTCCAGCAGATTTTCAGGCAAGAGGTTCCGTTGAGGAAACCATGCTGACAAGTGACTATTTTACATGCGCCTCCAAAACGCCAAACCACATCCTTATCAACTTACTCCAACATTTTACCAACCACTGATGTCTAACGAACTTTCCTACAATTTCGTTAGTTGTGCCTCTCCTGCTTCTTGACGAGGGGCATGACATTTGCAATTTTCCATTCCTTCGCAACAGTGCCAGGAATTCTTTCTTGAGACATCTCAACTAATGCCTCTACCATCTCTTCAGTCACCTTCTCAAAAGCCTGGAATGTATGCCATCCTGTCCAGGAGACATCCACATTAGACCTTTCAGTTTCCAAGAACTTTCTCCCTTGAAATGGCAACTTCTGACATTTCTGCCCACAGAGACTCTCTATCTGCTCGAGTTTCCATAGTAACGTTTGATGCAAAATATATATTCAGTTCGTCCGCCATTTCATTGTCTCCTATTACTAGCTCTCCAGTATCATTTCCCAACAGTCCGATATCCACTCACATATCTCTTGTACACATTATGTATCTGAACAACCCTTTGACATCGTCTTTAATATTATTTAGTAGTTTGCTACGCATTCCATATTTTCCTTTTTAATAACTTTTTATTTCTCTTCTGTTGTTTTTTTAAAAAGGCTTCCCCATCCTCTAACTTCGCACTAATTGCTTTTGTGCTAGTTTTGACATCTCTTTTCAGCCAACGTTATGACGCATTTCCTTTATAAGGCTTCTTCCACTTGTGGTTGTATACATTCACACCTTCCTGATTGTTTCCAGAAATTCCAGCATTGATTCTGTGTCTCCAGCCGTCCCAGTGGTCTTTTCCAATTAATTTTAGTAAACTGCTTTCTCATGCCGCTGCAATTCCCTTTATTCCACTGTAATGATGATACATTTGACTCTAGCTTCTCCGTCTCAAATGCCAGTGTAAATTCTATTATAGTATGATTACTTTCCCCATGACGGCTAATACCTTAAACTCTCTGATCTAAAGAGCAATCTTGTAGCCATTCTAGAAATGTCCACTCTAGGATCCTGCACCAAAATGATTTTCCCAATCTGTCTGCATATTGAAATCCCCTACGACTATTCGAACATTCCATGTTTTGCATGCATTTTTATCCCGTTTTCCTTTGTAGACCATATCCTTACCGCCCAAGAGACAGTTTGTATCGAAAGGGCTTGCCAGTCTATATATCAGCTTTTTTTTTTACCCTTGCTGTTCCTTAGATTTACCCACAACGAATCAAAACATTCAGACCCTTTGGTAACCCTTTCTAATTAGTCGATTTGAGTTTTTATCAGCAGAGGTATGCCACCCCCTGTGCCTACCTGTCTGTCGTTTCGATACAACCTGTGTCTTGGATGTTAAGCTCCAAGCTGTCATCTTTCAAAAAAAGATTTAGTGATGCCATAACGTCATACGCGTCAACTGTGACACAAGACCATCTCACCTATTCCGTATATCACCTTCAATACGGAATTCACCTCTTTACAAACGTTTATGCATTGCAACTCATGTTGTCCACTGCCATTCTGTCGCATCGTCAGAGCACTCCGTGCTCGCAGTCTCACTGCATACTGTCTCTGTCTGGAAACCAAATATCTCATGTTCGGCACTCGCACTCTGGCTGCCATTTCTTTGCCAAATTAGCTGAAACCGTTCATAAATCTGAAGCACTGACTCCTACACCAATTCCGCAGCCACGCATTCACCTGTCAAGTCATCGTATTCTTCCCCCACTGACGATATCGAGACATTAATCACGCTATTACTATCCCGCAGGTACTTTTTTCAGCTTTTTATCCAGCTCCATCAATTCTCTCTTCAGGACCTCCTCACTTGTTATAACTACGTTATTGGTGCCAGAATGCTGACCTGCACCCCGCAGAATGTCTTGGACCTGATCTGAAACATCTCTGATCCTGTCAGCAGGGAGGAAACATACCATCCGAGTCTGGCTATCGCGCCCACACAATCTTGTCTCTGTTCCTCCGACTATGGATTCGCCTATCACCACTGCAGTCTCCTCAGCTCTCTTATTCTCTGAGCTACAGCACCAAATACAGCGCCAAGGGCCGGTCAGTGCTGCTCGTCCATGCTCTCAACAGCATCCAAGTTGGTATACTGTTCATTAGGGGAAGCGACGACACTTCCTTTCCTTCTCCTGACAGTCTCCTAGTTGCCTTTCTCCTGCAACTTCAGGGTGATAAACTGCCTATAGATCCTAGCTATCAGCTTCCCCTTCTCAAGTTTGAGTCGAAGGTCATAGACCCGCAGCTCCAGTTTCTTATGACACTGCGGATCTGCAGCTCGGTTCTCCTGGTGCAGATGTGCACCGGGAGATTGGGGATCTCCAAGAGTTTCCATCTCGCACATACCGTACGAAACACTGCCGTGCAGCCATTCCCGCTATTGTTCCATAACAGACGGGAAATCAAGAATTAAATATCAAAGAGAATCTTGCGAACAAGAGGAAGGTTCTGGAATACAAGAAACACACACAGAATACTGGACGAATTCAGGAGAGGAGGCAGCATCTATACAAAAAAACGTGCTCTCGAAGCTTCAGGCTGAAACACTTCGGCAGGACTGGAGGAAAAAAAAACTGAGCACTAGATGGAAAAGGTGTGTTGCGGGGAGTGAAGGACAGAAACACAATGTGATAAGTGAAACAAGGGGGAAGGGTGAAGTGCAGAGCTGGGAAGTTGATTGGTGAAAGAGAAATAAAGCCATTGGGGAATGAAGGTGGTGGAGGGATGATTTGTAGCTCCAGAGAGAGGCGACGTGCGGCAAAGGACATAAGTTGCGAGAAGGAAAAGGGCATTGGAAGTGGTAACGAAACCATTTTAAAATCACCATATTAACAGCGGAGGTGGTGAGGCGATACATTCTGAAAGTTACAGGCTTGTGACCCTTATTTCAGTCGTTGGTAAAATGTTGGATGCTGCTATTACGAGTGCGCTTTTGATGTACTTGGACTCACGTTATGTGTTAGGCTAAATTCAGCATAGTTTCCTTCAGGGGAATAATGACTGAAAAATCTGTTAGTATTTTTTGAGGAAATAAAGGAAGGCTTGATCATAAGACAAGAAAAGCATAAACATATAAGACACATGAGCAAACTTTGGCCATTCATCTCACTGAGTCTGATCCACCATTCCATAACGGCTGATCCCGGACCACACTCACCCCATAAACCGGCCTTCTCAATATCCTTTGATGCCCTCACTAATCAGGGAAAGATCAACTTTCGCATGAAAATGCGCAAGAACTTACCCATATTGGGATCTTTGGGTTTGTCTGGCAGTTTCCCGTTGCAATAGCTATAGCACTCATGCCTGCTCCTTGGCGCTCACGGACCACTGGAACATTGCTGGTGTCTTCGTCAATGAAGCGGATGTAAACCCAAATTCAGTCCGTCTGCCATTGATTTGCCTTCCATTTCTACATCACCAGCATAATTTTCCAATGGCCCACTACCAACTCTCAGCTCCCTTTTACTCAAGATAATTGGAAAAAAAAAGAAATTTTGATATCCTACAACATATTATCAGCTACTCTGCAGTTAAATTTCATCTTTTCCCTTCTCATCACTTTTTAGTTGCCTTTTGCTGGATATTTAAAAAAAGAAACTTACCAAACATCCAACTTCCCGCTCACTTTCGCTACCTTATATGAGCTTCCTTTTTTTTAATACAATCCTTACCGCCGTTTGTCAGCCACGGTTGCCTATCTCTGCCGCTTGAGAACACTTTCCTCTGCGGCACATATCTGTCCTGCGCCTTGTGAATTATTCCTAGTAATTCAGACAACTGCTCTGTTGTCAACCCCGCCAGTATCCTCCTCCAATCCACCTCGGCAAAGTCTTTCCTCCTGCCCCTGTATTGCGATATTGATTCATGTGAGTCATGCTACTCCCTCTCAAATTGCAGAATTAATTTAATCATATTATGGTCACTGCCTCCTAAAGGTGCTTTACATTAAGCTCCCGAATGCGACCTGTGTTATTACAGAACAACCAATCCAAGATTATCTTTCCCCGACTAAACTTGAGCACAGGCCGCGCGGAAAAGCCATCTTGTAGGCGATCAACAAATTCCCTGTGTTGCAATCCGACACCAATCTTTTTTTTTCCACAATCCCCTTGTATATTGCAGTCCTGCATTACAAATGTGTCATTACAATTCTTACATACCTTTTCTAGCTCATTTTGCTATCTGAAGCACACATCTTGGCTACTAATTTGAGGCCTATATATGATTCCCACAATATTTTTTCCCAGTTTCAGTTTCTTCACTCCAGCTACAACGGTTCAACACACTTTGACGCTATGTCACCTCTTTATAATGATGTAACACCGTCTGAAAGCAACAGATCCACAACATAGCCGATACCTTCCTTTCAGTACACATTAACCCTGAAAAAACTCTTTTGTGGATAAGGAAACAATAAGCGATAGGGGAGAAGGGACAAAACATTCAAATTGAACATAATGCTGGAGAGGTTTGAATATGATTCAGGGAAATGATCGATGATCGCAATAAATACTTTGCATCCGTTTTCAATGCAGAAGGCACCAGTAACTTGACCAATTTTCAAGGGGAATGCATTGTGTGGACTTTCAATCAACAGAGGTGGATTCACTAGAAAAGGCAGAAAATTCAAATTCAGGTGTCACGACAGATCCTTTGAGTGTGCTCGGCTTCAAATAGCGCCAGTCTAAGATCCCCAGGCTCAGGCGAGGGCAAAGCATCTGACAACTTTTATCATTGTGTTCCTATTTCTCCATTCTGTTAGCGAGAATTACTACATGGGCAGTGTTCTGTGTTTGCGATGCGGGAAATTAGAAACACCAGGATAATCAAGTCTGCCCCGGTGCACCGAGCTGCAGCTTCTGAGGGAAAGTTTGACGGAACTGGAGCAGCAGTTAATGATCCACAACTCATTCAGTAGAGATGTCTCAGCTCGGGTGCAAGGGATCCCTGAGGGCAAGCGTGAGCAACAATGACAAGGTGAGGAGGACCAGAGAGAGTTTCTAGGGAGCTCGATATAAAGCTGACAAACCGAAACCCCAGGGCTGCAATCCCTGCACAATCCAGTGCGTGAATAGAGATAGCTTTTCATCAGTGCGACTGAGACTTTGATTGTAGAGTTTCCCGTCAGTTGTTTATGTTTTCGGAATCGAGGAGCAACCAATCAGCAAGCGGTAGTGCGTAAGCAGTGATACTTTTCAGTCAGGGACAGGCAAAAGATTAAAAATGAACATATTTTCCAGCCATTTTTTTCCTGAGGACAGGGGTGCAGCAAAAGAGTTTTTATTTAATCCGGTGACGATTCAGATTTTGAGGGAAGTCTGTCTTTTTTTTTTTTTCAGGCTTTTTATCTGATTTTTGGAGCAACCACTCAGAAAGTGGGATTCATTGGAGAAGGCCCAGAAGACGACGTGATCGGTCGGAGCTACCGGTTTGGAGAACTAAGCGCACCAACAAGTTTGCGTGCAGCACAACAGTGGTTGATCTCCCCTAGGGAACTAATATCCTGGAGGGGCGGTTTGCTAAGGCTATTGGGGACAGTTTAAGTTAGAATTGCTGGTGGGTGGGAACAGAACTAAAGGGATGAATAAAAGGGAGGTTGGTTCACCAATACAGAAAGCTTGGAGAGTGTGTGAAAGGGAGGATAGGCCGGTGATAGAGAAGGAACACGCTCACACCGATGGTTTGAGATGTGTCTATTTTACTGCTAGGAGGATTATGAATAAAGCGGATGAGCTTAGAGCATGGATCAGCACTTGGAGCTATGATGTTGTGGCCATTATAGAGACTTGGATGGTTCAGGAGCAGGAATGGTTACTTCAAGTGCCAGGCTTTAGATGTTTCAGAAAGGACAGGGAGAGAGGCAAAAGAGGTAGAGGCGTGAAAATATTGATCAGAGATAGATTCACGGCTGCAGAAAAGGGGGAATTCAGGGAGGGGTTGACAAGGGAGTCTCTGTGGTTGGAGGTTATGAATTGTAAGGGGTCAATAACTCTACTGATGTCATGGTCCGGATCAGGGTCCCTTTAAATTTACTTTGTTTACGTTACGATCCGGACCGCTGACTCCCTGTTTCCCTTTGGTTCCCAGTTTTCCCGTGTCCCTCAGGCTTGGTGATACGAGGCAATTTACTCTCGGCTGAACCGGCAGTTTATAGTCTCCGGCTTTCTCCCGTTCGTGCGAGAGCGTTTGCAAAGTCACTAAAGGTACGGCGCGCCAACGTCATCTGGCCGGAGCAAGCTTAGTCTCCGCACGAAGCGAGTGCCAGTAAGTCGCCTTTCCTCACCGGAGCAACCCTGTCAAGTTACCTCTCCAAAACGAGCCTGCAAAGTTTCCTCACCGAGGCGGATCAGTCCCTTAACCCGCCGGAGGGAATCAAGAGCCGCTGTCTTCTGTTCCCGGGCCGAGTCTAGAGCTCGCCACTACCCAGAGGCTCCAAGTACCACGTCATGGCCCTGGCGGCATCCAAGTACCACGTCTTGGCCCTGGCGGCACCTAAGTACCACGTCATGGCACTGACGGCATCCAAGAACCAAGTCCTGGCACAGGCGGCATCCAAGCACCAAGTCAAGTCCTGGTCCTCGCGGCATCCAAGTAGCAAGTCAAGTCCTGTCCCTGGCGGCATGCAAGTACCACGTCCTGGCCCTGGCTGCATACAAGTACCAAGTCCTGGCCCTGGTGGCCTCCAAGTACCAAATCAAGTCCTGGCCCTGGCAGCATCCGAATCTCATGTCAAGTCCTTTCCCTGGTGGTCTGTGATTCCGAGTCCTAACCCAAACCCTTAGTCCCGACCTGCTAGACTCAAGAGCCAAGATCCAGCCTGCTAACCTCTCAAGATGTTTCTTGCATTTGGGTCCACCCTCGTTCCCAACGCCCCCCATTGTGACAACTGGATGTTTTTTATAGACGACCCAATAGTCGCAGGGACATCGTGGAGCAGGTAGGGGACAGATTCTGAGAAGGAGTAATAATAACAGGGTTGTTGTGGTGGGAGATCTTAAGTTCCCAAATATTGTTTGGCATCTACCGACAGTGAGGCGATTAGATGGTTTGGCGTTTGTTAGTTGTGTTCAGGAAGGTTTCTTGACAAAATAGGTCTCTAAGCCTACAAGAGGAGAGGCCGTACTTGATCTGGTATTGGGAAATGAACCTGGTCAAGTGTCAGGTCTCCCAGCGGTTGACCATTTTGTAGATAGTAATCACAATTGTACCTAGTTTACCGTAGTATTGGAGAGGGAAAGGAAAGCACACGTTAGGGAAACGTTTAATTGAAATAAGGGAAAACATGAGGCTATCGGGCAGGAACTTGGAAGCATAAATTGGAAACAGATATTCTCAGGGAAACGTGCGGAAGAAATGTAGAAAATGTTCAGGGGATATCTGCGTGGGGTTCTGCATAGGTACGTTCCAATGAGAGAGGGAAAGGGTAGTAGTGTACAGAAACCGTGGTGTATAAATGCTGTTGTTAATCTCGTCAAGAAGAAAAGGAGAGCTTACGAAAGGTTCAAAGAACTAGCTAATAGTAAAGATCTAGAAGATTATAAGGCTAGCAGGAAGGAGCTTAAGAAAGAAATTGGGAGACCCAGAAGGGGCCATGAGAGTGCTTTGGCGGACAGGATTGTGGAAAACCCCAAGTCATTCTGCAAGTATGCGAAGAGCAAAAGGATAACATATGAGATAACAGAACCAATCAAATGTGAGAGTGGTAAAGTGTGCATGGAACCGGAGGGCACTTAATGAATACTTTGCTTCAGTATTCACCAAGGAAAAAGGATCTTGCCGATAGTAGGGATGATTTGCAGCGGGCTGATAAGCTTGGACATGTAGATATTAAGGAGACGGGTGTACTAGCGCTTTTGGAAAGCATCAAGTTGGATAAGTCCCGCGGACCGGATGAGATGTACCCAAGGCTACCGTGGGTAGCGAGAGAGAAGATTGTTGAGCCTCTAGCGATGATCCTTGCATCATAAATGGGGATGGGAGAGGTTCCGGAAGATCGGAGGTTTACGATGTTTTCCTCTTATTGAAGAAATTGAGTAGGGATAGCCCGGGAAATTACTGACCATTGAATGTTACTTCAGCGGTTGACACGTTGATCGAGAAAATCCTGAGAGTCAGGATTTACGAACATTTGGAGAGGCATAATATGATTAGAAATAGTCAGCATTGCTTTGTCATAGGCAGGTTGTGCGTTACGATGAATATTTTTGAGGATGTGACTGAACACATTGATGAAGGAAGAGCAGTAGATGAGCGTATATGGATTTCACCAAGACATTTGATAAGGTACCACATGCAAGCTTTACTGAGAAAGTAAGGAGGCATAAGATCTAAGGGGACATTGCTTTGTCGTTCCAGAACTGGCTTGCCCAAAGAAGACAAAGAGTGGTTGTAGATGAGTCATGTTCTGCATGGAATTCGGTGCCTCAAGGATCTGTTCTGGGACCCTTACTCTTTGTGATTTTTATGAATGACCCAGATGAGGAAGTGGAGGGATGGGTTAGTAAGTTTGCAGATGACACAAACCTTGGATGTGTTGTGGGTAGTGTGGAGGGCTATCTGAGGTTGCAGCGGGACATTAATAGGATACAAAACTGGGCTGAGATGTGGCGTCCGGAGTTCAAACCAGGTAAGTGTGAAATGGGTCATTTTGGTAGGTCAAATATGATGGCAGAATGTAGCTTTAATGGTAAGGCTCTAGGCTGTGTGGAGGATCAGAGGTTCCCTGGGGTCCGAGTCTATAGGACGCTCAAAGGAGCTGCGCAGGTTGACTCTGTGGTTAATAATGCGTACGGTGTATTGGCCTTCATCAATCGTAGAATTGAAATTAGGAGACGAGAGGTAGTGTTATAAGACCCTGGTCAGACCCCATTTGGAGTATTGTGCTCAGTTCTGGTCGCTTCACTACAGGAAGGATATTGAAGCCATAGAAAGGGTGCAGAGGAGATACACAAGAATTTTGCCTGGATTGGGGAGCATGCCTTATGAGAATAGGTTGAGTGAACTCGGCCTTTTCTCCTTGGATCAACGGAGGATGAGAGGTGACTTGACAGAGGTGTATAAAATGATGAGAGCATTGATCGTCTGCATGGTAAGAGGCTTTTTCCCAGGGCTGAAATGGTTGCTACAAGACGACACAGGTTTAAGCTGCTGCGGAGTAGGTACAGAGGAGATGGCAGGGGTAAGTTTTTCACCCACAGAGTGGTGAATGCTTGGAATGGGCTGCCGGCAACGGTGGTGGAGACGAATACAATAGGGTCTTTTAGGAGACTTTTGGATAGGGAATGGAGCTTAAAATGGGGGCTATAGGTAAGCCTAGTAATTTCTGAGGTAGGAACATGTTCGGCACAACTTTATGGGGCCAGACTGCCTGTATTCTGCTGTAGGTTATCGATGTTTCTATGTTTCTATGACTAAAGTGTGGATGGGAGATTCATCACTCAGTAGAACAGAAACCATATTTTGCTGTCGCGCTAGAGTCATCCAAATGGTATTTTCCCTTCCTGGTGTCACAATTAGGGATGTCTGGTGTCGAGTCTAAGGTATTCCCACGGGACTGGATTAGCAGCCAGTAGTCCTGTTGTACACCGACACCAATGACATAGGTAGACAAGGTGAAGAGGTCATGAAGAGAGTTTTTAGGCAGCTATGTAGGAAGCTGACAAACAGGACTTCAAGGGTGATCAGCTCTTGCTCCCTGTACCACGTGCCAGTGAAAGTAGGAACAGACTGATTTGGCAGGTGAATGTGTGGCTGAGGAGCTGATGCAGCGGGCAGGGGTTAAAGTTATTGATCATTGGGATCTCTTCTGGGGAAGGCGTGACCCGTACAACAGGGACGGTTGCACCTCAGCCTTAGGAATTCGAAAGTCCTTACGGGCAGGGTAAAAAAGTTAATACGGATATGTTTAAATTAGTTTAGCAGGGTGATGTGAATCGAAGTGACAGTGCCAAACATGAAGTAGTTGGTTTACAAACAGAAGCAGTGTGTAGTGAGACTGTTAGCAAGGAAATTATGATAATAGGGCAAAAATGCGGTCAACAGGATCAGCGGCAATGTAAAATTGAAAAGCGTGTCTACAGTATTGAGGTGTTACTCAACAAGGTAGATGAACTTGAAGTACGGTTACAGATTGTCGAGTATGATGTTGCAGGCATCACTGAATCGCGGCTGGAGAAAGATAGCAGCTGGGAACATAATGTCCAAAGGGTACACATTATATCGAAAGATAGGCAGGAAGACAGAGTGGTTGTCAATGCTCTGTTGGTAAACAAGGGAAATCAGATCATTAGAAAGATATGACACAGGTTCGGAAACTGTTTACTCATTATGGATAGAGCAAAGGAACAGCAAAGGTGAAAAGACTTGATTGGAGTTGTATACAGAGCCCCAAGCTGTCGTAAGGATGTATTCTACAAATTACAACGAGAGAGAAAAAAATCATGCCAAAAGCGCATATTCAATGAGTTTTTTTTAATGCAGGTAGATTGGGAATATCAGGTTGGTGCTGGAGTTCGAGAGGAGAATTTTGTGGAATGTTTAGAATTTGAATTATTAGAGCAACTCCTGTTTGAGCCGACTAGGGGATCAGGTATTTTGGATTGGAAGTTGTGCAATGAATAGGACTAAATTAGAGAGATTAAGATGAAGGAATCCTATGGAACAATTGATCATAATATGATCGTATTTTCCCTGAAATCTGAAACAGAGAAAGTAAAGTCAGATGTATCACGACACAGAGGAGTATAGAGAAGTACAGAGGCAAGAGAGGGAAGTTGACATGAATTGATTGGAAAAGAACATTGACAGTGAGGACGACAGAGCAGGGAAGACTGGAATTCCTGGAAGTAGTTCCGACGGCACAGGATATATGCATTCCCAAGAGTAGGATGTAGTCTAAAAGCAACATGACACAACCGTTACTACCAAGAGAAAGCAAAACCAACATAATAGCCAAACAGAGTATTAGTGGGAAATTCGACAAATGGGAAGCTTTCTTATAGCAACAGAACAAAAAAAAAAAATCTAATAACCACATTAAGACTGTAAAGATGGAATACGAAAGTGTACTAGCCAATCATCTTAAAGAGAATCGCAAAAGTTTCTTCAGATACATAAAGTGTAAAATACAGTCAACAGTGGATATTGGACCGCTGTATAACGATGCCTTAGATGTAGTTATTGGGGATAAGGAAATAGCGGGAAAACTGTATTTTTCACCCGTCTTCGTTGGATGTTCCAAATGTCAGCAGTCATGAAGTGTATGAAGTTACCATTAACAGGGGGAAAGTTCTTGGGAAACTAAGAAGGTCTGAGCATAGACAAGGCACCAGGATCTGACGCCAAGGTTCTGAAAGACATCACTAAAGAGATTGTTTGTCGCATTATCAGTGACCTTTCAAGAAACAATAGATTCTCAAATGGGTCCAGAACACTGCAGAATTGGAAATGTCACTCCACTCCTCAAGAGGAAGAAAGGAAATTATATGCCAGTTAAGCTGACCTCATTGAATGGGAAGATGCCGGAATCGATTGCAAAGGATTCTTTCTTCTTTGACCAAGGTTTGAAGTAATCCGGGGAGAAGGCAGAAGATTGGGGCTGTGAGGAATATAAGATTTTCCATGATGATATAGTGAAGAAGACCCGATGGGACAAATAACCCGGTTCTGCTAGTACGTCTTATGGTCTTCAGAGAACCTGAAACGTCCGAAGTTAGATCCGGAAGTTTAAAGATCTGAAGTTAAATGGAGAGACAGAAAAGTCTGCATATGTCGATTGGTCTGTTGACAGGCCTCAAGGTAGATCGGGAAGCTGATATGTTTGAAGTTAGATTGAGAGGTCAAAATCACTGAAGATAGATTGGGAGGTGAAAGGGTTTGAAGCTTGATATGGAAGCCGAACATAGGTTGGAAGTTGAATGGACTGAAGTTAGATCGGGAATCTGAAAGGCCTGAACGTAGATTCGGAGGCTGACTGGACTGGAGGTAGGTCGGGAGAATGAAATATCAGAAGGTCCATCCTTGAAGGTGAATATTGTCTCCCACGTGAGACCGCAGCCAAAGAAAGTAACTGGGACTTATCTGATAGAAACGGAGACTTATCTGGTTAGCTGGCGGTTAATAGTGCTGCTCCTCAGGAAGTGGTGTTGGGATCGCGTCGTTACACGTAATATGTAAATGACTTGGATGAGTGAATAGCTGGCTTTGCTTCCACGTTTGCATACGATACCAACATTAGTGGAGGGGGAGCCTCGTTTGAGGAAGCCGGAAGAATTCACAAGTACGAAAACGGATTGGGAAATTGGGCAAGGATTTGTCAGATGGAATTTAGTGTCAGGAAATTGATGGTTATGCACTTTGGTAGAATTACTAAAGGCGCAAATAACTTCCTTAACGGTGCGAAAATCCATTCATAAGATGTGCAAAGAGATGTTGGTGTTATCGTGTAGGATTCTCTAAAGGTTAGCATGTAGGTTCGGTTGATAGTAAGGATGGAAAATACTGGGTTAACATTCATGTCGAGAGGATTAAGAAGTAAAAGCAAGGATGCAATGCTGAAGATTTATAAATCATTGGCCATACCACATTAAGCGTATTGCTTTGAGGGGTGGACCCCATATAGAGAAAAGGGTGTGCTGAAGTTGGCGAGAGTGAGGAGGAGGATCATTAGAATGCTGTCGGAATGCAAGTGCTATCTTCAGAGAAGAGTTGGATGGTCAGGTCCTGTACTCACAGGAGGTTAGAAATATGAGCTGGGATCTCACGGAGTATTAAATGGCCGAGATATTGTGGACCAGATTGCAAAACCTAAGAATAGAGAAGAGTCCAATTAGACGAGATATGATGAAGCATTTCTTCAACCAGAGGGTGTTAAATCCAAGGAATTCATTGCCATAGGTGGACATGGAGTACATGTACTCGTGGACATTTAACATAGAAACATAGAAAACTTATAGTGCAATACAGGCCCTTCGGCCCACAAAGTTGTGGAGAACGTGTCCCTACCTTAGAAGTTACCAGGGTTAACAGTAGCCCTCTATTTTTCTAAGCTGCATGTACCTATCCAAAAGTCTCTTAAAACATCCGATTCGTATCCACCTCCACCACTGTTGCCGCCAACCCATTTCATGCACTCACTGCGCTCTGCGTAAAAAAAACTTATCCCCTGAAGTCTCCTCTGTACCTACTCCCAAGCACCATAAACCTGTCCCCTCTTGTGGCAGCCATTTCAGCCCTGGGAAAAAGCCTCTGACTATCCACACGATCAATGCCTCTCATCATCTTATACACTTCTATCAGGTCACTTCTGATCCTCCGTCGCTCCAAGGAGAAAAGGCCGAGTATAAAGTGAAGGTTGATAGGCTCTTGTTCAGCAAAGATATCAAAGTTTACAGGAAGAAGGTAGTGGAATAGGATAGAATGATAATAAATCAGCCATTATCGGTGGACAGAACCGAAGCGCTGAATGGCACAAAAGCTCCCACATCTTCTGGTTGTCGACGACAGATTAGATGTCATTTCGCCTATCTTAGTCACTGACAAGAGTTTATTGAGGATGACATTTCGAAGTACTTTGAATTACGGAATCACAAAAATTGAAGTCAGCACAATTGTTCAGAACTCTGCTAGGAAAATTTGAGAAGCTCACCCTCCCTTCTGCCAAACGGCGAGGAGAGAATGTTCTGTGCCCCGTTATGCATTAGCTGCACAACATACTCAACTATACGCCTCGGTGTGTGACCTACCTTTTGCATAAAGCTACGAAGAAGAAGGAGTTGTTGAAATTGGCTTTCTGCTCAGTGAGCATAAGATTGAAGTCATTTGCCTGTTTCAGGAAACTCCGACGAATCCTACTGGCAAAAACGTACATTGTCGGGAAACGAGTTATAAATGCCTGCAAGATAAAAACATCGTAGAAATTGCAACAGAAAAATTCCGATACACACCCTTCTATCGACGCTGCACTGCCATTCAGTCAGATGTAAGGTTATATCAGAGATCCCCTCCGGTTTCTTTCACATACATCCCACTCTACTGAACGGCGACACGTTTCCTTCTCGCCTCTTCGGCATCCCGGAAAATTCCAGATGAGACCAAACCCCCCAACGCCCCCACCATTCTGGTTCACTACAGCCACTAACCCTAGTCTGGCCATTGACTCGCCTTTGTTAAACCTGCCTGTTTAAAGAAATCCAACTAATTTGTCAGGTGTAATTTCCCCATAAGGTAACGGTGCTGAATTCGGCGTCCTTTATCGTTTGCCTTTCATTGAACCAAAATCCTTTCCCTTAATAATGAATAGCAAAAGCGTTATGTGGTGCAGAATTCCTCACCGGACTGGAAAACATTGATTATCCCACACATGGGCCGACGCTAGCTTTCCTCGAACCCCAATCTTGTCCCTAACTTCAGTAGCGGAAACACATGCAATCAATTAACCATCATCCTGCAGTGAAAGCATCCTCATCTAGTTCCCGACCACATTCCGCCCTCGGCCTGCGGGCCGGACACAATATAACGTCTGATCAGGTAGCAGATGGTCCTTACTTGTGGGTTCGTTGGTGTTGGAGGGTTTTCCCAATGTTCTTCGGGAAGCATCAAGTACATTGTAGTATTTCCATCTCTGGTGAGTGAAAGGAGAAATAGTCCATTGTTTTGCATCAGATATCCTGGGGGGTGATAAAGAAAGTTGTAAATATGTATTCCTTTCACTAGAATCTCAAACAGGAATTTCAATAGAAAGCGGTAGCACAGTTCAGGCACTCCACCCTATCAACTTGTGACACCAGCTTCAATAAATTAAGAACCGTGCTGCCAGATGACTTTGTTCCTCAGTGTCGTACTGCTCACTGTGTAAGACTTACGATGATTGGTCCTAATGACGTTCTAAAGATATTTCCCATGTAGGGAGAGTCTAGAATTACAGGGCACAACCTCATTAGAGGGGAGCACTTTCAAAGTAGAGAGTCGGAGAGATTTCTTTAACTATAGGGTGGCGGATCTGTGAAATTTGTTACCAGCAGACTGTGGAGGTCAGCTGACGGGGTGTATTTAAGGAAGAGATTAATAAGTTCTTGACTGGACATGACGTCAAAGGTTATGGGAAGAAGGCCGGGAACTGGTGTAGAGGAGGAGACAAATGAAAGGATCACCCATTCTTGAATAGCCGAGCAGATTCGATGGGCCACATAGCCTAATTCTGCTCCGATGCTTTATGGTCCTCTGGTCTTATGTTATGGACATAATGAATCATGATTGAAAGAAGATGACAGCTGTGAACTAAATGTCCAAGTTACAGATTGTATCCAGAGGAGAGACAGAAACGCAGAGGGGGCAGCGAATATCTGCAAGTAGAATTGAAAGGAGTAACATATGGTTGGAAGGTGTTGAATCATTGTGGATAGAACTCAGGAACTGCAATGGTGAAAAATAGCTGATGGGAGATGTACAAAGTCTCTACTGTCACTGTGGAAGACAGTAGCACTTTGCTAGATGCTCCATTTGTCAGGCGTCATGAAGTTGCCATTGACAGAGAATAGGGTTTGGTGAAGCTGAAAATGCTGAAGGTAGATAAATCGTCTAGACCAGATGGTGCATACTCTAGGGTTCTGAAAAAGGTGGCTGAAGAGATTCTGGAGGAATTAGTAATGATATAGTACTAGAATAAGTAAAGTTTGCAATGGTTGCGGAAGACTGTAAAATGGCAAATCGTAACCACTCTTCAAAAAGGGAGAGGGAGGCTTAAGAAAGGAATCTGTAGGCGATTACTTTGACCTCAGGGCTTGACAAGACGTTGGAGTCGATTAATAAGGATAAGGTCTCTGGGTACTTTAAGGCACATGAAAAAAAACGCCTTAGTCAGAAAATAGTTTTCTCAATGGAAAATCTTGCCTAAAAATCTGTTGGATTCTTTGAACATAAAGAGATAAGAAATAGCAGCAGGTGTCGGCCTCTGATGGTCGATCCCGCTCCACCATTCAATGAGTTCATGGACTCATCTCCACCTACCTGTCTTTCCGCAATAACAATTAATTCCCCTACTATATAAAAATCTATCCAAACTTGTTTTAAAGAATATTTACTGAGGTAGACTCCGCGCCTCCATTGTGCTGAGAATTCCACAGATTCTCCACTTTCTGGGAAAAAACATTTCCTCTTCATCCTGTTCTAAATTATTCCGACGAATTTGAGGCTATATCCCTTCGTTGTACTCTCGCTTATCAGTGCAAACAACCATCCCGCCTTTATCTTATAGAGCAACACACATAAAAGTTGCTGCGTTCACCAGCAACTTTTATGTGTGTTGCTTGAATTTCCAGCATCTGCAGAATTCCTGTTGTTTATCTTATAGAGGATTAATTTAGCCGCTTTCATAATTCCAGCTAGTAGAGTCCCAGGCAACTCAATCTCGCCTCATCGTCTCACCCCTCTCATCTCTGGATTCAATCTGTGGAATCTCCTCTGCAGGGCGCTCAACTCCAGTATATTCCTCCTCAAATAAGGAGACTAAACCTGCACACAGTACTCCAGGTGAAGCTGATCATACCCTGTACAGTTGCAGAATGGCCTCCTAGCTCTTAAATTGAATCCCTCTTGCAATGAAGACCAGCATTCCTTTTGCCTTCTTGATAGCCTGTTTCACCTGCACTCCAACCTTCTCTGATTCATGCCCGATCACTCCTAAGTCCCTCTGCACAGCAGCATGCTGCATTATTTTTACATTTAAATAATAATCTGCTCTTCCATTTTCCCTTGCAAATTGGATGACCTCGCATTTAGCAAAATTGTAGTCCGCCAGTCAGACCCTTGCCGACTCACATAAGCTGTCTATATCTCTCTGCAGACTCTCCGTATCTTCTGCACAATTGTATTTTCTTCTCAGTGTAGTATTATCAACATACGTAGACACACTGCACTCCTTCCCCTCTTCCAGATCGCTCATGTACATCCTGAACAGTTGCGGACCCAGCACCGACCCCTGCGGCAAACTGCAAACAACTGATTGCCAAACAGAGTAATATCTACGTATACCGACTCTCTGTTTTCCTCTGAGTTAATCAATCCTCTATCCATGCTAATACAGCACCCCAACTCTATGCATCCTTATCCCATGTATGTCTTTCATGTTTTACCTTATTAAACGCCTTCCGGAACTCCGAGTAAATAACGTCCATCTGCCCCCTCTATCCACTGGGCTCGTTAAATTATGAAATAACTCCAGTAAGTTTCTCAAGCGAAGCCTACCTTCCCTGAATCCATGCCGCGTCTGCCTGATGGATCCATCTGTTTCCAGATGTTTCGCTATTTCTTTGCTAATGATGGCTTCAAACATTTTCACAGCTACGGATGTTAATCTAACTGGCCTATAGTTACATGCCTTTTGCCTATATCCTTTTTTTTTTAATGGTGACGTGGCATTTGCCGTCTTCCGTTTTACGGGGAGCTGCTCAGAGTCCAGTACATTTTGGTAAGCATCTACTATAACTTCTACCATTTTTTTCAGTTCCGAGGGACCCTGATCAAGTTTGTTCAGCACCACCTCTTTCTTGCTATCGGTTATATCGAGGTCCTTACCTCCTATCTCATCCATAACAGCTCTCTTTGGTATATTAGATGTGTGCTCAACGGTGAAGACAGGCACAGAATGGTCATTCCAAGCCTCGGGTATTTCCTGATTACCCGACATCAATTCCCCCCTTCCCAACATCCAGGGGACATCCATTCACTTTAGCTAACCTTTTCCGATTTATAAAATTATCAAAAAAAAAACAACATTTTTTCTATCGCAAACACGAGGAAATCTACAGATGCTAGAATTTCAAGCAACACACATAAAAAATTCTGGTGAACGCAGCGGGCCAGGCAGCATCTATTGAAAGAGATGCAATCGACGTTTCAGGCAGAGACCCTTCGTCTGGACTAACTGAAAGATGAGTGAGTAAGAGTAACACTCTTTCTGTTCTTTTTTTTTCATTGTGTGGTATTGTTCAAGAAAACCATTAAGGTTGCACTCTGTGAAATCTTCCTCCGGACTGCCTCGCCCAATCATTTGCTCAATCTACGTGCAAGTAAAATACCCCCATGATAACTGCTGTCCGTTCTTACATGCCTCAGATATTTCCCTGTTTATTGCTCTGCCATTGTAATGTTATTATTCGGTGACCGACAGACAACTCCCACGAGTGATGTTTTCCCTTTCTTAATCACTTCCCAGATGGATTCAATATTCGGCTCCTCAAATCTTGCATCGCCTCTCACTATAGCCCTGAACTCATCTTTGAATAGGAGCGCTATCCCACCTCCCGTACTTTTCTGTCTATCCATCCGTATTACCTTATATACTTGGATATTTAATACCCTATCCTCATCACCTTGCAGCCGTCTCTGTGACAGACACTAAATAGTACCCCTTGGTTCTGTGCCGCAAGTTCATTGACCTTATTTCGAATACTGCAGGAATTCCAATGAATTGCCCTGACACTGATATTTTAATCATTTGCTCTTTTGTGCTTGACTGTTCGATACTCCATACTTTTCCCTTTTTTATCTTTTGCATTTACTTATTTTATCGACACTTTTCTTTTTATTACTTTATGCATACTTATCCAAATTGTTGAACACACCCTCTTGCAATTTAGTTTAAAGCCATGTCCACAGCCCTAATTATGTATCCAGGTCACATCACGTTTCAGCTGGAGCCCGTCCCATAGGCACATCTCCATTCTTCCCCAATACTGGTGTCAATTTCCCATGAATTCAAACCCACTGCTCCCACACTAATCCTTGAACTGCGATCAGATCTTTTTGTTCCTATGCCAATTTGCATAAATAATTGAAAAATAATAAGCAGACTAGTCAAAGGAGAATTCGATGATGCAATATACATAGATTTTCTGAAGCCCTTTGACAAGATGCCACTTATGAGGCTGGTGAACAAAGTACGAGCCCGTGGTATTACAGGAAACATTCTAGCATGGATAGAACAGTAGCTACTTGGTCGGATGCAAAGAGTGGGACTAAAGTAAGCCGTTTCTTGTTGAATGCAGGCACCCAGTTGTGTTCCAATTGGGAGTCTATTGGGCTCGCTACTTTTTACATTTGGGATTTCATCTGGGGAATTAATGACCTGTAGAAAAGTGAAAAGTTGCACATGTCGCAGGGAGGGGCAATATTCTCGTTGTCCCATTTGATGGAACTGTTCGGGAGGATTTAATCTAATTTGACAGTGTGTGGGACCTTGATGAATGGACTCACGGTAGGACGGATGTTTTTTTTTAAGCGTGCTGTCAGACTCTTAGGAAGAGCAGCAGATGATAAGCCAAAATTGCAGTCAGCAGGGTGAGCATCAGTGCATTAGGAATGCACAATCAAAAACGAGAACAAATACGGCACTGAAAGTGCTATATCTCAGTTCACGGAGTATAGGAAACAAGGTAGATGATATTGTTCCATAGTTGCTAATTGTCAGTTATGATGTGGTGGCCATCACTGAATCATGGCTGAAAGGTAGTTGTAGATGGGAGTTGAAAGTTCAAGGTTACACATAGTTTAGGAGGGATAGGAAGGGAGGCAGAGGGGCTTGCGTGGCTCCGCTGGTAAGAATGACATCAAATCAGTAGAAAGATGTGACATAGGATCGGAAGATATTCAAACGTTACGGGCTGGGTTAAGGAATTGCAGGGGTAAACGAACCCTTGCAATGTCTTAACTCAACCCGTAAGGATTCAATATCGTCCGATCGTACGTCACATCTTTGTAACTCAACCCGTAAGGAAGTTATACGCAGTAGCTGGGATGCAGATGACAGATTACGGTGGGAAATAGAAAAGTCATGTCAAATGGTCAATGTTATGATAGTCCTGGGAGATTTTAATATGCAGGACGATTGGTAAAATCAGTTCGGAAAATAATTTCAACGAAGTCAGTTTGTTGAACGCTACGAGATGGCATTTTCAGAGCATCAGCTTTACTGGATTGAGTGTTATGTAATGACACGAAGGCGACTCGGTACCTGAAAGTAAATGCGCCCTGAGGAGGCATTGATCAGAATGTGATTGAGTTCAACTTGAAATTTGATTGGGTACAGTATGTGTAAATCTGAGGTAGCAGTATTCACATGCTCCGGAAATACCGGCTGTGTGGTGAAAACGCACAATCAGATTCAGAAACATATTCAGGTTTATTATCACCATCATGTGACGTGAATTTTGTTAACTTAGCAGCAGCAGTTCAATGCAATACATAATCCAGCGGAGAGAGAGAAAATAATAGAAAATATATAATAATGAATAAAGAGGTAGATCAATTACGTATATTGAATAGATTTGTTTTAAAGTGCAAAAACAGAAATACTGTATATTAAAAAAGTAAGGTAGTGTCCAAAGCTTCAATGTCCATTTAGGAATCAGATGGCAGAGGGGAAGAAGCTGTTCTTGAATCGCTGAGTGTGTGTCTTCAGGCTTCTGTATCTCCTACCTGATGGTAACAGGGAGAAACGAGCATGCCCTGGGTGCTGGAGGTTTTCAATAATGGACGCTGCCTTCCTGAGACACCGCTCCCTAAAGATGCCCTTGGGTACTTTCTCGGCTAGTGCCGAATATGGAGCTGATTAAATTTACAACCTTCTACAGATTCTTTAGGTCTTGTCCAGTAGCCTCTTTCATTTCATTGATTGAAGAAGTTTGGTATGGGCTTAATCATAACGGCTTTTTGCACAGGCGCAATTGAGAGTATCCGGACTGGCGGTATCATTGCCAGGCATATGAAGGATGTAAGATATGTAAGAAATCAGCATTAATTGACCGTGGAGATTACTTTATGGACTATATGGCTCAAGACTGCTCCTATGTCTTATGGTCTATGGTCTAAGATAATTTTATAACTCCGTAAAACCCTGGTTTTACCGAACTTGTGTTCAGTTCATATTGCCACATTATACAAAGCTTTCAGGAGCACGCAGTGGGAATTTTCCAGGATGTTGCCTGGATGAGAGAGCATATCTTCTGAGCATACATAGAGCGAGTTTGGGTTTTCCTCTTCAGAGTGAATGGGAATAAGGGACGATAGATAGAGGCGTAAATAGGGTATGTATGAAAAAGGGGATTGATGGAAAGCATAGGGCAGACGTTTCACACAGCCTGCCGGTGTGGTTGTAGGAGCAGATATGTTCTTATACAACCAGATATATCCCTAGTGCGCATGCACCGGTCGTGCTTGCAGCCTGGTACAGCCGTTCCGATCTATTCTTACTTTCTTCTTCTTACTTTTTAATTTACGTTATTTTTTTGTTTTTTTTTCTCTCACCGTAACACATGGAAGCTGCACCCTCTCTAACATGCTGATAGAGGGAGTTTTATATGAGTTTTCTTTAGCGCTGGAAATGGTTACATCCCGACACGCGGGACAGAAGCAAGGTCGCATTGTGTATTCCACGGACCAGCAAATACCGGCCGGTTTAGCGAGCAGAGCGGCGGTCACCCCTGCTGAAATCTGGAGGAAAACACACAGAGGATGCAGAGGGGGATCACAAAGCCGAGGAAAGAAGACCGGGTCGAGACAACAGAGACTTCTGGAGAAGAGGAGTTCGGTGGGTAACACCATTCCGCCTGACCGGAAGTGCACTGAGAGCGGTAAGCGTGAAGGAGTTGGGTGTTTACTGTTCTGGCTAACAACGGATGGTGCAATCCGGGGCGTATTACGATTGAGGAACGTGTTTGCAGACTGGATATTGGACTTTTTACTGTTGAACTTCGGCCACATTTCACCGTGATACAACACTTGGCGGCACGGGAGGTCGTTCCTGCCTGGGCCCATCGAACATGCAGCTCCTCCCGTAGAGGGTCAGACACCCTGAGCCAAATAGACTGGTCCTGGACTTATTTTCCATCTGGCATAGTTTGCATTTTGTTGTTTGATTGTTGTGTTTTTTTTGTATTGCTATATTTACGCTCTATTCTTGGTTGGTGCGGCTGTAAAGAAACCAAATGTCCCTCGGGATTAATAAAGCATATCTATCTATCTACCTATCTAGATATATTAGGGGGACTTAAGAGACTCTTAGGTGGGCACATGCATGATAGAAAAGTTGGAGATTAAAATTCAAAGTTCAATGGAGGGCACGTATTGATGATGAGGCAGACAGTCTGCAGAGGGACTCAGGCAGATTGGGAGAATGAGTAAAGAACTGACAGAAAGAATGTAGCCGAGGAAATTATATGTTCATGCACATGGACAGCATGGGTTATTTTCTCTAAGGGCCGAAAATTCAAAATTGAGCCCAGCTGCGTAATGATGACAGTAAAATTCCAGACCAACAGAAAGGCCAAAAGAAACTCTAAATTGTTCATAAGTGGGAAAGGCCTTATCTTCGAAAACGGGTAACACTGGATTTGTGGAAAGGGCCTTGGATACAGATTACAAACACGAGATAGAAAATGCATGCAATAACGACAATGTTACGATATTACGATGGGTATTTCAATTTCCAATTATCTTTTTTTTTTTCATTTAATGAGATTGGTGTTGGATCCCAAGAGAGGGAATTTGTACAATTCCTAGAAAACGGCTTTTTGGAGCATCTTTTTAAATAACACACTAGAGGAAAAGCAATTATGAATGGGCCGGATGTACTGAACCAGATTTTGTACAGGGAACATAACGTAATGGAACGTTAAGGCGACATTGATCTTAATATGATGGAATACACCCTGCAGTTTGAAAGGCAAAAACTAAAGTTAGATATATCATTAACACAGTGAGGAGAAGGTAAATGCAGAGGCATGAGAGTAGAAATGGAAAACGTTGATCGGATGAGGACACTTGCAGGGATGACGGCAGAACAACAATGGTTTCTTGAGTGTATTTAAAGCGGAGGTTGCTAGATTTTTGAATATTCATGGAGTCAAAGGTTAAGGGGAGAACGCACGAGAATGGGTTTGAGATGGAAAATAAATCATCTACCTTATCTGTACAAGTTGAAAGCCTGACCCAGGATAAAGGTTTCTCCGTGCTCCTGTCAGTGACCTGTGAACCTGTTTGGGCAACTAGGAAGAAGAAGAAAAGAAGAAGAAGAAGAAGAAGAAAAAACATGACTTGGCCTTTTGCCGAGCGTAGTAAGGACTAGCACTAGGGAGCGGATGGGAGGGTTATTGGAGGGGTATATATGTGAAATATGATGCAGGTTCCTGTACGTGGAGAATGGTGGGTGTGTGGAACGCGCGGCCAAGGGCGTAGAATGAGACAGATACTTTCGGAGAATTGAAGAAACTCCAAAATGGGCACACGAATGAGAAATTCAAAGGGAGGCTATGCAGGACAGAGGGTTAAATTGATCTCACGCTGGATAAAGTGTCAGGACATCATCGTGCCCGGAGGATCTGTGCCACGTTGTACTCTTATGTTCGGTGATACTGTAATTTTCTCTTTATTAAACGGAAATTTATTCACGGCTGTGATTTCAATCCTCTCCGATTTTCTGATCTACCATAACCGTTCCACATTCACAAACACTCTGTTGGAATATGGTGCTACCAGTAAAGCTGAATTCATCATGGATTATGGCTCAGGCCTTTGGACTGCAAACACTCTTAACCTTCTGGAAAAAAAATGCCGCTGTTTTCAACTGATCGATTACTTGATAAAGACTTCCACATGACTGTGCAGGCACATCGCGAGGGGGAGCGGTATGCAGCTGCTCGCTGCCACATAGACTGGGTCGCCCTGCAATGGTGAAGATGCAGAGTGGACAGCTGCGTAACAGCTGGGTTGTGACAGTCACCACTTCTTTCCTGACATCCCAACCCACCCACACTTCCAACCTACCTGCGGAGTTGCCCCACGTTGTATAGCCGATTAGGATGCCCATGGAAGTGCCAATTTTGAGGCTGCTCCTAATATCCACGTGTGTTCCAACCCAGACCGATTCCTTGTAACGCCGGATCTGTTGATATACAATGCTATTGTTACTGTGCGGAGTTGGAAGTCTGGGACTGTGGTGTGGGGCTCGGAGAGGGGTGGGAAGCAAGATTAGCAGACAGTGAAGTGGCACCATAATCTCACGGTAAATAGTACAGCCACACGGCACTGACGAGGCGAAGGGCTCGACGTGCCACAAGTAACTCTAAGCAGGTACACCAGGTACTCCGCACCTGTGACATCAGTCCCTTTAAAAACGCAAACACTAGAAAATCTGCATATGCTGGAAATTCAAGCAGCACACACAAAATGCTGGTGGAACGCAGCAGGCCAGGCAGCATCTATGATAGATACTGCCTGGCCTGCTGAGTTCCACCACCATTTTGTGTGTTGCATCAGTCTCTTCTGGGACTTCCGGCAGGGCGGTAGCGTAATGTAGCGACTAGCGTAGAGATTTATAGCTCTATGCACACGACCATCACTGCACTCCCGGCTGTAAAGAGTATCGCTGTTCTCTCTGTAATCGCGTGGGTTAGTTCGGGTGCTCCGGTGGGCCTTGTAGATTCCGCGGACCTACGTGTCAGGCTTAGAAATTTGTGGAGCTCCGAAGGCGGCAGCAGAAGTGTGCCGATCCTTGCAAACTGCCCGCCACTCAACATTAGAGTATATTGGGCGCCGATGCAAACGCCGAATTTGCTGTATGTTTCAATATTTAATTTGGATTCGAAATTGGCTGTGTGGGAGAAGACAGAGAGTGGAAGTGGATGATCGCTTCGCAGACTGGAGACCTGTAACTAGTGGTGTGCCTTAGGGATCTGTGCTGAGACTATTGTTGTTCGTTTTCTATATCAGTGATCTAGATTATAATGAATCAGCAAGTTTGTTGGTGACTCTAAGATTCGAGGCATTGTGGACAGCGAGGAAGGCTTTCAAACTTGCAGAGGGATCGGGACCAACAGCAAAAATGGGCCAGAAAATGGCAGATGGAAGTTAATGCAGACAAGTGTGAGGTGTTGCATTTTGGAAGCACAAATCAAGGTAGGACATACACAGTAAATGATAGGGCACTGAGGAGTGCGGAGGAACAAAGGGATCTGGAAGTTCAGATACATAATTTCCTTAAAGTGGCGTCACAGGTCGACAGGGTAGTAAAGAAGGCTTTTGGCATCCTGTCATTCATAAATCAAAGTATTGAATATAGGAGTTAGGATATTTTGGTGAGGTTGTATAAGACATTGGTGAGGCCAAGTTTGGAGTATTCTGTGCAGTTATGGTCACCTAACAATAGGAAGGATATCAGTACGATTGAAAGAGTGCAGAACAGGTTTACTAGGATATGCTGGGTCTTCAGGAGTTGAGTTGGAGGGAAAGATTGAACAGGTTAGGACTTTACTGCTTGGAGAGCAGAAGAATGAGGGGAGATTTGATAGAGGTTTACAAAATTATGAGGGGTATAGACAGAGTAAATGCGATTAGGGTTTTTCCAGTTATATTAGGAGAGATAAATACGAGAGGACATGGCATTAGGGTGAAAGGGGAAAGGTTTTAAGAGAACATTAGGGGGAACGTCTTCACTCAGGGAGTGGTGGGAGTGTGGAACGAGCTGCCAGCTGACGTGGTAAATGCGGGCTCACTCTTAAGTTTGAAGAATAATTTGGACAGATACATGGATCGAAGAGCTCCGGAGGGTTATGGACTGGATGCAGGTCAATGGCAGCAGCGCAATGAAGTTTCGGCACAGACTAGAACCATAGAACCATAAAACATTACAGTACAGAAACAGGACTTTTGGCCTTTCTTGGCTGTGCCGAACCATTTTTTTTTCTGCCTAGGTCCACCAACCTGCACCTGGACCATATCCCTCCATGCACCTCTCATCCATGCACCTGTCCAAGTTTTTCTTAAATGTTCAAAGTGAGTCCGCATTTACCACTTCATCTGGCAGCTCATTCCACACTCCCACCACTCTCTGTGCGAAGAAGCCTCTCTTAATGTTCTCTTTAAACTTCTCCCCCTTCACCCTTAACCCATGTCCTGTGTTTTTTTTTTTTCTTTTTATTCTCCCCTAGCCTCAGTGGAAAAAAAACCTGCTTGCCTTCACTCTATCTATACCCATCATAATTTTATATACCTCTATCTATTCAACCTTTCTCTGTAACTCAGTTTCTCAAGTCCTGGCAACGTCCTTGTAAACCTTCACTGCACTCTTTCAATCTTATTTATATCCTTCCTGTAATTTGGTAACCAAAAGTGCACACAATACTCAAAATTCGGCCTCACCAATGCCTTGTGCAACTTCACTATAACATTCCAACTCTTATACTCAATACTTTGATTTATAAAGGCCAATGTACCAAAAGCTCTCTTTATGACCCTATCTACCCGTGATGCCACTTTTAGGAAATTTTGTATCTGTGTTCCCAGATCCCTCTGTTCCACTGCACTCCTCATTGCCCTAACATTTACCTTGTATGTTCTACATTGGTTTGTCCTTCCAAAGTGCAATACCTCACACTGTCTATATTAAACTCCATCTGCCATTTTTATAGCCCATTTTTCCAGCTGTCCCAAATCCCTCTGGACGTTTTGAAAACCTTCCTCACTGTGCACTACACCACCAATCTTTGTATCATCAGCAAATTTGCTGACCCAATTTACCCCATTATCATCCAGGTCATTGATATAGATAATAAATAACAATAGACCCAGCACTGATCCCTGAGTCACACTACTAGTCACAGGCCTCCAGTCAGAGAAGCAATCCTCCACTACCACTCTCTGACTTCTTCCATTGAGTCAATGTCTAATCCAATTTACTACATTTCCATGTATACCTAGCGAATGTATCTTCCTAACTAACCTCCCATGCGGGACCTCGTCCAAGGTCATGTAGACAACATACACTTTCCTGGGAACCTCCTCGAAAAATTCCAACAGATTTGTTAAACATGACCTACCACGCACAAAGCCATGTTGACGCTCCCTGATAAGTCCCTGTCTACCCAAATACTTGTAGATCCTATCTCTTAGTACTCCTTCCAATAATTTACCTACTACTGGCCTATAATTTCCCGGATTATCTTTACAGCATTTTTTAAACAAAGGAACCACATGAACTATCCTCAAATCCTTCGGTACCTCTCCGGTAGATACCGATTTTTTAAATATATCTGCCAGGGCCCCTGCAATTTCAACACTAGTCTCCTTCAAGGTCCGAGGGAATACTCTGTCAGGTCCTGGGGATTTATCTACTCTGATTTGACTCAAGATATCAAGCATCTCCCCCTCTTCAATCTGAATAGATTCCATGATCTCACTACTTGATTTCTCAATTCCATAGACTTCATGCCAGTTTTCGTAGTAAATACAGACGCAAAAACTGACTTAAGATCTCCCCCATTTCTTTTGGTTCCATACACAGCCGACCACTCTGATCTTCAAGAGGACCAATTTTATCCCTTACTATCCTTTTACTCTTAATATACCTGTAAAAGCTCTTTGGATTGTCCTTCACTTTGACTGCCAAGGCAACCTCATGTCTTCTTTTAGCTCTCCTGATTTCTTTCTTAAGTTTATTTTTGCACTTTTTATACTCCTCAAGCACCTTACTTCCTCCTTGTTTCCTGCACATGTCATACATCTCCATCTTCATCTTTATCAGAGTTCCGATATCCTTTGAGAACCAAGGTTCCTTACACTTATTCACTTTGCCTTTAATCCAGACAGGAACATACAAACTCTGCACTCTCAAAATTTCACCTTTGAAGGCCTCCCACTTACCAATCACATCCTTGGCAGAGAACAACCTGTCCCAATCCACGCCTTTTAGATCCTTTCCCATTTCTTCAAATTTTGCCTTTTTCCAGTTTAGAACCTCAACGCGAGGACCAGATCTACCTTTATCCATGATCAAGTTGAAACTAATTGTGTTATGATCACTGGAACCAAAGTATTCCCCTACACACACCTGCGTCACCTGTCCTAACTCGTTTCCTAATAGGAAATCTAATATTGTATTCTCTCTAGTTGTTGCCTCTATATATTGACTAGAAACAAAAAATTCCTGAACACATTTTACAAACTCGAACCCGTCTAGACCTTTACCAGTATTGGGGTCCCAAGCAATATGTGTAAAATTTAAATCCTCTACTATCACATCTTCATGTTTCCTGCCGTTGTCTGCTATCTCTCTGCAGATTTGCTCCTCCAACTCTCGCTGACTATTGGGTGGTCTAGAATACAACCCCATCAACTTGTTCATACCTTTCCTGTTTCTCAGTTCCACCCATATGGCCTTGGTAGACAAGCCCTCTAATCTGTCCTGCCTGAGCACTGCTGTAACATTTTCCTGACTAGCAAAGCCACACCACTAAAAGGGACGAATGACCTTTTTTTTCTGCGCTGTAGTGTTCTATAGTTCTATGGTTCTATATAGCATAGAATATAGAACATAGAACACCAGAGCACAGGAACGGGTCCTTCGGATCACCATATTGCATCTAGTCTATTAAATTCGTAATCAAATGGCTAAGTGAACTAATATCCCTTCCCTTCTCACTGTCCGTATGCTTTCATTCCCCTCTAACCAGGTAGAGTAATCTAGTAGAGCGCTCCTATACCCGCTCCAAAGAATGCGCAACCTTCCTATAATTGTTGCTTTACCCTTCACACATTCCCTCCCAGGCCAAAGTGGGGGTTAATTGTCTGTTGTCCTTCTGTTGCTACAGATACCACTGTATGAGGGGTAAGGATTTCCAGAGTTCCGAACCAGTGACGAAAGATCGAATGTGATTCACCCCAGGTCATGATGAAACGTGACGAGGAGCATGCTCATGGCTGTTCCTGAAGAGTGTGATTTATGCAAGACGCCGGCTGCTAATTGGATACACAGATGAAGATGCTGAGCTATGATAGGCGACTAGGTGGCTGCCTGGAGATGAGATGGGTTATCCGATAAATGAACAGATCCGACTGAAGGAGAGACGGTGGCTCGGTCTGAAGCAGGGAGGGAACAGTGATGTTCGCGAACACGTTACCTGATAATCCGCAGTGGTGCACAGGACATCCGAATCCAGACAATGACTGGAAGCAGAAACGCATTGAGAGAATTAAACAGCTCAGTTGCAGCACAGGAATAAGTCATCCCACACAGTTCGCAGGGCAATGGACCATCAGAAGTGAGCCAACGGAGTCTCACAGACCAAAAACCACCAGTGTAAGAGGAAGCGACACTGAGAGAGGGGTGCACTGGACAAGTGGGAGGCGGGTTGTTGGGAAGGAGTTTGGGTTAGTGAGGTATGCTGTGCTGGAGAGCAAAACAGGGCAAAGGTATGATGCGGCGCTGGGTACAGCAGCGATAGAAAATGCTGCGGTTATCAGTAAGGTAGGCAGAGCTTGAATGCCACAGGGGACTCTGTAGACAGCACGGGGCAGAAGGGGTCCTCAAGAGAGATGCGCGGAAGGTGGGCTAGGACAGAGGATTAGTGAGTGTGGACGTATGGAATGCCAAAGAGTCTACACAGCAAGTGAAGCTGGACAGAGGTGTTGAGTTGAGAAAGTGAATGTGGCTGGGAGAGATTGGGACTGAAAACACGAGGTCGCGCTGAGGGAAACGCGGCTGAGGAGTGGTGGGACTATATCAGGTCGATTGCGATCATGTGGCAAAGGCGTATGCAGCCCCTCGATGACGTGTTGAATTGGTTGGTCGTCGGACGTGCGAGAGTAACTCTCCTTTTTCGGCTTTTGACTGCGATTGTTTTATTTTCTTTTTTTTTAATCAAAGGACCTCCGTTAGGAGCTCTTGTAGTGCATGTTACAAAGCGTCTCCTGTTACTGACGTGACTGGGCGCAAATGTTCAATCCTTATACCCTGTTGTCGTTCCTGTCCCGGGATACGTAGCAGAGAGAAAGGGATTTACGCGGGGCGGTTTGGAGAGGCGGAGCTGGTGCAGGGACGTGGGATTGGGGAAGAAGGCGAGGCAACCAGGACACGGACAGAGCCGGGACAGGGACGGCGACGTGGCTGAGGAGGGTGCGGAGCTGGGCACGGAATCGGGCAGACCGACAGATGTAGGGTTGCGGACGGAATGGAACTTGGCTTAGACCTTACCTGTCACCCAACCCCTCCTCGATGACAAGTGCGGCAACCAGCAGAAATAGAGACAGCATGATCACACTGTGGGAAATAGAATCAGTCACTGCCCAGAATTTGCCAAAGCATTAAGACCGTTCACTTGGTTGTATAGCAAGCAACCCTTTAACACACTGAAACCATTTTAGTACTTAATACCAGGCTACAAAGCCACAACTTCAGTGTGTTGGTCCCGATGCTAGGGACTACGATGGTCTCAACATCCACGCACCGTTCCACCTAACACACTCTGCGGCGTATTCCAGGTTCCAGAACCCCCAGCAAATATATATAGTTAAAAACTGGTCTCTACACAATCCTGCCGAACCGCTTACCCGCATCTTGGATCTATATTGTGCTCTATTGAAATATCTGATAGACGAGATATAATTCCCATCGGGTCGAACGTCTTAGTTAATCTCCTCCACACTAGAAAAATAAGGGCACACAGCACTGTGGGGAAGGGAATGAAGAAGGGCGAGAGAAGGGGCGGAGAGAGGCGGAAAAGGATGGGTGCTGGAAGAGGTGGGCTATTGGGAAAGAAACTGCGGGACGGAGATACCCTTTTATATGGGCTACATAGCAAGTTTTTTTTTTCCCTGAATCTCCGTATTTGAGATAAAATAATTTCTCTGCCGCATGAGATGATCCAATCTCAGCGGAAATGAGACATTTATTTTGTTCCTACAAAGCTGATCGACATTCTCCAATGCCCAAGCTCACTGCTTTCCTCTCTCTCCTCAGTTCTAGTGAAGCTCACTGGAACTAAAATGTCACCACTTCCTCTTCCTACAGCTGGTGCCCGAGCGAAATATTTATTTATTCTAATTTACAACCTTTCTGTCTTCATGTTGCACTGTTGCAACAAGCAAAACATATCGCCCATATGTCCGTGATATTTTACATCATTCGGAGTGTGTTTGGAACCCTGATCCAAAACACTTGAAGCAAGGAAAATATGCTCCCTGTCTCCAACCTGCTGAGTGCTTGTCAATTGGATACGCTTCAATCTCTATAACTAACTGTTCGACTATCTATCTATCTATCTGTCCATTTATCTCAATCTACGAATGAATGAATGAATCGATCTCTCTGTTTATATATCGGTCTATCTGTCTATCTATCTATATGTAAATCTATCCAACCATTTTTATTTATTTTTTTGCCGTTCTTTCTGCCTTTGCACTGTGCTGCTGCCACAAAAACACAGATTTCACAATCACGCAGTATCTCAGAGAATATAAACCTGATTCTGATTCTGACTGTTAATTCCTCCTTAAAAGGACAGACCAGCATCCTTCCACAGGGGATTGTCCCTGCACTTTGGAAGACCAAAACTGTCAGCAGTACTCTGGTGTATCTGCAACAATGGCGGCTTCAACTGGAATGAACTTTGCTCACTTCAGTAATCAGGCTGCCTAGGTATAAAGACCAGCAGTGAGTTCGGGATTTGTTACTCCAGGATGGTCTGTGACGTGCTGGCACAGCTACACACTCTGGACATCACTGTCAACAGGTCTCTGTTCATTTAGTAATGACTCAGTTTTCGGCACCAAGCCAGATGGGCTTATGTTTATGTATCTGCTATCGTCACCCACTGACTCATAGCTACACCTTGGAGAGTGTGGTCAGACATCACGGAAATAGGACCAGTGACCACACCTCACGAGCCTCAGTTAATGGCCTGGTCTTTGCGATCAGAGCACCACTGAACGTCATCTCCCGAGACTCCCAGTCTGCCAACCCGCCAGAGATGAATTTAATCCCATTGTTTGTTGTGTAATCATTCACCGAGTCTTGGCCTTTAATCCCACCCAAATCTCTAGCACCGTTGTCCGCCCAATACCGAGTTTATTTTGGTGGAATGAAGACGGTACGGCAGGTAGGGTGGGAGGTGGGTAAGAATTCTCCAGAGGCCGAGGGATGGGGGTGAGAAACAGCGACACGGCTAGAGGGAGAGATTGGAAAAGAGAGAGAGAGAGAGCAGAGCTGAATTAGTGAGATAGAGACTGAACGAAGAGGAACAGTATGGGGTGGAGGGGGTGGAGGAAGAGCAGGAAAGGGTCCGTAAGGCAGACAGAGAGGTGGGGAGTGTGTGCGTTAAGGAGGCTGGGAAGGAGATAAATGCAGTCAAACAAAAGGGAGTGAGATCGACAGGGAGAGACAAGCAGAGAGAGAGACAGAGAGAGAGACAGAGAGGGAGAGAGAGAGAGAAAGCGAGGGAGAGAGAGAGAGAAAGCGAGAGAGAGAGAGAGGAGAGTGGAGAGAAAGAGGGACAGACGGAGAGAGAGAGAGAGAGAGAACGATATTTGCAGTATAATCCCCTGTCCCTAATATCCAGAAACTAAAGTTCAGCTACAAAAACGATAAGTAGACAGACTTACCTCGTTTGTTAACTTGCTGACTTGCTGTACTGGGTGTGAACCTGTCCGGAGCCTTTATATACGGCAAGATGATGCGGGCTGTTGCTATCCAGAACAGCCAATGCAGGAGTTGATTTCCTTGTCATGTACTTGCTGATTTGCTGTTGTGGATGTCAATATCCAGTGTCATCTCTCAGTAAACAGAGGCTCCGGACAAGCACACACCTAGTGCATCATTGCAACACGGATGTAATGCGGACTACTCATTGTCTCTGCAGTGAAACTGCGGTCTCTAGGTATGAGAGTCAAGAGACTATACTGCATCTACTGTTCTTTCCCTTTCTCTCTCGTTTTCACGCTTTGCTGTATCTGTCTAAGGCACACAATCCACCATCTCGCTCTCAATAATCTGTTCCCTTGCTCATTCTTCCTGCAGCCTCTTAAACTCTTAGTATTTCAGCTATGCACTCTTGTTCTCTCTGTCTTTCTGTCACCTAATCGCTCTTTCTGTATCTCTCTCTGCCCCTCTCTCTCTTTCTGTATCTCTCTCTCTCTCTCTCTCTCTTCTGTCTATCAGAAAGACGTGAGAATCACGGAGAAACTTCTGAAATGCCTGCTTCGCTGCCGCTGCTAGTGTGCGATCGAGAATCTCCGGAGGGGAATGCCCCAGATCCTCGGCTATGCCTATTGCCTGTTGCCGGGGCTGGGGTCGAAGCACTCGGCAGAGATGGCGCTCGGTGCTCTGTGTCGGAGGGCTGGTCGGAGGCTCGAAGTTTTTGGACGGACTCAAGAGTCGGCTGTGGTCCGGTGCTTCCAGGGTGCTGCATCAGCAAGTTTGCGGCGCTGGAGGGAGAGTTTTTATTTTCTTCCTTCTACCGTCTGCCTGAGATGATGGGACATTCGAGGGACTTTGAGACTTTTTTTTTTTTACCGTGCCCGTGGTCTGTTCTTTATACAGTTACGATATTGCTTTGCACTGTTGTAACAATATGTTATAATTACATGTATTTTGTCAGTTTTTCAGTCTTGATTTGTGTTTCTGTGATATCATTCTGGAGGAACATTGTATCATTTCTTAATGCATGCATGACGAAATAACAATTAAAGAGGACTTTATGTCCTCATAATCTAATCTAATCTCTTACACATACCCCTCGATATTGGTCTGGTATATAGAGACCCATCCTTCGCTTTGCCTCGCACTTCGTCTTCATCCCATCCAAAGGAACTCAGTATCAGACATAACACCGTGTTGGAGATGTTGTTGAGATTAAAGGCGGAGTCTCGGTTAATATCCACACAATGTAGATTGGGATTGATGTAATCATTGGCACACTGGCAAGCTGTGAACAGTGGGAAATCACGGCAGTGGTGCTCAGGTCCCAACAATGAAAGTCCTTTAACGGGGGAGGGGCACATGCCCACTTCCCGTGGTTTCTGCCCATACTCATCAGTGTGTAGCTGTGAGTGCCAAGCAGGTCTTGGGAGGCCATAAGGGGTGATGGATCACTTGAAAGACTGGGTGAGAAAGTGTAGATGGAATATCGTAATGTTAAATATAATACGTCCACTGCGGTGCAGACAACTGTCATTATTAAATGAAGAGAGATTAATTCCAGATTGAGCAGTTGTGCCACCATGCAAGTGGGGAACAATTGCTGACTTAATCTGTAGATTAAGGTCTATAGGCCACTGCTCTATTTTTCCGGGCATGTCCTTTCCAATTTCACGTGTTGTTTTTGCTGATGTACCCGGTGTATTGTGGGTAGCTTTGGTCTCAGAGAGTGCAGGAAGACTTCCTGTGGAGGAACAGTCTTCTGTCCATTGGAGTAAACATTAACAATCAGAATCAGAATACGGTTTATTATCACTGTTATTCGATATGAGTTAAAACTACTGGCTTTGTGGCAGCATATAGATAGATGGACAGATAGATACAGGGATAGAGAGAGAGAGAGATCGAAAAGTATCGAATGGTTAAAGGAAGAAAAGTGCAGACTGTTATCTAAATTCAGAGAAAATTCAAACATGAGAGGTGCAAAGGGATTTAAGAAACCCTTGCCAATCTCCGAGAAGGTCAAATTACTGATTGAGTTTATGGTAAAGAAAACAATTGTAATGCTTCTATTTATTTCAAGGGGAATAGAATATAAAAAAAAAACAGGAGATATTGCTGACGACGTGTGAGACACAGGTCAGTCCGCACTTGGAGCGCTGCCACCCATATCCCAGAAGGATTGTGTTCTCATTGGGGAGAGTACAGAGGAGGATCACGAGGATTATTCCGGGAAGGAAGGGTGAACATGCGAGGGTGTTGCACCTTTGTGCCTGTAATCAGCGGAATTTAGAAGAATGCGGATTGATCGCATGGAAACCCACATAATGTTGAAAGTACTAGTTTAGGTGGATGTGGAAACGATGTTTCACATGGTAGGAGTCTCCAGAAAAAGAGGACACAGCCTGAAGTTTGAGGGAATCATTTTAGAGCAAAAGGAAGAATGATGTTGCTTAGCCAGAGAGCTGTGAATCTGTGCAATGCTCTGCCAAAAACAAATGTGCAGGCCAAGTCCGTGGATATATTTAAAGGAAACATTGATAGTTTCCTCATTAGTCAGGGCATGAAATGTTATGGCGAGAAGGCAGATTTATGCAGCTGAGTGGGATCTTGCATCAGACATGATGGATTGGCGGAGCAGAGTTGACAGGCGAATGGACTAATTCTGCTTCCATGTCTTAGGGCCTTATAGTCTTATTGGAACACACACTGAGGGTCATTTTGTTGCAAACAAGCCAGATGCAGCTCCGTCTAACTTTATAAATGCGGGGGTGATCAACGCACCGAGCGAGCAGATGGCTTCCTATATTTGCATGTGTGATTCATGTTGAGTTGGAAGCTTTGCGGAGAATAGCGAGGGGCTTCATCAACTAACTACCCAGTAGGCAAAGTAGGTGGCGGCTTCAGATGCTCTCTAGACTCATTCTTGATGTTATTCTTGATGCAGTGTGTCTAGATGAATTAATGAGCTTCTGTTTGCACAAGGTAGCTACACTAGAGGATGTAACATTTCCGATTGGAGTCCTTAAAATCATGAGTTGTTTTTCTTCTCAAGCATTGGCTCTTGTGGATGTCAATATCTCGTGTCATCTCTCGTTATGTACAGGCATCTCTAGGAAGAGGTACAGTCGACGTTTCAGGCCGAGACCCTTCGTCAGGACTAACTGAAGGAAGAGTGAGTAAGAGATTTGAAAGCTGGAGGGGGAGGGGGAGATTCAAAATGATAGGAGAAGACAGGAGGGGGAGGATCGTAGAGATACTGCCTGATCTGCTGCGTTCACCAGCAACTTTGATGTGTGTTGCTTGTTATTTCCCCTTCTCTTTCTCCGTTTCACGCTTTGCTTTTTCTGCCTAATGCACAGACTTCCGCTCTCAAGGTTACCTCTATTCTCTCTCCCACTCTTCCTCCATCCTCTCACTATATCACCTATGTTCTCTCTCCATCTGTATCCACTCCCCTCTCTCTCCCTATCTCTCTTTCTTTTTCGTCTATTTCTCCCTTTCTGTCTATCCCTGACACACATATCTCCGCATTAGTCAATATAGGTATACACGTCGCTGGAAGGACTGTCTGGGACCCTGAATGGTGGTGCGGGAGGATGATGTAAGGGCATGTGTTGCATTTGTTCCGCTTACAAGGATAAGTGCAGGGAGGGAGATCGGTAGGAAGGGATGGAAGGGAGCGAATGGACAAGGGAGTCGCGTAGGGAGCAATCCCTGCAGAAAGCAGAAAGGGGAGGGGGAAGAGAGAAAGATCTGCTTGGTCGTGAGATCCCGTTGCGGGTGACCATTCAGGGCCCCAGACAGTCATTCGCCTGTGAGTCGACACTTCACCTGTGAGTCGGTTGGGGTGATATACTGCGTCCGGTGCTCACGGTGCTGTCTTCTATATATTAGTGAGTCCCGAAGAGACTGGGAGACTGTTTCGCTAAACACCTGCGCTCTGTCCGCCAGAGAAAGCAGGATTTCCCACTGGCCACAGATTTTAATTACAGGTCCCATTCCCATTCTGATACGTCTATCCACGGCCTCCTCTACTGTCAAGTTGAAATCACACAGAGGTTGGAGGAACAGCACCTTAAATTCCGTCTGGGTAGCCTGCAACCCGATGGCATGAACATTGGCTTCTCTAAGTTCCGCTAATGCCCTTTCTCCCCCTCTTACCATATCCCTTATTTATTTATTTGTTTCTTTGCCTCTTTATTTGCTTATTTTCCTCCCTTCCCCCTCCTCTCTCAGTCCCCCTCACAATAACTCCTTGACCTTTCTCCATCTTCTTCTTGTGCTCCCCTCTCCCTTTCTTTTTCCCTAGGCCTCCGGTCCCATGATCCTCTCCCTTCTCCAGCCTTGTATGCCTTTTGCGAATCACCTTTCCAGCTTTTAGTTTTATCCCTCCCCTCCTGTCTTCTCCTATCATTTAAGATCTCCCCCTTTCCCTCCCTCTTTCAAATTTCTTACCATCTCTTCTTTCAGTTAGTCCTGACGAAGGTCTCGGCTCGAAACGTTGAATGTACTTCTTCCTAGAGATGCTGCCTGGCCTGCTGCATTCCACCAGCATTTTGTTGGTGTTGCTTGAATTTCCAGCATCTGCAGATTTCCCCGCGTTTAATTTTTTTAAAATTATTTTCATTTTTGTGCATGTTGGGTCACTTTAAGAAAAGTCATCAAATTTCGGCTAAAAATGTCAATTAGGGTGTTTTTACTGCTGTCTAATGTCAAAACCGGTCAAATTTGACCCGAACAGTATACAAAGGTTAATATACCAAATCTGTCACCCACCTGACGAAGCATAGTCGCTGTCTTGCCTTGTTTAAGCTACATCGATGTACTGGGCCGGCTTAGGTCCCGAGCCGTCTTGACACCCAGGAACTTGAAACTACTCATTCTGTCTACTTCTGACCCCTCCATGAGGATTGGTCTTCATTCCTTCGTGTTTCCATTCCGGATGTCCGCAATCAGAACTTTCGGTCTCCTAATGCTGAGTGCAAGGTTGTTGCTGCGTCAGCACGCCACCAGTTGGTATATCTCGCTCCTGTATGCACACTCACCTCCATCAGAGATTCTACCAACCATGGTTGTATCCTCAGCAAATTGATAGGTCTATTTGAACTATGCCTGGACACACAGTCATGGGTACAGAGAGAGTACAGCAGTGGGTTAACACACACAGCCCCCTGAGGTACTCCAGTGTTGATCATTAACGAGGAGGAGATATTATCACCAATCCGTACAGATTGTGGTCTTCCAGTTAGGAAGTTGAGGATTCGATTTCAGCGGGAGGTACAGACGCTCAGGTTTTGTAAGTTAGCAGTCAGGATTGTGGGAATGATGGTGTTAAATGCTGAGCAGTAGTCGATGAACAGCTTCCTGTCATAATTGTTTGTATTGTCCAAGTAGAAGGCCTTGTGAAGAGCCATTGAGATTCCACCTGCTGTTGACCGATTGTGACGATAGGCAAATTGCAATGGCTTCAGGTTCTTGCCCATGCAAGAGTTCAGTCCGGTCAAAAACAACCTCTTAAGCTATTTCCTCACTGTAGATGTGAGTGCTTCTGTACGATACACATCAAAGCAGTTCATACTACCCTTCTTAGGCACTGGTATAATTGTTGCCCCTTCGGAGCAAGTGGGAAATCCCCCACCCCGCAGCAGTGAAAGTTGGACAATATCCTTTAATGCTCTCGCCAGTTAGTTGGCACACGTTTTCCTAACATTTCCAGGTATTCCATTGGGTCTCCCTCCTTGCGAAGGTTTGCCCTCTTTAAATACAGCCTAATATCGACCTCCGAGACCGAGGTCACAGTGCCATCGGGGATATTACCAGCTGCAGTTACATTAATCCTTTCAAAGCCGGCACAGGAGGTGTTGGGTTCATCCGATAGTGAAGCATCGCTGCCATTCATGCTGTTGGGTTTCGCTTTATAGGAAGTAATGACGTACAAACCCTTCCAGAGTTGCTGTGCATCCGATGTTGCCTGAAGCCATTTCGAAAGTACCTCTGTGCCCTTTAAATTACTTCTGAAAGTCATACGTGCTTTTTCGGTGCGGACCTGGGTGGCCGGACATGAACGCCACAGATCTGGCCTTCAGTAGACGTTGTACCTCTTGGTTCATCCACGGCTTTTGGTTTGGGAATATATACGTACCCCCCCTCTGCACAACCTTTCTCCACTCACTCCCTCCTCTCCCCTCTCCCCAATTCCCTCTCTCGCTCCCATTAAACCCGCTCTCACACATCCCTCCACCCATTTTACCCTGTCTATTCCCCTCACACATTTGTATACCTACATCAAATCTACAAGCAATCTGCAAATCTCCAGTAACGAAGTCCAAGCCTATTGAACCTGACCTGTTTGCCCATGTACTCCAATCGCCCGTTTTAAATTTTGGCTGTAATCTTTAAACAACAATTCCACGTTTCCTGTAGGTAGGCAAACGAAACTGCATACAATATTCCATATTAGACCTTACTGGTGTCTTATACGACTTCACCATAACATCCCAAGTCCTGCATTCAATACTTTGACTTATGAAGGCCAGTGCGCAGACACTTTCGTTACGACTATATCTACCTGTGACGCTACTTTCAACGAATTACGGACATGTAATCCCTCATCCCTTTGTTTTCCCGCACACCTCAGTTCCCAACCTCTTCCTGTGTGAGACCCACCCTGCTTAGGCCAGCGACGATCAACACCTTGCACTTGCCTGCATTAGATTCCAACTGCTGTTTTCAGCCAGTCAGCCCAGATCCAGCGGCAGGCTCCAATAGGCTGTCTCCATTGTCTAAAAGGACAGAACAAATCATGCTCTTCGGCCGAGCCACTCAGCTGTCTGCTCCCATAGCCCAATACAAGTTCTCCATTAACAATCTCTATATTAATTTAGTGCATTTCCCCGTACATCTCTTCCCAATTTATGATCTCACGGTCTTACGCAATAGCATAGTCCCTTCCCTCCCCAAATTCAATATTTTCCCATTCTTCTGCACATCTCCTTACGCGTCAAAGGTAAACGTTAAGAAGTTATTAATTTATTTTTTTTAATTTTTTTTGGAATTGCGCATCCTCTGAGTGTTTTCACACCAGGTCTGACACTTTCTCTGGTACAATAACCAATATGACCACTGAGGGGCAGTGGAGTAGAAGTGGCGGTGAGATGCCTGTCGAGTACTCCAAAAATATCTGTTCTTTTTCTGTTATGGCGGTTCATGTTCATTTAAAATAACAATAATTCATACAAATATATTGTTCAAATGAGAAGGAAGTTTCCAAAGAACATAATGATACTTCACCATAGATTGAGAAACACAAGAGATATGAGACAGATGCTTTTATGATTTCTGTGCGTCGTGAGGAGATGAGTGCCGTATTTTCCTCCTTCCAATGGGTCCATTACAGCAATGAGAAAATCTGTCACTGTCCTATAGGGCCATCATAGACCTCGCTGGTGTTATCAGTGCTTTCTCTGCCATGCCACCGACAACATAGAAAATGTCATTGCTTGTCCAGTTCCATCAATACTGCAATGTAATTATCACAGCTTATTCGGTCACCCGGTCTCTCGCACAGAGAATACCACTTCTTATTCTGAACATTCTCTCAGTATACTGGTAATTCCATTGCGACTCGAGTCGCACGATGGACAAAGTTTAAACTACATATAAAACCGTGACCCATAAAACGATAACAATGTCGCTGACCGACCCTGTTTCTTTGTCTGTTTAAGTCTACGAAATACACACTCTGCTCCCGTCAATCCCGTGAGATGGCTCTGCCACCCCAAACCCTGGTTTGTGTGGGTGCGGTGTAATTTGCTACGCTGTTGTATATCAGTGCCAAGAAATAACAGTCAACACACTGCATGTGATTAAAGGAATCATATTTACTTAATGTTACTTAACTAAAGGGTCATTAAAGAAATGAAATAAATAAAGAAAAAGGGCGTATTATAATTAACCAGTCAAATGTGAACACGTTGGAGTTCATCTTGAACTTCTCTGTCACTCACGCGCTGGACTTCGGTCTGCGTGGAAGCTCTCACCACCTTCCGATCGTCGCTCGCAATCCATTTCGAACAAATGGTCTCCCACCGGGCCCTATCCGACACTGGTTCTCCCTTGCGTCTTCTCTCTTCGTCTCCCGCCGACAAAAGGCCCCGGCTCACAACGGCGTCAGTGCACAACAGAAAAGCACACCCCGCTCATTGGACGGCTCACATTCCGACGCATCGGAAATCTCCAGCTATAAACTAAACGAATGTTGCCTTACAGTTAGATAGGGAAGTTAACAAAGCTAATGCGGTATTAACTTTCATAAGTCGAGAGATAGCATTTGAGAGTCCCGGGGTAATGATGCAGCTCTGTAAAACTCGGATTAGGCCACACTTGGAGTACTGTGTCCAGTTCTGGTCGCCTCACTATAGGAAGGATGTGGAAGCATTGGAAAAGGTACAAAGGAGATTTACCAGGATGCTGCCTGGTTTAGAGAGTATGGATTATGATTATAGATTAAGGGAGCTAGGGCTTTACATTTTGGAGAGAAAGAGGATGAGAGGAGACATGATAGAGGTGTACAAGATATTAAGGGGAGCAAATAGAGTGGGCAGACAGCACCTCTTCCCTAGGGCACCACTGCTCAATACAAGAGGACATGGCTTTCTGGTAAGGGATTGGAAGTTCAAGGGGGATATTAGAGGAAGATTTCTCACTCAAAGAGGGTTGGTGCGTGGAATGCACTGCCTGAGTCAGTGGTGGAGGCAGATACTCTCGGGAAATTTAAGAGACTACTGGACAGGTACATGGAGAAATTTAAGGTGGAGTGTGGGGTTATATGGGAAGCAGGGTTTAAGGGTCGGCACAACATTGCGGGCCGAATGGTCTGTACTGTCTGTACTATTCTATGTTCTATGTTCTATAAACACGGCTTCTCCATATAGACCATACAATAGCAATAAAGACTTCTTCCAGGACGTGACACACATCTTTATGAAAATGTTCGTCAGCACATCACACTGCCAGTGATAATGCCCAGTCATAACCCACCACACTGTCACTGGTTGTCAGAAAATATTGGCCATATGTTTACTTCTTAGTGCTCGCCATTTGTAGCGAATAAAACCGTCACAACTGACATACTGCAGAATCACTATTACAAATGTGCTGTTATCAATGATATTTAAAGCGCCCTGCACAGGGGGATATGTCTGAAGTGATGTGGACCGGATTTCCTTTCAACATAACGTTATGGGGACTTGCTTATACCTGATAAACATTTCAGAGGAGATATTTACCAGCGAATGATTAAGATAACAGTGAAACATGATGGTACAGTATTCGCCCTGGGCTTTTGTTCTTATTTGTGGATTGATATCACAGGTGACCCGGCGGAAAAGGAGAAAGGTTCACGCTTTATTTTTTGTCATCGCATTGGGCCAGGTTTACATTCCGAGTCACTGGCCCATTTTGTTTTTCGTATATGTTAAAGCAATTCGGAGTCATTTATTTGTAAATCTTGCTGCACTCTTTTGTTTCGAAGACGAAATATAAGTCGTTGCTTCAAATTATTAGTGTGGCCTATAATTCTCTGGTTGATTTGTGAGCCTTTCCAACATCCCACGCTCTATACCTGTCACTTACCCGTGCACTCTACCTCCTATTCCCCCTCTCTCACAATTTTGCTCTGTCTGTACTGTCTATATCTCTTTATCTCTCCCCTCTCCTCTCTCTCCATTCTGCACACTCTCGATCCCTCTTCTTGCCCACATATTCATCCACCTTCAGCTTCCCTGTCTGCACCTTTCACACACACCGTGCCCCATCCCCTCTCCATGCTCACCCATGCACTCTCCTTCTGCCTCTTCCTTCCCCTCACCCGCACTCCCCATCGCACTCTCAGCCGCACATCAACATCAGTTAAAAGGTGGCAAAGGTTAAGGATGATACGGTCTGATTTGTTCAAATGGCAAAAAAAAAATATGTTTTAAAACAACTGCGGATGATTGGGTTAGGGTTAAAAATAACTAGGCAGCTTCTGGCCCCTGGTCACCTTGTTTAGACTGTTAAAGGTTCTATCGGTCTTCACTTTAGTAGAAATGGTTTAATGTATTAAAGACACAGTATTCACAACTGAACAAGGGTGACGGTGGATTTGATTTCAGCAGAACGATATTTGCATGTCCAGGCAGCTGATTAGACAGAGACACTGAGCAGCGAATCTCACAGAACAACAACCAAAACCTTTCTAATCAATCAATGTTGCTTCTTCATTTCTAATTTCTCTGAAGGGTCTCAGCCCGAAAAGTCGAATTTTTATTCAATTCCATAGACTTTGCCTGACCTGCTGAGTTCCTCCATCATTTTGTGTATTACAATAGCTATGGATGATCGGCGAGAGAGAGTGTGTGGGATCAACAGGTGGGCAGTTTGAGTGGACTTCACAACATAAGCACGCTGTTAAAGTATTTTGGGAGAATTCAGCTGTGAAGAATTTAACTTATGATATTTATTTGGACATTAATACAGATATCTGCGTTATCAATCAATGATGAATGAGTCAGCGAGTTGTAGAACAGTATCATATGGAAACAGGCCCTTCAGCCCCGCCTTCCAACTGCAAACTGCTTCATGTTGCCCTTAAACCTTCCACCATTAACACATGACTCTGATTGTTAGTGCATCCAAACTCAGTGGAAAATTTCAACCTGCATTTATCCTAGCAGATTTGTAAGGAGATAGTAGATATTTGGAGTAAACACAAGGTTGTGATTGTGGGAGATTTTAATTTTCCAAACATAGACTGGGAAGCCCATACTGTAAAAGTACTGTAAAAGGGCTGGACGGTTTGGAGTTTGTAAACTGTGTGCATGATTTTTTTGTTTTTTGCAGCCATACATAGAGGGACCAACCAGAGAAGGAGCAGTGTTGAATCTCCTGTTAGGGAATGAGATAGGGCAGATGACGGAGGTTTGTGTTGGGGAGCACTTCGGGTCCAGTGATCGCAATGCCTTTAGTTTCAATATAATTATGGAGAAGGATAGGTCTGGACACAGGGTTGATGTTTTTCATTGGAGAAAGACTAACTTTGAGGAGATGCGAAAGGATTTAGAAGGAGTGGATTGGGACAAATTGTTTTATGGGAGTGATGTAATAGAGTAATGGAAGTCATTTAAAGGTGCAATTCTGAGGGTACAGAATCTTTATGTTCCTGTTATGTTGAAAGGAAAGGTTAAGGGTTTGAGACAGCCATGATTTTCAAGGGATATTGGAAACACGGTTCGGAAAATGAGAGATATCTACAATAAATATAGGCAGCATGGAGTATATGAGGTGCTGCAGAAATATAAAGAATATAAAAAGAATCTTAAGAAAGAAATTAGAAAAGCTAAAAGAAGATATGAGGTTGCTTTGGCAAGTAAGGTGAAAATAAAACCAAAGGGTTTCTATAGTTGTATTAATAGGAAAAGGGTAGTGGGGGATTAAATTGGTCCCTTAGAGAATTAGAGTGGACAGCTATGTGTGGAGCCAAAAGAGATTTGGGCCATGCAAAACAATTTCTTTTCCTCGGTATTCACTGGGGAGAAGAATATTGACTTGTGCAAGAAAAGGAAAACAGGTAGGGAAGTTATGGAAACTACGATGATTAAAGCAGAGGAGGTACTGCAGTTTTTAAGGAATACCAAAAGTGGATAAGTCTCCGGGTCCTGACAGGATATTTCCTAGTTCCTTGAGAGTAGTTAGTGTGGAAAGAGCAGGGGTTCTGACAGAAATATCTCAAATGTCATTAGAAACAGAGATGATGCCGGAGGATTGTTTTATTGCTCATGTTGTTCCATTGTTTAAAAAGGGTTCTAAGAGTAAACCTAGCAATTATCAGGCTGTGAGTTTGACGTCAGTTGTGGCTAAATTGATGGAAACTATTCTTGGAGATGGTATATATAATTATCTGTATAGAAAACGTCTGATTAGGATTAGACAACATGGATTTGTGCGTGGAAGGCCATGTTTGACAAATCACTTTTTTAAATTATTTTTTTGAAGACGTTGCTAGGAAAGTTGACGAGGGTAAAGCAGTGGATGTTGTCTATATGGACTTCAGTAAGGCTTTTGACAAGGTTCCACATGGGCTGTTAGTTGGGAAGGTTCAATCATTAGGTATTTATATTGAAGTAGTAAAATGGATTCAGCAGTTTCTGGATGGGAGACGCCAGACTGTAGTGGTGAATAACTGTTTGTCAGATTGGAGTCCGGTGATGAGTGGTGTGCCTCAGGAATCTGTACTGGGTACAACGTTGTTTGTCGTTTACATTAATGATCTGGATGATGGGGTAGTAAATTGGATTAGTAAGTATTCAGATGATAGGTGGAGCTGTGGAAAATGAAGTTGTGTTTCAAAGCTTGCAGACAGATTTAGGCCAGTTAGAAGAGTGGGCTGAAAAATGGCAGACAGAGTTTAATGCTGATAATTGTGAGGTGCTACATTATGGTAGGACTAATCAAAATAGGACATACACGGTAAATGATAGGGCATTGAAGAATGCAGTATAACAGGGGGATCTAGGAATAATGGTGCATAGTTCCCTGAAGAGAGAATCTCATGTGGATAGGGTGGTGAAGAAAGCTTTTGGTATGCTGGCCTTTATAAATCAGAGCATTAAGTATAGGAGTTGGGATGTAATGTTGAAATTGTAGAACGCATTGGTAAGGCCAAATTTGGAGCATTGTGTACAGTTCTGGTCACCGAATTATAGGAAAGATGTCAACAAAATAGAGAGAGTACAGAGAAGATTTACTAGAATGTTACCTAGGTTTCATCACCTAAGTTATAGAGAGAGGTTGAACAAGTTATGTCTTTATTCTTTGGAGCGTAGAAGGTTGAGGGAGGTCTTGATAGAGGTATTTAAAATTATGAGGAGGGTAGATAGAGCTGAAGTGGATAGGCTTTTTCCATTGAGAGTGGGGGAGATTCAAACAAGATGTGAGATTTAAAGGGCAGAAGTTCAGGAGTAATATAAGGGGGAACGTCTTTAATCAGAGCGTGGTAGCTGTGTGGAATGAACTTCCAGCAGAAGTGGTTGAGGTAGATTCGATGATGTCATTTAAAGTTAAATTGTATAGATAATGGACAGGAAAGGAAAGGAGGGTTATAGGCTGAGTGCAGTTCGGTGGGACTAGGTGAGAGTAAGAGTTCGGCACGGACTAGAACAGCTGACATGGCCTGTTTCCGTGCTGTAATTGTTGTATGTTTATATGGTTATATCTATACCCCCATAATTTTGTGCACCACTCTCAAAGCTTCGCTCAGTGCTCTAAGTTCCAAGGAATGAAGTCCAATACTCTGAAACTTTAGCTTATCAGTCAGGTCGTCCATACCAGGCAACCACTTGGTAATTTTTCTCTGTACTCTTACTCTGTATCCTTTCCTGTAAGTAGGCGATCAAAACTACACACAATAGTCCAAATTCAGCCTCAGCAATGCCTAATACTACACCAACAAAAATCCCATTTCCTGTGCTCAATGTATTGATTTATGTCGGCCAATGTTCGAAAAACAATGCAATCTCAGTAAAGTCAGAAATAATCCTGCAAAGTTTTTTTGCAGTCGTATACCCAATAACGCTTGGATTATATACATTGTAACTTTGACGTTCTTCACTGCCTACAACATTTCAAAATCTCCCTCACCACCTCAGCTCTGCACCATTACTGCCTCTTCGACCGAGGTGAGTGACCTCCTTTCTAACATTGGACTCCATCTGACCAGTTGCTTCTCCCAAGATGAATCCACAGAACGTGTCCATCGCTGCTCGAATCTCATCGGATTCTCTGAGGCCCAGTGCAGTTTATTGCCAACTATGCAATATCGGGGAGGGCAAATACTGCTCAGAATATAAATTCGACAATTACTGTGTAATTAATAAAATATGAGCCTACATGATATTTCATAAAGCTTGGAAATTTTGCTTTCTGTTTCGAAGGCGAGTTGTGGACTCCGATTGGGAATAGGTCAGACGCCATGGGATGTAAGTGCGGAAATTGGTGGGGCCGCAGCGGATACAATTAAATTCTTTGGTCCCTTACAATATCTTTTAATAACTTTCCCACGACTGATAGCAAGCTCAGAGGGCTGAAATTTCACAGATTAATTTAGAGCCTATCTTAAGCAACGGAAGAACGTTGGGCTCTCCTCGAGTCCGCTGGTTTAAGCACGCAGACCGCAGACCCGAACTGCTTTTCTTTTGCACATTTACTTTAAAGCTAATGTCCTTCGGACAATTGGATGCAACGTGTTCCCCTATACAAAATTGTGCCGCCTGGCCTCCCTCCTTCCCTCAATGCAAATCAATATCGCACACTCCCTCTTTTGGGACTTTTATCTACTGATTAAGAAAACATTCCAGAAAATAGATGACAGCGTCTATTCCATCTTGTCCTTTCACACTTTGGGAGTGCCAGTCAAAACCTGGAAATTTAAGCCTAGCTCCTATAACAAACTGACGTTTGCTGAAATTCTGAGCAATTTCTCTTCACATTTGTTCCTCTAACTCCCACGGACACTTGGCTGGGCTGTGATGCCGTGTAATACATCTATCATACTTCATCGCTCCAAAGCCAAAGCCCCTTTAACATGGCCGTACCTTTCTTATTACTACGTTCCACATTGAACGCCTCACTAGGTGAGTTCTCTAATCCACCCTGATGTGACATCTTCCCTAACTAATAACGCCATCCCTCCTCATTTATTCCTTCCCCCTCTGCTTCATCTTAAACAGCGGAGCGGTGGAATACTGCGCTGCCAGTCCTGCTCATACTGCAACCATCCCACTAATGGCGATAATATAGTAAATCCACGTGCTCATTCATGCCATGGTCTCATCCGCCTTTTAATACAATACTTCTTACATTGAGGTATCTGCAGCTGAGTACATTACTCGCACCATGCTCAACAATTAAATTTCTGACACGAGGAATTCTGCAGATGCTGGAAATTCTAGCAACACACGTCAAAGTTCACCAGAACCTTTGATGTGTGTGATTTAAATTACTGATTCTGTCTGAGCCACATCATCATCCAGATCGTTAATACAGATGTAAACGTCAAAGGAACCAGCGCCCCTCTCTGTAGAACTCCGCTACTGACAGGTATCCAGTTGGAGAGGCAACCATCTGCTACCTTTCCGTGGTTCCTTTCACAAAGAAAATGGCTCATAAATTTACTACCTGATTTTCAGAGCGGAGCGACTGAACTTCACCATAAACTATCAAATGTCTTGAAAAATTCCATGTCGATAACATCTTATATTTTTTCTTCATCAACTTTCCACGTAACATCTTTGACACGATTTACCACTAATGAAGCCATGCGGACTATCGTTAATCAGTGGATATCTAAAAGGAAAATCATATAGTCTGCCCGTTAAACTACCTTCCAACAGCCTGCCCACGAATGATGTCCGGCTCACAAGACTATTATTTCATGGATTATTTTTAGAGCCTTTCCTATACAAAGGAACAACATTGGCTATGCCTGGTTTAAGAATGATGTATATATCTCTGCTAGAGTTCCTGCAAGTTCATCCTTTTGCTGGGCCGGAAAGAACAACTTGACCGGTTCTGGGGATTTATCCACTCTGATCTGCCTGAAGACAGCAAAGGCCTTCTCCTCGGCAATCTCTGTAGAGTCCACAAAGATGATTCAATTTTGCTTTCCTCAATAGACTGTATCGGTTTCCTGGATAAATACAGATGCAAAACATTAGCTCATTTGGCACCACATGTGAATTAGCTATGGTCCTCGTTCAAGAAGACTAATTACGTTTGTTGAAATCCTTTTGCTCTTAAGATAAGTGCAGCATTCTTAACGATTCAACTCGGACAAAATCATTTCATTCTCTCACCCTCCTCCTCTCTTTGATAAACATTCTCTTGCATTTCCTACACCCACATAAACACATTACTTAACCTGCAATTCACCTCATTTCCTTTCTTCACTTGGGCCTCCATATCACTTGAAATTCCAGGTTCCCGACACTGTTATGTTTAGCATTTATTCTGACGGGCCCGTGCAAACTTTGCGCTCTCGAAATTTCACTTTTGAGACCCTCCACTTACAATGGAATTTCCCAGAGGATACTTGCAAAATCCTCTCTGATACCAACAAGATTCTTTCTGTCTCCAATCTAAAATCGCAGCCCAAGAACCAGGCCTCTTTTTGCATGTTTAACTTCAAACTAATGGCCTGTGGACTAGTGGATGCAAAGTGATCCCCGAGGCAACCTTCTGCCACCCTTCCTCTCTCGTTCCCTCAGAGAAGATCAAGAATCGCAGTCTTCGTCATTTCAGGTTTTTATCTACTGCTTAAGAAACTATCCAGAACATCTACTCACAACCTCTATTCCGTCTATTCCTTTCACACTATGGGTTCCCAGTTTCCCAGTTAAAACGTGGAAAGTTCAAACCAGCTGTTATTAGAACCTTATGTTTCGTGAGGTTTTCGGCTATTTCTCTTCAAATGTGACCCTCTAATTCTATCGGACGGTTTGATGGTGTTTAATGCCCTGTAACACACCCATCGTGCACCATCGCTCCAAAGGCGGAGCCTCTTTTCCATGGGCATACCTTTCCTCTTACTCCGTTGTACATAGAGCGTCTAACCAGCTGAGTTATCCAGTCCGGGCTGACTATGATATTTTCCTTGACTAGTAACCCACCACTCCTCATTTACTACGCCCCCACCCCCAACACCCCCCCCCCCCCACACTCTTTCGTGTTAAACAACGGGGCGGCGAAATACTGAGCTGGCAGTCCTGCTTCTACCGTAAGCGTCTCACTCATGTCTAAAGTATAGTAATTCCACTTGCCTATTCCGGCCCTGTGCTCATTTGCCTTTCATACAATGCTTCGTGCATTGAAATAACTTCAGGTGAGATCACGAGTCGGCCCATGCTGGACCTTTTCATTCCTGACTTTGTGTGTGGTTTTTACAACATCTGTCTCCACAACCCCTCCACTCCCTGTTCTGGGGCAGCCCTGTTCCCATCCAGTGTCAGGTCTAGTTTAACCCACATCTGTGCCCCTGCCCCACCCCTGCCAGCAGCCGTAGGAAACCTTCCCGCTAGGATATCAGTCCCTTTTCAGTTCAAGTGTAAACCACCTTCCTTGGAACCTACTCCAAGATCAACCTAATGATTCCCTGACCTTAGTCCTCTATTTTACTTTCACTCAGGCGCCTACGAAACGCCCCTAATTTCTCAGCCCCGAGCAGCAGCCCAGGCACCGTAATGTTATTATCAGAGTACATTCGGTCCCACAACCTCTCATACAGAGAATGCCACTGCTTATTCAGTGTACTGGTAAGTTCATTGTCTGTCCAGTCTCACGGAGGACGCAGTGAAAACTACATGTCAGACCATGGCCCCATAAAGCTATAACAATATCCCTGAAATCTCCTGATTTCCGAGTCTGCGTGATTCCAGGAAATACACACACTGCTCCCGCCTGACCCGTGAGATTCAAATGGCTCTGTCACCCCAAACTCCGCTTTCTGTGTGTGTTGTGTAATTTACTACCCTGTTATAACTCAGCGTCACGTTATAACAGACAACACACTGCATACGATTAAAGGAATTATCTTTATGAAAGTTAATTAACTGAAGGGTCATTAAGACAAAGAAAGAAATAAAGGAAAAAGGCCCACTGTAATTAACCAGCCAAATGTACACAAGTTGGAGCTCATCTTGAACTCACGCTCTGGGCCCTTGCTCTGCGTGGAAGCACACAGCATCTTCCGATATTCGCTCGCAAACCATTTCGAACAAACGGGTCTCCCACCGGGTCCTACCCGAGGACTTGTTCTCCCCAGTGTCTTCTCACTTCGTCTCCCACTGGACAAAAGGCCCCAGCTCACTACGACGTCAGAACACAACAGAACCCACCCACCCCGGTTGGACGGTTCACATTCCAAAGCATCCGAAATCTCTAAATTTCAACCAAAGTCTGCTTCTACAGAAAAGCCACTACGTTAGCAGTGAAACCTTTCTTAGGGTGTTAAATCCCTCTTTATAAAAATGTTCCTCAGCACAATCACACTGTCAGAGATAATGACCAGTCATCACCGAGCACACTGTCACTGGATGTCAGAAAATATTGATCATATATTTACTTCTCAGTGCCCGCTCTTCTGCGACAAATAAAGATGCCACCGCTTACATACCGCAAAATCAATGCTTCAAATGTGCAATTATCAATTATATTTATAGCGCCCTGCACAGCGAGAGACTTGTGAAGTGTCGTGGACAGTTTTTCAGTTCAACGTATCGTTATGGACTTGCTTATTAATGCTCAAATTTTCAGAGGAGATATTTTCAACGAGTGACCAAAATAACAGTGGAACATAATGGTATTGGCGCTGGGCTTTTGTTAGTATTTCCGGACAGAAATCTGGAGTGACACTGCAGTTAGGGAGAAATGATTACCCTGCAGCCCTGGCACCGTAATGTTATTATCAGAGCTCATTCGGTCCCACAATCCCTCACACAGAGAATGCCACTGCTTATTCAGTGTACTGGTAAGTTCATTGTCTGTCCAGTCTCACGGTGGACGCAGCGAAAACCACATGACAGACCATGAGCCCATAAAACCATAACAATATCCCTGTACATTCCTTTATTTTTTTATCATCACATTGGACCGTGTTCCAATTCCAAGTCATCGGCATATTTTGTTTTTTACATATCTAAATGAAATTCGGCTCAGCCTGTATTGAGTAGGTTCCGATAAGGCAAACCAGAGCTGGACATAGGAAAATCGAGACTTCCTCGTCGTTGGGTTTATTTAAGTCAGGGATTGGTAGGTTCTCGATTGGCATGACATCAAGGATTATGTGCGAAGGCCGGGAACTCGGGTTGAAGAGGAGGAAAAAAGGGTCAACCATGAGTAAATGGCGGAGCAGAGTCGATAGGACAGGGGGTCTAATCCGGTTCCTCTGCCTCACGGTCTAACATGTTCACAGGACAGATATGTTTTTTTCTCTGATGTCCTACACCAGGAATAAAATAGTCACTGTAATTGTGAAAATCTCCGTATACATGTAAACATTCGTTTGACATACTTACACATTTAGGAAACGTGCTGAATGCAGAGATTATGTTTTTTTTTTTGTTTGTTTAAACCAGACCGTGTGGAACAACAAGGGGGAATTATTGCACATTACTGAACAGATTAATTACTGTCAAATGAGATGTAGTTAAAATGTTATCGTTCGGCACGTGCAGAGTTACAAAATACGTAAGTTGTATGTTTGTGTGCGATAAAAACAGGACATTTCTTCGAACAGGTTTCGTAATATTTTGTGAATAATGCTCGAATGAGACCCAACATTGCAAGGAACAGGCTAAAGCTGTGTCAGCAGATGGGCAGTAATATGAAAGACAGGCCGATGTGAATCTCCACTTAGCGCACTCGTGGTCATTTGTCTGAGCTACTGCAGAGTTAAGACCTGGTTTGGGATTGGACGATAGCAGAAATGAAGCAGACAGTTTGACTGTAATGTTCCAGACCCAAAGAAATATGGGCCTGGCTTATTGTTCAAAGATACACTTCCTTTTAATAAACAGCATAGTCTGTGCTTTTACTAACACGTCACTGACCACGCCGATGTTAAAACTGCTTCTCTTGAACCATCACTGAGCTAAAATTAATATACACTGCTTGTCAGGATGATGGCGTCTTCACTCATCCGGCCGATAATGTTGTCGCTTGTGCAGTCTCAAGTGAGCAACGTGAGGACATCAGGGCGAAAACTGGTCATGCACTGAAATACATTTCTCCGGCATCCACATTTTAAATTTCTCCTCTATGTACAAGCTTCAGATGGAAATTTATCCAACGCCTTTACTGATCGTTGCAATCAGGTAATAGCTGATATCGATCGGATCAAGAAACTACAGCCCTCTCGTTACATTACTCGTTTTGGTTGTTGTCGACATAGGCTGTGATGGCATTGCGGCCCTGAGCGATAGAGCGAAGAACCAAGGGGCATAATTACTCCAGATGTTACTGTTCTGCAGCTGTGCTGACAAGCTCAAATCCAGAATCACTGCTTACCCCGTTCATCCGCTTTTACCTAAAGTGTGCATCTATCGTGCAGTTATCGTGACGACAGTTGATTACAATTTGTTAGAATGCAATTGGTGTTGTTTCTCTGGAGATATTATTTTGTAATACAGTTGGAAATTTTATAAAATAAGCACCAATAAATAAAACGTTTCCTGAAAGTTCGAACGAAGAGCAGAAGCAAAGAAAAAAAAAAGTAATAACCTGATCTTACTCAATTCAAATACAGATCCTGGCAATGTTGCAAATACTTAAAGACTAGAGACCTTACATGTGTTATAAATCCAGACCAACGCGCAAAATGCTGAAGGAAGTCAACATGACCGGCAGTATCTCTAGAAAAGAATAAACAGTCAGCTTCCATAACAAACTGATGTTTCCTGGAATTCTCTGCAATTTCTCATCAAATTTGTTCCTCTAAATCCCTCGGTCTGTAGGATGGGCTGTAATACACGTATCATACACCATCGCTCCAAAGCTAAAGTCCATTCAGCATGGGCATACCTTACTTATTAGGGCCTTCCACCAGTCCAGCCTGATGTGACATCTTCCTTAACTAGTAACGCCACCCCTCCTCATTTATTCCTTTCCCCTCTGCTTCATTTTGAACAGCGGAACGGTGGAATCCTGAGCTGCCAGTCCTGCTCCTACTGCACCCGTCTCACTAATGGTGAAAATATTGTAAATCCACGTGCTCTTTTATGCCATATGGCACAATTCTTACACTGATGTATTTGCTGCTGTGTACATTAGTCGCACTATGCTCAACAATTAAATGTGAAGTTCTGACTGATCGAGAACATATTAGCCTCCGCTTTCAATCCTAAATCCAATAGCTTGGATTTGACAGTGGGCTGAGAAATGATAACAGAGATTTACCACTTCCTCGTTGTAGCAGTAATTGAATAAAAATCACAATCATCTCTGCCCGTCTGCGATTCTCCGGACGAGATGCGCTTTATTTCCGATTTTTGGCACCTCCAGCAGTTGGGTTTGAACGTAAGCAGAAAAAGTGAAAAAGGGAAATATGAATGGAGAATGGTGAAATGGAAGGGGTCGTTACAGGAAGTTCGAGATATTCATGCTCATACCTTCATGTCTGAGGTACACACATGGAACAAAATTTGTTGCTCCAGCAACATGGACATGGCCTCAGTGCTACCATGCCCAGCACCGAAACGTGCTGCTCTCCAACAGTCACAGGACTCTACTGAGAAAGGCAACCATCTGCTACCATTCTCTGCCTCCTGCTACTACGCCAATGGTTACTCTAATGTACTACCTCATCTTAAATGCAAAGCTCGTGAATTTTCTTGACAAAACTCCGATGCAGATCTTTGATAAAATCTACTGAAAATGTCCATTTAGATACCATCCTCTGCAGTGCCTTCATGAACTCTCCTGGAAACATTCTTCGTTACTTCTTCAAGTAACTCTATAGCATGTCGTGGGATACACAAAACCATGCTGACTATCTCTAGACTGTCCTGTCTGTTAAAACGCTCATACATACGGTGCTCCAAAGCGTTCCCACTACTGATGTCAGGAGCACCGGCCCAGGATTCAATAATTTATTTCTGAGCCTTTCCCGCATCCCTCGCGCTCTCCCTCTCACTCAACCGTGCTGTCTCCCTTCCAGCCTCTGTCTCTCACCCTTTCCCTCTCTCTTTAACACTACTTCTTTCTTCTCAGTCCATCTCTCCACTATCCCCTATTCCTCCCACACACTCTAAGAACTTGAGCTTCCCATTCTCCAGCTTCTATAAACACTATGCCTTTTCCGGCCGCCCTGCTTACCCCTCCACTCTCCTTTTGATTCCTTCTTCCCCTCAACCTCACATAAACTTCATTTAATATGTTACTGGCAAAGAGTTACGAATGCAGTTGCCTGATTTATTTAAATGAACCGTAAAAAATATTTTTAAAAAACAACTGCTGGTGATTGGAGGCTGAGTTTAAAATAAAATGTATATTCTCACGCTGAGAAATTTTCTTTATGAGGTTAAAAGTTATAACGCTCTTCCCTGCAGCAGAGGTAGTTATTTGCAAAGTTAAAGACAGTGTTCGCAGGTGAATGAGAGTGAGAGTGGAGTTAATTTCAGCAGAAAGGCCACTCCCTATTCTGTCAGACATGCGGGCCTGTACCGTTTCTTCAGGCAGCTATTTTTACAATCCTACAACCCTCTGTATAAACAAGTTTTCTTTCATGTTCCCATTAAACTTTTCACCTTCCCCACTTAACACTTGAGTTCTGATTGTAAGTCCACCCAAACTCACTGAAAACCCTCCTTGCATTTACCTTATAGCTACTCCTCATCTTTCTGTGCAGCTCTATCAACTCATCCCTCATTGATCTTAATTCCAAGGAATAAATTCCGATCCGATTCAAAATTTACTCATAACTGATGTCCTCCATTCCGGGCAAATTCCTAGAATTTTTTCTCTGTATACTTTGATGTATCCTTCTTGTAGGTTGGTGACCAAGGTACACAGAATGCTCCTAATTCGGCCTCAGCAATGTCTCATACAGGTTCAAACACGTTTCCCAGCTCCTATATTCAAAGTATTAGTTTATGAAGGGCAATGTGCCAAAAGCAATACAATCTCAGTGAAGCCCTAAATAATGTAGGAAAGTTATTACCATTCGTATACCCGATAAAGCTTGGATTATATACATTTTACTTTGATATCACCCAGTAGCTGCTTCATTTAAAAACCTCCCTCACCACCTCAATCCTCCACCAATTCTGCCTCTCCTACTGAACTGGGTGAACTCATTTCCAACAATAGCCTACATCTGACCTGTTGCTTCTCCGCAACCTGAACCCGACCAACGTGTCGATCCAATCACGAATCTCACTGGATTTTCTGAGGCCCAGACGAGTTTATTGCCAACTCGGCAAGTTCGGGGAGGTACTGTCGTTTCAAATAAGGCTCGGAAAATAGATTCGACAAATACTCTTTCATTAATAAAAAAATGAGCACACGTGCTATCGCATAAAAACATGGAAATTTTGCTTTAGGTCCCTTAGGCGAATTGTGGACAGATTTTGGGAATAATTCGATCACTAAGGGAAGCAAGAGTAAAAAACCTAAGCAATCCCAAACCACAACTGGAATTTTTTGTCTATTTTCTTTGAAACTGATGTTCTTAGGACAACCAGATGTAAAATGTTCCCTACATAAACTTCTGACACCTGCCCTCTCTCATTCTCGAAATATAGATCAGGTATCGTTCGGGACATTTTCTGATTTCTTTATGAGAACTATCCAGTATATATTTGACAATCTCCACTCCATCTTGCCCTTTTATTACTGTGGGAGTCTGAAATAATACTTCTAAGTTTAAAATCACCTTTTAAAACTAAGTTATGTTTTCTGATATTCTCTGTGATCTCTCTTGAAATGTATTCCTCTAACTCCCTCGGACTGTAGACTGCAGATAGGCTTAATGACCTGTAACATAAACATCAAACGCCATAGCTCCAAACCCAAAGACCCTTTAACATGGGCACAACACTCTTGTTACTCCGTTCCACATAGAAAGGCTCACTATGTGAGTTTTCCAGTCCAACCTCTCATGGACCGGTTCGTGAAGTCCACATTCAGGTTCACGGTCCGTTCCATCGATCCATGTTCCAAGTTATCCGGTTTTTCCTTGCCCTGTTGTGTGCTTTAATTGAGGTACATGATTCTGGTTTTGGGCTTGCTACATAAACAGCTCCTGGGTTCAGCTTCATTTGCTGGACTGTTCCCTTCCCTTCCCTTTCACCTTCTGCCCGAAGACTTGCCTGAAGCCTTGCCCGGAGCCTTGCCCTGCAACCTGTATCTGGAGCCTGGCCCTGCAACCTATGTCTGGAGCCTTAGATTACATTGGATTAGATCATGAGGACACGCAGTCCTCTTTTATTGTCATTTAGTAATGCATGCATTAAAAAAAGATACAATTTTTCCTCCAGAATGTTATCACAGAAACGCAAGACGAACCAAGACTAAAAGAAAACTGACAATAAACACATAATTATAACATATAGTTACAACAGTGCAAAGCAATTCCATATTTTGATGAAGAACAGACCTTGGGCATGGTAAAAAAAAAAGTCTCATCCCTCACTCTCTCCCTCTCACTCTACCGTGCTCTCTCCCTTCCAGCCTCTGTCTCTCACCCTTTCCCTCGCTCTTTAACACTACCTCTCTCTTCTCAGTCCATATCTCCACTCTACCCTCATCCTCCCACAAACTCTTAGAACTTGAGCTTCCAATTCTCCTCCTTCCATAAACACTCTGCTTTTTCCGGCCGCCCTGCTCACCCCTCCACTCTCCTTATGATTCCTTCTTCCCCTCAACCTCACATAAACTTCATTTAATATGTTACTGGCAAAGGGTTAGGAATGCAATTGCCTGATTTACTTAAATGAATCTTAAAAATATATATTTTTTTAAATAACTGCAGGAGATTGGAGTCTGAGTTTAAAAGAAAATGCATATTCTCACTCTGAGAAATTTTCTTTATGAGGTTAAAAGTTATAACGCTCTTTCCTGCAGCAGAAGCAGTTAATTGCAATGTTAAAGACAGTGTTCACAGGTGAATGAGAGTGAGAGTGGATTTAATTTCAGCGAAAAGGCCACTCCCTGTCCTGACGAACATGCAGGTCTGTACCACTTGCTCAGGCAGCTGTTGTTACAGTCTCACAAACCTCTGTATGAAGAAGTATTCCTTCATGTTCCCATTAAACTTTTCACTTTCCACGCTTAACACTTCAGCTCTGATCGTAAGTCCCCCAAATCTCAATGCAAATACCTACTTGCATTTACCCTATAACTACCACTCATCTTTGTGTGTACCTCTATCAAATCGTCCCTCATTGTTCTGATTTCCAAAAAATAAATTCCGATCCTGTTCAAAATTTCCTCATGGCTCATGTCCTCCATTCTGGGCAAATTTCCAGTATTTTTCTCTCTTCTCTTTACTGTAATCTTCCTGTAGGTAGGTGACCAAGATGCACAGAATGTTCCTAATTCGGCCTCAGAAATGCTTCATATAGGTTCAAACATGTTTCTCATCTCCTGTATTCAAAGTATTAGTTTATGAAGACCAACGTGCCAAAAGCAATACAATCTCAGTGAAGCCCTAAATAATGTAGGAAAGTTATTACCATTCGTATACCCAATAAAGCTTCGATTATATACATTTTACTTTGCTATCACCCAGTAGCTACCTCATTTCAAAACCTCCCTCACCACCTCAATCCTCCACCAATTCTGCCTCTTCTACAGAACTGGGTGAACTCATTTCCTACATTAGACTCCATCTGACCTGTTGCTTCTCCCCAATCTGAATCCCTACAATGTGACCATCAATTCAGGAACCTCATTGGATTTTCTGAGCCCCAGAGGAGTTTATTGCCAACTGCGCCAATTCGGGGAGGGACTGTAGTTTCAAATAACATCTAGAAAATAGATTCGACAAATAGTCTTTAATTAATAAACAGTGAGCACATAAAAAAAAAAACATGGAAATGTTGCTTCAGCTCCCTTAAGCGAATTGTGGACATATTTTGGGAATAGCTCGGTCACTAAGGGAAGCAACAGTGAAAAAACCTAAGCATCGCAAAGCACAACCGCATTTTTTAATTGCCTATTTACTTTGAAACTGATGTCCTTAGGACGACCAGATGCAAAATCTTCCCTACACGAACTTCTGCCACCTGCCCTCTCTCATTCTGTAAATACAGATCAGGTATCGTTCAGGAAATTTGTCGACTTCTTTATGAGAAATTTCCAGAATATTTTTGACAACCTCTACTCCATCTTGTCCTTTTTTACTGTGGGAGTCTGAAATAAAACTTGGAAGTTTAAAATCACCTTATATAACTAAGTTATGTTTTCTGATATTCTCTTCGATCTCTCTTCAAATATATTTCTCTAACTCCTTCGGACTGTGGACTGTAGATAAGCTTAATGACCTGTAACATAAACATCAAACGCAATCTCTCCAAATCCAAAGACCCTTTAACATGGACATACCTTTCTTGTTACTCCGTTCCACATAGAACGGTTCACTAGGTCAGTTTTCCACTCCAACCTCTCATGGTCCGGTCCGTGAAGTCCGCATTCAGTTTCACGGTCAGTTCCATCGATTCATATTCTAGGTTATCCGGTTTTCCCTTGTCCTGTTGTGTGCTTTAATTGAGACACATAATTCTGGTTTTGGGCTTGCTACATAAACAGCTCTTGGGTTCCGCTTCATTTGCTGGACTGTTCCCTTCCCTTCCCTTTCACCTTCTGCCTGAAGCCTTGCCCGGAGCCTTGCCCGGCAACGTGTGTCTGGAGCCTTGCCCTGCAACCTTGTCAAGTTCTACCACCGGAGCGTAACCAGAGCCTTGCTGTGTCAAGATAAAGAACTGTCTATCGCTGAGTTGCGAACCGTCTCTGTCTCCACGACTTTGTTAGGTAGTTTCGGCCGTTTGCCGCTACCTTTTGTAAGGAACAGTCACTGTGCCCACGCCTTCGCTAGGTGGGTCCGGCCGTTTGCCGCTACCTTGTGTTTAGACATGTCTCTCTGTGGTCTGTGTATGATTCCCGGCCCTACGTCCTGTTCCCAAGGAGGGGCCCGGCTCTGTGTTTCATGTACCTGCCTCTGAAGACGAAGGCTCTGTGTTCTGCATTCCTGTCTCCCAAGACCAAGGCTCTGTGTTCTGCGTGCCTGTCTCCCAGGACCAAGTCAAGGTTTTGGGGTCTCGTCCTGTCTTTGTGCCTCGCTTAGCTCAGGAGTACCTCGTCCTGTCCTTGTGCCTCGCCCAGCCCAGGAGTACCACGTCCTCTCCAAGTTACGTCCAGTAACCTCGTCCTGTACAAGCCACGTCCAAGAACCTCGTCCTGTCCAAGTCAAGGCTTTGAGTTCTCGTACTGTCCATGTGCCTCGTCCTGTGAAGGAGTTCCACGTCCAGTTCTGGAGTTCCACGTCCTGTTCTGTAGCCACGTCATGTCCTCGCCTACTTCCGGGGTCCGAGCCCGAGGCAAGACCCAGGTTCCGGGTCCTTGTCTAGTCTCCGGCTCGGAGTTCAAGCCAGGTTCCAAGTTCCTTGTTCCTTGTCCTGATCCCGTTTCCCTAGTCTCGTCCTAGACTAGGTCCTGTATCTTAGTCGCTTCTTCCCCACTTCCCCCTTGTGTTAGGAAATATCTCTCTGTGGTCTGTGTATGAGTCCCGGCACTACGTCCTGTTCCCAAGGAGAGCTCCCGGCTCTGTGTTCCATGTACCTGCCTCTGAAGACCAAGGCTCTGTGTTCTGCGTTCCTGTCTCCCAAGACCAAGTCCCTGTCTTCTGCGCTCCTGTCTCCCAAGACCAAGTTTCTGTGTTCTGCATGCCTGGCTCCCAAGAGCAAGGCTCTGTGTTCTGCGTTCCTGTCTCCCAAGACCAAGTCAAGACTGTGGGGTCTTGTCCTGTCCTTGTGCCTCGCCCAGCCCAGGAGTACCTCGTCCTGTCCAAGCCACATCCGGGAACCTTGTCCTGTCCAAGTCAAGGCTTTGAGTTCTTGTACTGTCTATGTGCCTCGTCCTGTGAAGGAGCTCCACGTCCTTTTCAGGAGTTCCACGTCCTGTTCTGTAGGCATGTAATGTCCTCGCCTAGTTCTGGGGTCCGAGCCCGAGTCAAGATCCAGGTTCTGGGTCCTTGTATAGTCTCCAGCTCGGAGTTCAAGCCGGGTTCCAAGTTCCTTGTTCCGAATCCATATCCCATTTTCCTAGACTAGGCCCTGTATCTTATTCTCATCCAGCGTCGTTTCTTCCCCACTTCCCCCGTTTTCTTTTCACACCTAATCCTGCTCCTGGTACTTCAGTGTCTGTGTCTTGCTTTTGCGTCTTCTCCCAGCGCCCCTGTTATGACACAACGAGCCTGTGACAGCTTTCTTATCTATTAACCCCACCTCTTCTCATTCAATGCTTCCCCATGCACTTTATCTAAAACAACGGAGAGGTGGAGTACTCCGCTGCCAGGCCTGCTCCTCTTCCAACCCTCTCACTAACGTCGAAAATATAGCGATTCGACGTGCTTATTCAGGCCCTGAGCTCTCTCGCCTTTGATACAATACATTGTATAATTTGCAGCTGAGGATATTATTCGAACCATGCTGAACATCTAAATTGTTGATTTTGTCTGAGGCCTTCACAGCTTCTGTCTCCACAACCTCTCCACTCTCTGTTCCGCGGTTGTCTTGTTCCCATCATTTCAATGTCTAGATTTACCCTCCCACCTCCCACCACCCCCGCCCATCCACCTCAAGCAGCCCCAGTAAAATTTCCCGCTAAAGCGACTAGTACCTTCATTTCTTTGCAGTCGACTCCAAGGTCAACGAAACCAATCTCTCCGATTAACCCTTATTTTTTTCTTTCACTCACGTGTCTCCTATTAACCACTTAAGCCCTCGATCATCTCTGGCTGTCCAATCTCTCAATACCTCCTATTACCTTATAGTTTTCTATCAAGAAATTTATCATAGTCCTCTCCAGGGACAGAAACCAGTGATCCCTTATCGTTTCCTTATATCTTTTTTTTTCTCTTAATTAAGTAGCATTTCGGTAAATCTATTCCGCATAGAGTTTAAAATTTCCAAATCCCTGCAGTACGCCCCTACTCATAGGTCTCCAATCGGGGAGCCAACCATCTGTTACAACTTTCTGGCTTCATCCTCAAACCAAAGGTCTCATCAAATTTACTACCTCATTTTCAAAGCCGAGAGACCAAATCTTCCATGCAGGACTTTGTCAAATGCCTTGCTAAGATCCATGTACACAACATCCACTGCCGTGCCCTCATCCACACTCCTGGTACCTTCCTTGACACGACTTACCACTTACGAAGAATTGCTGATTATCCTTAATCAGCCATTATCTATCCAAACACTCATACTTCTGGTCCGCTAGAATACATTCCAATAACCTTCACGCTACTGATGTCAAGCTCAGAGGCTTATAATTTCTTGGATTATTTTAAAGCCGCTCTTAAACAGCTGAACAGCATTGGCTATCATCCAGCCCTCTGGCCTAAGGATGATTTAAACATCTCTGCTAGAGATCCGGCAACTTCCTTCTCCCGTAGTATCTGAGTGAACACATCTCCAGGCCCAGGGAATTTGCCTGAGGACAGCAGACACATCCTTCTCTGTAATCTGTATAGATTCTGTGAAAACGGTGTTTCTATACTCTCTGATTCTGTTTGCTGAGTAAATACAGATGTACAAAAAATAATCATCCATTTTGTCTCCACATATGGATTAGCTATACTTCCATTGAGATAATCCAGAGAACCCATTTTGACCCTGAAATCCCTTTGCTCTGAACATACCTGTAGCATTCCGTAGGATTCTCCTTCAACTTGTCTGCTAAGGCAACAGCAAGCCTTCGATGACACTTCTGCTTTCATTCTGAAGTATTCTCTTCACTGACTTGCACCTACGTTAAAATGTCCGACTGGGATGGAATGACGTACTAATTGAAAGTGATCACCAAGAAGGAATTGTGTCCTGATTGCAAATGGGAGTCGGGAAAGGATTGATATCCCAATTTAAAATGGTTAGCAGGGTAGAAGTGACGCGTGGTTTTAAAATGGCACCCGGGATGGAATGGAGCACTGACCCTTACAGGCTGTAGAGCTGGAAAGGTGTCATAACCAGGCCGCATCAAAGTGAAGATGAGTAGCTGGCTGGCTTTCTGGACAAACTGGTGTTGAGGGCCAAGCCTTCGGACTGGTCAGCGTCGATCATCACCATCCTTGTCCTGGTGCACGGCGAGGGGAGAGAGGAGAGCAGTCAGAGACTAGGTAAGGTGCAGTGTGAAAAGAGAAGGACAGGAGAGGGAGAAGATGACTAAAACAGTCATCACACTTGTGTTCTCCATCTGCATACCATCTACCCCACTCCGCCACTCCGTAAGCTCCGTCTGCACACTCCTGCACTTCTACCTGGCTTTCACTCCCTGCTCGAGCCCCTCGCACTATCCTGTCGCACTCCAACTCTCGTCCTGCACCCCTCTTTCAACCGCTGCATACCCCTCTGCACTTTCTCTCTCCCTCTCACTCCATTCTCTTCACTCTCTTTAATCCCCTCTCTCGATACCTCTCTCTCCACTCCCCTATTCCATTTACCCCATCTACACCGCTCACAATTCAGTATACCTCTATCAAATCTCCTTTAGATCTTATTCTTTCCAAGGAATAAAAAACTAACTTCTTCCAACTTTCCGTTTTACCCAGGTACTACAATCGCACAAAAATCCTTTTAAATTTCCACTGTACTATTTTAACCGTAGTTGCATATTTCCTATAGGTAGGGGAACAAAACTGCGCACAATATTCCAAATTAGGCCACGCCAATGTGTAATATGACTTCAGCATAACATCCCATCTCCTATACTCAATAATATGATTTATGAAGGCCAGTGTGACAAAAGTTTATCTTACGACCCTAACTACCTATGTCGCTATTTTCGAATAATTCTGAACCTGTAATCCTAAATCACTTCGCTTTACGGCACACCTCAGTGCCCTACCTTCTAATGTGTGAGACCTACCTTAGTTGGTCGAACCGAAGTGCAATACCCTACACTTGCTTGCATTAATTTTACTTCTGCTATTTTTAGCAGATTTTCCCACCTAGAACAGATCCTGCTGAAAGTTCTGATGGTCTTCCTGGCTGTTGGCTACACCTCCAATCTTAGTGTCATCGGCAAATCTACAGATCCAATAAACCACATAATCATCCAGAGCATTCGTATAGATAACAAACAATGCATCCAACACCGACCCCTCTGGCTCTCCACTATACACGGGCCTCTCGTCAGGGAGGCAACCATTCAATAGCACTATCCGCCATCTCCCACAACTTCAATGTCCACTCCAATTTACCACCTCATCTTGAATGACGAGGATTTTATTGACAAACCTCCCTTGTTGAATTTCTTGATAAATTACAGATAAACAACGTGCACTGCCTTGCTTTCATCAACGTTCCGAATAGTATTATTCTTAACTTCTTCGAAACACTCTATAAGATTGCCATGAATACACAAAGTTATACACAATCCATTCTATTTATTGAAATTCTCACAAATTCGGTCTTTCAAATAACTTTCCCACCACTGATGTCAGGAGCACTGGCTTGTAATTACTTGGCTGTGTCTCTGAGCCTTTCGTAAGTGAACTCAAATCCTCCGGTACCTTACCTGTCGCTAAGCAGAATTTAAATTACTTTGTTCACATTGGAATGTCGAACCAGTTCGATTTGATTTTAACAGAACGTCCACTCCTTATTCTGAGGAATGTGAGAGTTCAGGTGGCTGCTTATAGATAGACTCTTAGCTCAGATTCTCACAGAAAAACAACCCGCACATTCCAGTTGCACTGAAGTGTGACAGCAGGAAACCTCTATATGTTATTGGTTTAGCTCTTGTTACAGGACCTGCTGAGATGCTACAGAATTATCCATGCTGTTAGAATATTCTCGGTGAATAAATCAAACTATAGTCATTTCGGATTTTCATATAATCAACCTGTTTCTGTGTTATGAATCAGTGGTCAGGTAATCATGGTCCCTTAGGAAAATACAGCACAGAAACCGGCCCTTCGGCCGAGATAATTAAATTGCCTACTTCAGTCAGCATAGCCCTCCATACCCACACATCTAAAGTATCATTTGCTGTTGATACAAAGATTGAAGGTGTAGTGGACAGTGAGGAAGTTTTTCAAAGCTTGCAGAGGAATTTGGACAAGCTGGAAAAATGGGTTGAAAAGTGGAAGATGGAGTTTAATAGAGACCAGTGTGAGGTATGGCACTTTTGAAGGACAAACCAAAGTAGAAATCACAAGGTAAATGCTAGGGCACTGAGGAGTGCTGTAGAACAGAGGGACCGGGGAATACAGATACAAAGTTCCCTAAAAGTGGTGTTACAGGTAGATAGGGTCGTAAAGAGAGCTTACGACCCTATCTCAAAGGCATTTATAATTCAAAGTATTGAGTATAAGAGTTGGAATGTTATGGTGAGGTTGTATAAGGCATTGGTGAGGTCGAATTTAGAGTATTGTGTGCAGATTTGGTCACCAAATTACAGGAAGGATATTACTGAGGTTGAAAGAGTGCAGAGAAGGTTTACAAGGAGGTTGCCGGGACTTGAGAAACTGAGCTGCAGAGAAAGGTTGAATAGGTTAGGACTTCATTCCCTGGAGCGTAGAAGAATGAGGGGATGGAGGTATATAAAGTTATGATGGGTGTAGATATGGAGAGTAATGAAAGCAGATCCTTTTTATTTTCTCCGCATCAAGGATTGAAGTCAAAACTTATTATCGATTTCCTTGTATCTCAGGTCCACCTGTCGGGCTGGATCCTTGTAAATTTTCTCTTCACGTATCTACGTACATATTCCCTGTCGGAAGGTTACCATACTGCATAAAACTTCATATTAGGCCTCAGCCATGTCTTGTCCAACTTTAAGATGACATTTTATCACCTGTACTCTGTACTTTGATTTATGACGGATAATGTGCCAACAGCTTCCGTTACGGCAGCATTACCCGTCACCCATTTGTTCCCAGTTATTCCATATTCGACCACACACCATGATACTATTCCTCTCTGTCTATCATACTCCCCATCTTGGCAGCATCCGGAAATTTGCTGACGCAATTTAGCAAATTATCATCCAGATAATGTTGATACAGATGTAAACAGCAAAGGAACCAGCATCGGTCTGTGCAGTTCTCCGCTTGTCACAGGTATCCAGTTAGAGAGGCGACCATCTGCTACCAATCTCTGGTTCCTTTCACAAAGCAAATGTCTCATAAATTTACTACCTCATTTTCATAGCAGAATGACTCAACATTGCGGGAATCTGTAAAATATCTTGCAAAATTCCATGTCGACAGCAGCTTATATGTTTCCTTCAACAACATTCCTGGTAACTTCTTTGACAGGATTTGCCACAAACGAAGCTATGTGGACTATTGTTAATCAGTCAATATCTAAAAAGAAACTCATGTATCCGGCACATTAAAATGCCTTCCAGTAACTTTCCCACTAATGATGTCAGGCTCACAAGACAATAAATTCATAGATTATTTTTAGAGCCTTTTTTAAAGAAACGGGACATCATTTCCTATCCTCCAGTTATCTGGTTTAAGAATGATGTAAATATCTCTGCTGGGGTTGCTGCAAGTTTTTCCTTTCGCGAGGTCCGAAGGAACACCTTGTCAGGTTCGGGTGATTTATCCACTCTAATGTGCCTCCTCCAAACGTCTCCACCTTTGTAATCTGTATAGAGTCCGGGAAGTTGATTCAGTTTTGTTTTACCTCAATAAACTGCATCCGACTCCTAGATAAATGCAGATGCAAAAAAGTTAGAGCTTTTGGCACCACATTTGGATTCGCTATTGTCCAATTCTCACCTTCCAGTGGTCTAATTATGTCTCTTGAAATCCTTTTGCTCTGAAACTATGTGCAGCATTCCTTACGATTGAACTAGGGCAAAATCATCCTTTCTTGACTCTTCTGCTCTCTTTCTAAAGTGTTCTCTTGCATTCCCTGCACTCGATAAGCACGTCATTGCACCTGCAATTCATCTCCTGTTTTTTTCTTCACTTGAGCCTCCATATCATTTGAAATTCCAACTTCTCGACACCTGTTAGTTTTACCCTTTATTGTGATAGGCCCGTACAAACTTTGTTCCCTCAAAATTTCACTCTTGAAGAACTGCCACCTACCACGTACACCTTTGACGGAAAACAGCCTGTCCCAATCGACACTTGCAAAATCGTTTCTGACACCAGCAAGATTGGATTATGTCCAATCTAAAATCGCAATCCAAGAAGAAGGCCTGTTTTATGCTTAGGTACTTTCAAACTAATGGCCTGCGGACTACTGGATACAAAAGTGTTCCGCTAGAAAAACTTCTGCCACCGGCCCTATCTCGTTCATTAAATGCAGATCAAGTATCGTCCAGTCGTTCATTTGGGACTTTTATCTGGCGCTTAAAAAAAAAAACTATCCACAATATATTTCACAACCAATATTCCATCTAGTTCTTTTACACTATGGAAGTCGCAGTCAAAAATTGGAAAGTTAAAATCAGCTGTTATCACAACCTATGCTTCCTGCAATTTTCTGCATTTTCTCTTCAAATGTGATCCTCTAAATCAATCAGACTGATGGGTGTTATGTAGTGCCCTACAATCTCATTTAATGCGTCCCCCTCTGCTTCTTAATGGTTAAATATAGTAGTTACAGGAGCCCTGGGCTCAGCTGGCTTTCATGCAATGCTTTTTGTATTGGAATATCTGCAGCTGAGCACAGTTGTCGACCCATGCTGAACCTTTTCATTCCTGACTTTGACTATCTTCATAACAACATCTGTCTCTACAACCTCTCCACTCTCTGCTCTGGAGCAGTCCTGTTCCCGCAAGGATATCAGTCCCCTTTCAGTTCAGGTGCAAACCACCTTCCTTAGAGCATACTCCAAGTTCAACAAAATGACTCCCATAGGTTAGTCCTCTATTTTGCTTTCACTCATGCATGCCTGAAATATCGCTAATGTCTCAGCACCGAACACCAGGCTCGAAGCATTCTCTGTGTGGAAAAAAAAGGTTACATGTCACAGCGCGCTATAATTTCCTCCGATTATCTTAATGTTATGCCCCTCCTATTAGCCACTTACTCCCAAGATAATGTCTTGCTGCACAATCCCTCAATACCGCTCACACCTTATACTCTTCTATCATGAAATCTGCCATATTCCTTCGCACAAAATCCAAAATCCAGAGAACCCTCAACGTTTCCTCATTAGACTTGATCTCTTACCTGAGTAGCATCTTGGTAAATCTATTCTGCATTGTCTTTAAAACTTCCAAGTCCTCCTCTAATTGATGCAGAATTAGGAAATTCGGACCATTCTGCTCCAAAATTCCATCATGACTGATTTACCATTCCCACAACTCCATTCTGCCAGCTTCTTCCCATCCCTTTGGATGTCCAGTCTAATCAGAACCTATTTTCCCCTGCTTTAAACACTATACAAGTTGGCTTTCCCAGCGGTTAATGCCCCCACTATGTGTGAATACTGAAGCAAATTATTCATTACTGACAGCTGCTGCTCCCCTGTTACTCCAGCACGTTCCCGGTTTTATCCATGATCAGTCCTCCCTATTCTCATGTGCGTCTATAACTCCTGATTGTTTCCTTCATCCCACTCAGCAACGCCTTCTGCTATTCCCTTCGCGCAACATTCCGTGCATTTCCAGCTCCCTTCCTAGATGCCTTGTAATACTCGAGCCTTCTCTGACCCTTGCTTCGTAAAGTGCGCTTCCGTCTTCCTCTTGAGTAGTGTTTTCATATTTATTATGAACCATGTCTCCATATCCTATCATTCTTTTCCTTCTGCATTGAGTCAAATCTATGAAAAGCCCAATACAAGTTCTCCATTAACAATCTCTATATTAATTTAGTGCAGTTCCCCGTACATCTGTTCCCAATTTATGATCTCACCATCTTACGCAATCGCATAGTCCCTTCCCTCCCCAAATTCAATATTTTCCCATTCTTCTGCACCTCTCCAAAGGTAAACGTTAAGAAGTTATTAATGTTTTTTTTTTTTTTGAATTGCGCATCCTCTGAGTGTTTTCGCACCAGGTCTGACACTTTCTCTGGTACAATAACCAACATGATCACTGAGGGGCAGTGGAGTAGTAGTGGCGGTGAGATGTCTGTCGAGTACTCGCAAAAATATCTGTTCTTTTTCTGTTATGGCGGTTCATGTTCGTTTAAAATAACAATAATTCATACAGATATATTGTTCAAAGGAGAAGGACGTTTCCAAAGAACATAACGATACTTCACCATAGATTGAGAAACACAAGAGATATGAGACAGATGCTTTTATGATTTCTGTGCGACGTGAGGAGATGAGTGCCGTATTTTCCTCCTTCCAATGGGTCCATTACAGCAATGAGAAAATCTGTCACTCTCCTACAGGGCCATCGTAGACCTCGCTGGTGTTATCAGTGCTTTCTCTGACATGCCACCGGCAACATAGAAAATGTCATTGCTTGTCCAGTTCCATCAATACTGCAATGTAATTATCACAGCTTATTCGGTCACCCGGTCTCTCGCACAGAGAATACCACTTCTTATGCAGAACATTCTCTCAGTATACTGGTAATTCCATTGCTACTCGAGTCTCACGATGGACAAAGTTTAAACTACATATAAAACCGTGACCCATAAAACGATGACAATATCGCTGACGAACCTGTTTCTTTGTCTGTTTAAGTCTACGAAATACACAATCTGATCCCGTCAATCCCGTGAGATGGCTCTGCCACCCCAAACCCTGGTTTGTGTAGGTACGGTGTAATTTGCTACGCTGTTGTATATCAGTGCCAAGAAATAACAGTCAACACACTGCATGTGATTAAAGGAATCATATTTACTTAATGATACTTAACTAAAGGGTCATTAAAGAAATGAAATAAAGAAAAAAAAGGGCGTATTATAATTAACCAGTCAAATGTGAACACGTTGGAGTTCATCTTGAACTTTTCTGTCACTCACGCGCTGGACTTCGGTCTGCGTGGAAGCTCTCACCACCTTCCGATCGTCGCTTGCAATCCATTTCGAACAAATGGTCTCCCACCGGGTCCTATCCGACACTGGTTGTCCCCTGCGTCTTCTCTCTTCGTCTCCCGCCGAACAAAAGGCCCCGGCTCACAACGGCATCAGTACACAACAGAAAAGCACACCCCGCTCATTGGACGGCTCACATTCCGACGCATCGGAAATCTCCAGCTATAAACTAAACGAATGTTGCCTTACAGTTAGATAGGGAAGTTAACAAAGCTTATGCGGTATTAACTTTCATAAGTCGAGAGATGGCATTTGAGAGTCCCGAGGTAATGATGCAGCTCTGTAAAACTCTGATTAGGCCACACTTGGAGTACTGTGTCCAGTTCTGGTCGCCTCACTATACGAAGCATGTGGAAGCATTGGAAAGGGTACAGAGGAGATTTACCAGGATGCTGCCTGGTTTAGAGAGTATGGATTATGATCATAGATTTAGGGAGCTAGGGCTTTACACTTTGGACAGAAAGAGGATGAGAGGAGACATGATAGAGGTGTACAAGATATTAAGGGGAGCAGATAAAGTGGGCAGACAGCATCTCTTCCCTCGGGCACCACTGCTCAATACAAGAGGTCATGGCTTTCTGGTAAGGGGTTGGAAGTTCAAGGGGGATATTAGAGGAAGATTTCTCACTCAGAGAGGGTTGGTGCGTGGAATGCACTGCCTGAGTCAGTGGTGGAGGGAGATACTCTCGGGAAATTTAAGAGACTACTGGACAGGTACATGGAGGAATTTAAGGTGGGGTGTGGGGTTATATGGGAAGCAGGGTTTAAGGGTCGGCACAACATTGCGGGCCGAATGGCCTGTACTGTTCTGTACTATTCTATGTTCTATGTTCTATAAACACGGCTTCTCCATATAGACCATTACAATAGCAATAAAGTTTCCTTCCAGGGCTTGACACACATCTTTATAAAAATGCTCGTCAGCACATCACACTGCCAGTGATAATGCCCAGTCATAACCCACCACACTGCCACTGGTTGTCAGAAAATATTGGCCATATGTTTACTTCTCAGTGCTCGCCATTTGTAGCAAATAAAACCGTCACAACTGACATACTGCAGAATCACTATCACAAATGTGCTGTTATCAATGATGTTTAAAGCGCCCTCCACAGGGGGATATGTCTGAAGTGATGTGGACCGGATTTCCTTTCAACATAACGTTTATCAGGGGACTTGCGTATCCCTGATAAACATTTCAGAGGAGATATTTACAAACGAATGATTAAGATAACAGTGAAACATGATGGTACTGTATTCACCCTCGGCTTTTGTACTTATCTGTGGATTGATATCACAGGTGACCCGGCGGTCAGGGATAAACGTTCAGGCTTTATTTTTTGTCATCACATTGGGCCGGGTTCACATTCCGAGTCACTGGTCCATATGTAAAAGCAATTCGGAGTCATTTATTTGTAAATCTTGTTACACTCTTTTGTTTCGAAGATGAAATATAAGTCGTTGTTTCAAAATATTAGCGTGGCCTATAATTATTTGGTTGATTTGTGAGACTTTCCAACATCCCACGCTCTATACCTCCCGCTTACCCGTGCACTCTACCTCCTATTCCCCCTCTCCCACAATTTCGCTCTGTCTGTGCTGTCTATATCTCTTTATCTCTCCCCTCTCCTCTCTCTCTCCACTCTGCACACTCTCGATCCCTCTTCTTGCCCACATATTCATCCACCTTCAGCTTCCCTGTCTGCACCTTTCACACACACCGTGCCCCCATCCCCTCTCCACGCTCACCCATGCACTCTCCTTCTGCCTCTTCCTTCCCCTCACCCACACTCCCCGTCGCAGTCTCAGCCGCACATCAACATCAGTTAAAAGGTGGCAAAGGTTAAGGATGATACGGTCTGATTTGTTCAAATGGCAAAAAAAAAAATGTTTTAAAACAACTGCGGATGATTGGATTAGGGTTAAAAATAACTATGCAGCTTCTGGCCCCTGGTAACCTTCTTCAGACTGTTAAAGGTTCTATCGGTCTTCACTTCAGTAGAAATGGTTTAATGTATTAAAGACACAGTATTCACAACTGAACAAAGGTGACGGTGGATTTGATTTCAGCAGAACGACATTTGCGTGTCCAGGCAGCTGATTAGACAGAGACACTGAGCTGCGAATCTCACAGAACAACAACCAAAACCTTCCTAATCAATCAATGTTGCTTCTTCATTTCTAATTTCTCCGAAGCGTCTCGGCTCGAAAAGTCGAATTTTTATTCAATTCCATAGACTTTGCCTGACCTGCTGAGTTCCTCCATCATTTTGTGTATTACAATAGCTATGGATGATCGGCGAGAGGGAGTGTGTGGGATCAACAGGTGGGCAGTTTGAGTGGACTTCACAACATAAGCACGCTGTTAAAGTATTTTGGGAGAATTCAGTTGTGAAGAATTTAACTTATGATATTTATTTGGACATTAATCCAGATATCTGTGTTATCAATCAATGATGAATGAGTCAGCGAGTTGTAGAACAGTATAATATGGAAACAGGCCCTTCAGCCCGGCCTTCCAACTGCAAACTGCTTCATGTTGCCCTTAAACCTTCCACCATTAACACATGACTCTGATTGTTATTGCATCCAAACTCAGTGGAAAATTCCAACCTGCATTTATCCTAACAGATTTGTAAGGAGATAGTAGATATTTGGCGTAAACACAAGGTTGTGATTGTGGGAGATTTTAATTTTCCAAACATAGACTGGGAAGCCCATACTGCAAAAGTACTGTAAAAAGGGTGGACGGTTTGGAGTTTGTAAAATGTGTGTAGGATCTTTCTTTTGCAGCCATACATAGAGGTACCAACCAGAGAAGGAGCAGTGTTGAATCTCCTGTTAGGGAATGAGATAGGGCAGATGACGGAGGTTTGTGTTGGGAAGCACTTCGGGTCCAGTGATCACAATGCCATTAGTTTCAATGTAATTACGGAGAAGGATACGTCTGGACCCAGAGTTGATATTTTTGATTGGAGAAAGACTAACTCTGAGGAGATGCGAAAGGATTTAGAAGGAGTGGATTGCGACAAATTGTTTTATGGGAGGGATGTAATAGAGTAATGGAGGTCATTTAAAGTTGCAATTCCGAGGGTACAGAATCTTTATGTTCCTGTTATGTTGAAAGGAAAGGTTAAGCGTTTGAGACAGCCATGGTTTTCAAGGGATATTGGAAACACGGTTCGGAAAAAGAGAGATATCTACAATAAATATAGGCAGCGTGGAGTAAATGAGGTGCTGCAGAAATATAAAGAATGTAAAAAGAATCTTAAGAAAGAAATTAAAAAAGATAAAAGAAGATATGAGGTTGCTTTGGCAAGTAAGATGAAAATAAAACCAAAGGGTTTCTACAGTTGTATTATTAGGAAAAGGATAGTGGGGGATTTAGTTGGTCCCTTAGAGAATCAGAGTGGACAGTTGTGTGTGGAGCCAGAAGAGATTTGGGCCATGCAAAACAATTTATTTTCCTCGGTATTCACTGGGGAGAAGAATATTGACTTGTGTAAGATAAGGGAAACAGTTAGGGAAGTTATGGAAACTATGATGATTAAAGCAGAGGAAGTACTGGAACTTTTAAGGAATAACAAAAGTGGATAACTCTCCGGGTTCTGACAGGATATTTCCTAGGTCCTTGAGAGTAGTTAGTGTGGAAAGAGCAGGGGCTCTGACAGAAATATCTTAAATGTCATTAGAAACGGAGATGGTGCCGGAGGATTGTTTTATTGCTCATGTTGTTCCATTGTTTAAAAAGGGTTCTAAGAGTAAACCTAGCAATTATCAGGCTGTGAGTTTGACGTCAGTTGTGGGTAAATTGATGGAAAGTATTCTTAGAGATGGTATATATAATTATCTGGATAGAAAACGTCTGATTAGGAGTAGACAACATGGATTTGTGCGTGGAAGGCCATGTTTGACAAATCTCTTTTTTTAATTATTTTTTTGAAGACGTTGCTCGGAAAGTTGACGAGGGTAAAGCAGTGGATGTTGTCTATATGGACTTCAGTAAGGCTTTTGACAAGGTTCCACATGGACTGTTAGCTGGGGAGGTTCAATCATTAGGTATTTATATTGAAGTAGTAAAATGGATTCAGCAGTTTCTGGATGGGAGACGCCAGACTGTAGTGGTGAATAGCTGTTTGTCAGATTGGAGTCCGGTGATGAGGGGTGTGCCTCAGGGATCTCTACTGGGTACAACGTTGCTGGTCGTATACATTAATGATCTGGATGATAGGGTAGTAAATTGGATTAGTAAGTATGCAGATGATAGGTGGAGCTGTGGAAAATGAAGTTGGGTTTCAAAGCTTGCAGACAGATTTAGGCCAGTTAGAAGAGTGGGCAGAAAAAATGGCAGACAGACTTTAATGCTGATAATTGTGAGGTGCTACATTATGGTAGGACTAATCAAAATAGGACACACACGGTAAATGATAGGGCATTGAAGAATGCAGTATAACAGGGGGATCTAGGAATAATGGTGCATAGTTCCCTGAAGGTAGAATCTCATGTGGATAGGGTTGTGAAGAAAGCTTTTGGGATGCTGGTCTTTATAAATCAGAGCATTAAGTATAGGAGTTGGGATGTAATGTTGAAATTGTACAACGCATTGCTAAGGCCAAATTTGGAGGATTGTGTACAGTTCTGGTCACCGAATTATAGGAACGATGTTAACAAAATAGAGAGAGTACAGAGAAGATTTACGAGAATGTTACCTGGGTTTCATTACCTAAGTTACAGAGAGAGGTTGAACAAGTTGTGTCTTTATTCTTTGGAGCGTAAAAAGTTGAGGGAGGTCTTGATAGAGGTATTTAAAATTATGAGGGGGGTAGATAGAGTTGAAGTGGATAGGCTTTTTCCATTGAGAGTGGGGGAGATTCAAACAAGATTTGAGATTTAAAGGGTAGAAGTTCAGGGGTAACATAAGGGGGAACGTCTTTACTCAGAGAGTGGTGGCTGTGAGGAACAAACTTCCAGCAGAAGTGGTTGAGGCAGATTCGATGATGTCATTTAAAGTTAAATTGTATAGATAATGGACAAGAAAGGAATGGAGGGTTATAGGCTGAGTGCAGGTCGGTGGGACTAGGTGAGAGTAAGAGTTCGGCACGGACTAGAAGGGCCGACATGGCCTGTTTCCGTGCTGTAATTGTTGTATGTTTATATGGTTATATCTATACCCCCATAATTTTGTGCACCACTCTCAAAGCTTCGCTCACTGCTCTAAGTTCCAAAGAATCAAGTCCAATACTCTGTAATGTTACCTTATCAGTCAGGTCGTCCATACCAGGCAACCTCTTGGTAATTTTTCTCTGTACTCTTACTCTGTATCCTTTCCTGTAGGTAGGCGACCAAAACTACACACAATACTCCAAATTCAGCCTCAGCAATGCCTTATACTACACCAACAAAAATCCCATTTCCTGTGCTCAATGTATTGATTTATGTAGGCCAATGTTCGAAAAACAATGCAATCTCAGTAAAGTCAGAAATAATCTTGCAAAGTTATTTCCAGTCGTATACCCAATGACGCTTGGATTATATACATTGTACCTTTGACCTTCTTCACTGCCTACAGCATTTCAAAATATCCCTCACCACCTTAGCTCTTCACCATTACTGCCTCTTCGACCGAGGTGAGTGACCTCCTTTCTAACATTGGACTCCATCTGACCGGCTGCTTCTCCCAAGCTGAATCCACAGAACGTGTCCATCGCTGCTCGAATTTCATCGGATTCTCTGAGGCCCTGTGGAGTTTGTTGCCAACTATGCAATTTCGGGGAGCTCAAATACTGCTCAGAATATAAATTCGACAATTACTGTGTAATTAATAAAATATGAGCCTACATGATATTTCATAAAGCTTGGAAATGTTTCTTTCTGTTTCTTAGGCGAATTGTAGACTCCGATTAGGAATAGGTCAGACACCGTGGGAGGTAAGTGCGGAAATTGGTGGGGCCGCATCCGATACAATTAAATTCTTTGGTCCCTTACAATATCTTTTAATAATTTTCCCGCGACTGATAGCATGCTCAGAGGGCTGAAATTTCACAGATTAATTTAGAGCCTATCTTAAGCAACGGAAGAAGGCTGGGCTCTCCTCGAGTCCGCTGGTTTAAGCACGCAGACCGCGGACCCGAACTGCTTTTCGTTTGCACATTTACTTTAAAGCTGATGTCCTTCGGACTACTGGATGCACCGTGTTCCCCTATACAAAATTGTGCCACCTGGCCTCCCTCCTTCCCTAAATGCAAATCAATATCGCACACTCCCTCATTTGGGACTTTTATCTACTGATTAAGAAAACATTCCAGAAAATAGATGACAACGTCTATTCCATCTTGTCCTTTTACACTTTGGGAGTCCCAGTCAAAACCTGGAAATTTAACCCTAACTCCTATACCAAACTGACATTTGCTGAAATTCTGATCAATTTCTCTTCACATTTGTTCCTCTAAGTCCCACAGACACTTGGCTGGGCTGTGATGCCGTGTAATACATCTATCATACTTCATCGCTCCAAAGCCAAAGCCCCTTTAACATGGCCATACCTTTCTAATTACTACGTTCCACATTGAACGCCTCACTAGGTGAGTTCTCTAATCCACCCTGATGTGACATCTTCCCTAACTAATAACACCATCCCTCCTCATTTATTCCTTCCCCCTCTGCTTCATCTTAAACAGCGGAGCGGTGGAATACTGCGCTGCCAGTCCTGCTCATACTGCAACCATCCCACTAATGGCGAGAATATAGTAAATCCACGTGCTCATTCATGCCATGGTCTCATCCGCCTTTTAATACAATACTTCTTTCATTGAGGCATCTGCAGCTGAGTACATTACTCGCACCATGATCAACAATTAAATTCCTGACACGAGGAACTCTGTAGATGCTGGAAATTCTAGCAACACACGTCAAAGTTCATCAGAAACTTTGATGTGTGGGATTTAAATTACTGATTCTGTCTGAGGCACATTATCATCCAGATCGTTAATACAGATGTAAACGTCAAAGGAACCAGCGCCGGTCTCTGTAGAACTCCGCTACTCACAGGTATCCAGTTGGAGAGGCAACCATCTGCTACCATTCCGTGGTTACTTTCACAAAGAAAATGGCTCATAAATTTACTACCTGATTTTCAGAGCGGAGCGACTGAACCTCACCGGAAACTATCAAATGTCTTGAAAAATTCCATGTCGACAGCACCTTATATTTTTTCTTCATCAACTTTCCAGGTAAGATCTTTGACACAATTTACCACTAATGAAGCCATGCGGACTATCGTTAATCAGTGGATATCTAAAAGGAAAATCATATATTCCGCCCATTAAACTACCTTCCAACAACCTTCCCACGAATGATATCCGGCTCACAAGACTATTATTTCATGGATTATTTTTTGAGCCTTTCTTATACAAAGGAACAACATTGGCTATGCCTGGTTTAAGAATGATGTATATATCTCTGCTAGAGTTCCTGCAAGTTCATCCTTTCGCTTGGCCCGAAAGAACAACTTGACCAGTTCTGGGGATTTATCCAATCTAATCTGCCTGAAGACAGCAAAGGCCTTCTCCTCGGCAATCTCTGTGGAGTCCACGAAGATGATTCAATGTTGCTTTCCTCAATAGACTGTATCGGTTTCCTGGATAAATACAGATGCAAAACATCAGCTCATCTGGCACCACATGTGCATTAGCTATGGTCCCAGTTCAAGAAGACTAATTACGTTTCTTGAAATCCTTTTGCTCTTAAGATATGTGCAGCATTCTTAACGATTCAACTCGGACAAAATCATATCATTCTCTCACCCTCCTCCTCTCCTTGATAAATGTTCTGTTGCATTTCCTACACCCCCATAAACACATTACTGAACCTGCAATTCACCTCATTTCCTTTCTTCACTTGGGCCTCCATATCACTTGAAATTCCAGGTTCCCGGCACTGTTATGTTTACCATTTATTCTGACGGGCCCGTGCAAACTTTGCGCTCTCGAAATTTCACTTTTGAAGACCTTCCACTTACCATAGAATGTCTCAGGGGACACTTGCAAAATCCTCTCTGATACCAACAAGATTCTTTCTGTCTCCAATCTAAAATCGCAGCCCGAGAACCAGGCCTCTTTTTGCATGTTTAACTTCAAACTAATGGCCTGCGGACTAGGGGTTTATGGAGCATGGCCCCATAAAACTATAACAATATCCCTGAAATATCCTGATTTCCGAGTCTGCGTGATTCCCGGAAATACACTCACTGCTCCCGCCTGACCCGTGGGATTCAAATGGCTCTGTCACCCCAAACTCCGCTTTCTGTGTGTGTTGTGTAATTTACTACCCTTTTATAACTCAGCGTCACGTTATAACAGACAACACACTGCATACGATTAAAGGAATTATCTTTATGAATGTTAATTAACTGAAGAGTCATTAAGGCAAAGAAAGAAATAAAGGAAATCGGCCCACTGTAATTAACCATCCAAATGTACACAAGTTGGAGCTCATCTTGAAATCACGCTCTGGGCCCTCGCTCTGCGTGGAAGCACACAGCATCTTCCGATATTCACTCGCAAACCATTTCGAACAAACGGGTCTCCCACCGGGTCCTACCCGAGGATTTGTTCTCCCCAGTGTCTTCTCACTTCGTCTCCTACTGGACAAATGGCCCCAGCTCACTCCGACGTCAGAACACAACAGAACCCACCCACCCCGGTTGGACGGTTCACATTCCAAAGCATCCGAAATCTCTAAATTTCAACCGAAGTCTGCTTCTGCAGAAAAGCCACTACGTTAGCAGTGAAACCTTTCTTAGTGTGTTAAATCCCTCTTTATAAAAATGTTCCTCAGCACAATCACACTGTCATAGATAATGACCAGTCATCACCGAGCACACTGTCACTGGATGTCAGAAAATATTGATCATATATTTACTTCTCAGTGCCCGCTCTTCTGCGACAAATAAAGATGCCACCGCTTACATACCGCAGAATCAATGCTTCAAATGTGCAATTATCAATTATATTTATAGGACCCTGCACAGCGAGAGACTTGTGAAGTGTCGTGGACAGTTTTTTTCAGTTCAACGTATCGTTATGCACTTGCTTATATCTGCTCAAATTTTCAGAGGAGATATTTACCAACGAGTGACCAAAATAACAGTGGAACATAATGGTATTGGCGCTGGGCTTTAGTTATTATTTCCGGACAGAAATCTGGAGTGACACGGCAGTTAGGGAGAAATGATCACCCTGCAGCCCTGGCACCGTAATGTTATTATCAGAGTTCATTCGGTCCCACAATCCCTCACACAGAGAATGCCACTGTTTATTCAGTGTTCTGGTAAGTTCATTGTCTGTCCAGTCTCACGGTGGACGCAGCGAAAACTACATGACAGACCATGAGCCCATAAAACCATAACAATATCCCTCTATATCCCTTTATTTTTTTTATCATCACATTGGGCCGTGTTCACATTCCAAGTCATCGGCATATTTTGTTTTTTACATATCTAAATGAAATTCGCTGCAGCCTATATGCAGCAGGTTCCGATAAGGCAAACCAGCGGTGGACATAGGAAAATCGAGACTTCTTCGTCGTTGGGTTTATTTAAGTCAGGGATTGGTAGGTTCTCGATTGGCATGACATCAAGGATTATGGGCGAAGGCCGGGAACTCGGGTTGAGGAGGAGGAAAAAAGGGTCAACCATGAGTAAATGGCGGAGCAGAGTCGATAGGACAGGGGGTCTAATCCGGTTCCTCTGCCTCACGGGCTAATATGTTCACAGGACAGATATGTCTTTTCTCTGATGTCCCACATCAGGAATGAAATAGTCACTGTAATTGTGAAAATCCCCGTATACATGTAAACATACGTTTGACACACTTACACATTTAGGAAACATGTGCTGAATGCAGAGATTATGTTTTTTTTTTTGTTTTAACCATAACGTGTGGAACACCAAGGGAGAATTATTGCACATTACTGAACAGATTAATTACTGTCAAATGAGATGTGGTTAAAATGTTATTGTTCGGCACGTGCGGAGTTACAAACTACGTAAGTTGTACGTTTGTGTGCGATAAAAACAGGACATTTCTTCGAACAGGTTTCGTAATATTTTGTGAATAATGCTCGAATGAGACCCAACATTGCAAGGAACAGGCTAAAGCTGTCTCTGCAGATGGGCAGTAATATGAAAGACAGGCCGATGTGAATCTCCACTTAGCGCACTCGTGGTCATTTGTCTGAGCTACTGCAGAGTTAAGACCTGGTTTGGGATTGGACGATAGCAGAAATGAAACAGACCGTTTGACTGTAATGTTCCAAACCCAAAGAAATATGGGCCTGGCTTATTGTTCAAAGATACACTTCCTTTTAATAAACAGCATAGTCTGCGCTTTTACTAACACGTCACTGACCACGCCGATCTTATCACTGCTTCTCTTGAACCATCACTGAGCTAAAATTAATATACACTGCTGGCCAGGATGATGGCGTCTTCACTCATCCTGCCGATAATGTTGTCGCTTGTGCAGTCTCAAGTGAGCAACGTGAGGACGTCAGGGGGAAAACTGGTCATGCACTGAAATACATTTCTCCGGCATCCACATTTTAAATTTCTCCTCTATGTACAAGCTTCAGATGGAAATTTATCAAACGCCTTTACTGATCGTTGCAATCAGGTAATAGCCGATATCGATCGGATCAAGAAACTACAGCCCTCTATTCTGCACATTACTCGTTTTGGTTGTTGTCGACATAGGCTGTGATGGCATTGCGGCCCTGAGCGATAGAGCGAAGAACCAAGGGGCATAATTACTCCAGATGTTACTGTTCTGCAGCTGTGCTGACAAGCTCAAATCCAGAATCACTGCTCACCCCGTTCATCCGCTTTTACCTTAAGTGTGCATCTATCGTTCAGTTATCGTGACGACAGTTGATTACAATTTGTTAGAACGCAATTGGTGTTGTTTCTCTGGAGATATTATATTGTAATACAGTTGGAAATTTTATAAAATAAGCACCAATAAATAAAACGTTTCCTGAAAGATCGGACGAAGAGCAGAAGCAAAGAGAAAATAAAGAAATAAGTTGATCTTACTCAATTCAAATACAGATTCTGGCAATGTCGCAAATACTAAAAGACTAGAGACCTTACATGTGTTATAAAACCAGACCAACGCACGAAATGCTGAAGGAATTCAACATGACAGGCAGCATCTCTAGAAAAGAATACACAGTCAGCTTCCATAACAAACTGATTTTTCCTGGAATTCTCTGCAACTTCTCATCAAATTTGTTCCTCTAAATCCCTCGGTCTGTAGGATGGGCTGTAATGGCCTGTAATACACGTATCATACACCATCGCTCCAAAGCTAAAGTCCATTCAGCATGGGCATACCTTACTTATTACGGCCTTCCACCAGTCCAGCCTGATGTGACATCTTCCTTAACTAGTAACGCCACCCCTCCTCATTTATTCTTTCCGCCTCTGCTTCATTTTGACAGCGGAGCGGTGGAATCCTGAGCTGCCAGTCCTTTTCCTACTACAGCCGTCTCACTAATGGTGAAAATATTGTAAATCCACGTGCTCTTTTATGTCATATGGCACAATTCTTACACTGATGTATTTGCTGCTGTGTACATTAGTCGAACTATGCTCAACAATTAAACGTAAAGTTCTGACTGATCGAGAACATATTAGACTCCGCTTTCAGTCCTAAATCCAGTACCTTGGATTTGACAGTTGGCTGAGAAATGATAACAGAGATTTACCACTTTCTCGTCGTAGCAATAATTGAATAAACATCACAATGATCTCTGCCCGTCTGCGATTCTCCAGACGAGATGCGCTTTATTTCCAATTTTTGGCACCGCCAGCAGTTGGGTTTGAACGTTAGCAGAAAAAGTGAAAAAGGGAAATGAGAATGGGGAATAGTGAAATGGAAGGGGTCGTTACAGGAAGTTCGAGATATTCATGCTCATACCATCATGTCTGAGGTACACACACGGAACATTTGTTGCTCCAGCAACATGGACATGGCCTCAGTGCTACCATGCCCAGCACCGAAACGTGCTGCTCTCCAACAGTCACATGACTCTGCTGAGAAAGGCAACCATCTGCCACCACTCTCTGCCTCCTGCTACTACGCCAATGTCTACTCTAATGTACTACCTCATCTGGAATGCAAAGCTCGTGGATTTTCTTGACAAAACGCCGATGCGGAATTTTGATAAAATCTCTTGGAAATGTCCATTTAGGTATCATCCTCTGCAGTGCCTTCATGAACTCTCCTGGAAACATTCTTCGTTACTTCTTCAAGAAACTCTATAGCATGTCGTGGGATACACAAAACCATGCTGACTATCTCTGGACTGTCCTGTCTATTAAAATACTCATACATACGGTGCTCCAAAGCGTTCCCACTACTGATGTCAGGAGCACCGGCCTAGGATTCCATGATTTATTTCTGAGCCTTTCCCGCATCCTTCGCGATCTCCCTCTCACTCAACCGTGCTGTCTCCCTTCCAGCCTCTGTCTCTCACCCTTTCCTTCTCTCTTTAACACTACTTCTTTCTTCTCAGTCCATCTCTCCACTATCCCCTATTCCTCCCACACACTCTAAGAACTTGAGCTCCCCATTCTCCAGCTTCTATAAACACTATGCCTTTTCCGTCGCCCTGCTTACTCCTCCACTCTCCTTTTGATTCCTTCTTCCCCTCAACCTCACATAAACTTCATTTAATATGTTACTGGCAAAGAGTTACGAATGCAGTTGCCTGATTTATTTAAATGAACCGTAAAAATAATTTTAAAAACAACTGCTGGTGATTGGAGTCTCAGTTTAAAATAAAATGCTTATTCTCACTCTGAGAAATTTTCTTTATGAGGTTAAAAGTTACAACGCTTTTCCCTGCAGCAGAGGTAGTTATTTGCAATGTTAAAGACAGTGTTCACAGGTGAATGAGAGTGAGAGTGGAGTTAATTTCAGCAGAAAGGCCACTCCCTATTCTGTCGGACATGCGGGCCTGTACCGTTTCTTCAGGCAGCTATTTTTACAATCTTACAACCCTCTGTATGAACAAGTTTTCTTTCATGTTCCCATTATACTTTTCACCTTCCCCACTTAACACTTCAGCTCTGATTGTAAGTCCACCCAAACTCACTGAAAATCCCTCCTTGCATTTACCCTATAACTACCCCTCATCTTTTTGCGCAGCTCTATCAACTCATCCCTCATTGATCTTAATTCCAAGGAATAAATTCCGATCCTATTCAAAATTTACTCTTAACTCATGTCCTCCATTTCGGGCAAATTTCCAGTAATTTTTCTCTCTTCTCTTTACTGTAAACTTTCTGTAGGTAGGTGACCAAGATGCACAGAATATTCCTAATTCGGCCTCAGAAATGCCTCATATAGGTTCAAACATGTTTCCCATCTCCTATATTCAAAGTATTAGTTTATGAAGGGCAATGTGCCAAAAGCAATGCAAGCTCAGTGAAGCCCTAAATAATGTACAAAAGTTATTATCATTCGTATACCCGATAAAGCTTCGATTATATACATTTTACTTTGCTATCACCCAGTAGCTACATCATTTCAAAACCTCCCTCACCACCTCAATCCTCCACCAATTCTGCCTCTCCTACTGAACTGGGTGAACTCATTTCCAACAATAGACTGCATCTGACCAGTTGCTTCTCCGCAATCTGAACCCGAACAACGTGTCGATCCAATCACGAATCTCACTGGATTTTCTGAGGCCCAGACGAGTTTATTGCAAACTCCGCAAGTTCGGGGAGGTACTGTCGTTTCAAATAAGGCTCGGAAAATACTCTTTCATTAATAAACTATGAGCACACGTGCTATCGCATAAAAACATGGAAATGTTGCTTTAGGTCCCTTAGGCGAATTGTGGACAGATTTTGGGAATAATTCGATCATTAAGGGAAGCAAGAGTGAAAAACCTAAGCAATCCCAAACCACAACCGGAATCTTTTGCCTATTTTCTTTGAAACTGATGTTCTTAGGACAACTAGATCTAAAATGTTCCCTACACAAACTTTTGACACCTTCCCTATCTCATTCTCTAAATATAGATCAGGTATCGTTCGGGACATTTTCTGATTTCTTTATGAGAACTATCCAGTATATATTTGACAATCTCTACTCCATCTTGCCCTTTTTTTTTACTGTGGGAGTCTGAAATAATACTCCTAAGTTTAAAATCACCTTTTAAAACTAAGTTATGTTTTCTGATATTCTCTGTGATCTCTCTTGAAATGTATTCCTCTAACTCCCTCGGACTGTAGACTGCAGATAGGCTTAATGACCTGTAACATAAACGTCAAACGCCATCGCTCCAAACCCAAAGACCCTTTAACATGGGCACAACACTCTTGTTACTCCGTTCCACATAGAAAGGCTCACTATGTGAGTTTTCCAGTCCAACCTCTCATGGTCCGGTCCGTGAAGTCCACATTCAGGTTCACGGTCTGTGCCATCGATCCATGTTCCAGGTTATCTGGTTTTCCCTTTTCCTGTTGTGTGCTTTAATTGAGGCACATGATTCTGGTTTTGGGCTTGCTACATAAACAGCTCTTGGGTTCAGCTTCATTTGCTGGACTGGTCCCTTCCCTTCCCTTTCACCTTCTGCCCGAAGACTTGCCTGAAGCCTTGCCCGGAGCCTTGCCCTGCAACCTGTATCTGGAGTCTGGCCCTGCAACCTATGTCTGGAGCCTTAGATTAGATTAGATTAGATCATGAGGACACGCAGTCCTCTTTTATTGTCATTTAGTAATGCATGCATTAAAAAATGATACAATTTTTACTCCAGAATGTTATCACAGAAACGCAAGACGAACCAAGACTAAAAGAAAACTGACAATAAACACATAATTATAACATATAGTTACAACAGTGCAAAGCAATTCCGTATTTTGATGAATAACAGACCTTGGGCACGGTAAAAAAAAAAAATGTCTCATCCCTCACTCTCTCCCTCTCACTCTACCGTGCTCTCTCCCTTCCAGCCTCTGCCTCTCACCCTTTCCCTCTTTAACACTACCTCTCTCTTCTCAGTCCATATCTCCACTCTACCCTCTTCCTCCCACACACTCTTAGAACTTGAGCTTCCAATTCTCCTCCTTCCATAAACACTTTGCTTTTTCCGGCCGCCCTGCTCACCCCTCCACTCTCCTTATGATTCCTTCTTCCCCTCAACCTCACATAAACTTCATTTAATATGTTACTGGCAAAGGGTTAGGAATGCAATTGCCTGATTTACTTAAATGAATCTTAAAAATATATTTTTTTTAAATAACTGCTGGAGATTGGAGTCTGAGTTTAAAAGAAAATGCATATTCTCACTCTGAGAAATTTTCTTTATGAGGTTAAAAGTTATAACGCTCTTTCCTGCAGCAGAAGTAGTTAATTGCAATGTTAAAGACAGTGTTCACAGGTGAATGAGAGTGAGAGTGGATTTAATTTCAGCGGAAAGGCCGCTCCCTGTCCTGACGAACATGCAGGCCTGTACCACTTGTTCAGGCAGCTGTTGTTACAGTCTGACAAACCTCTGTATGAAGAAGTATTCCTTCATGTTCCCATTAAACTTTTCACTTTCCACGCTTAACACTTGAGCTCTGATCGTAAGTCTCCCAAAACTCAATGCAAATACCTACTTGCATTTACCCTATAACTACCACTCATCTTTGTGTGTACCTCTATCAAATCGTCCCTCATTGTTCTGATTTCCAAAAAAATAAATTCTGATCCTGTTCAAAATTTCCTCATGGCTCATGTTCTCCATTCTGGGCAAATTTCCAGTAATTTTTCTCTCTTCTCTTTACTGTAATTTTCCTGTAGGTAGGTGACCAAGATGCACAGAATGCTCCTAATTCGGCCTCAGAAATGCCTCATATAGGCTCAAACATGTTTCACATCTCCTGTATTCAAAGTACTAGTTTATGAAGGCCAACGTGCCAGAAGCAATGTAATATCAGTGAAGCCCTAAATAATGTAGGAAAGTTATTACCATTCGTATACCCAATAAAGCTTCGATTATATACATTTTACTTTGCTATCACCCAGTAGCTACCTCATTTCAAAACCTCCCTCACCACCTCAATCCTCCACCAATTCTGCCTCTTCTACAGAACTGTGTGAACTCATTTCCTACATTAGACCCCATCTGACCTGTTGCTTCTCCCCAATCTGAATCTCTACTATGTGTCCATCAATTCAGGAACCTCATTGGATTTTCTGAGCCCCAGAGGAGTTTATTGCCAACTGCACCAATTCGGGGAGGTACTGTAGTTTCAAATAACGTCTAGAAAATAGATTCGACAAATACTCTTTAATCAATAAACAGTGAGCACATAAAAAAAAAAACATGGAAATGTTGCTTTAGCTCCCTTAAGCGAATTGTGGACATATTTTGGGAATAGCTCGGTCACTAAGGGAAGCAACAGTGAAAAAACCTAAGCATCGCATAGCACAACCGCATTTTTTAATTGCCTATTTACTTTGAAACTGATGTCCTTAGGACGACCAGATGCAGAATCTTCCCCGCACGAACTTCTGCCACCTGCCCTCTCTCATTCTGTAAATACAGATCAGGTATCGTTCAGGACATTTATCGACTTCTGTATCAGAAATTTCCAGTAGATTTTTGACAACCTCTACTCCATCTTGTCCTTTTTTACTGTGGGAGTCTGAAATAAAACTTGGAAGTTTAAAATCACCTTATATAACTAAGTTATGTTTTCTGATATTCTCTTCGATCTCTCTTCAAATATATTTCTCGAACTCCTTCGGACTGTGAACTGTAGATAAGCTTAATGACCTGTAACATAAACATCAAATGTAATCTCTCCAAAGTCAAAGACCCTTTAACATGGACATACCTTTCTTGTTACTCCGTTCCACATAGAACGGTTCACGAGGTTAGTTTTCCAGTCCAACCTCTCATGGTCCGGTCCGTGAAGTCCGCATTCAGTTTCACGGTCCGTTCCATCGATCCATATTCTAGGTTATCCGGTTTTCCCTTGTCCTGTTGTGTGCTTTAATTGAGGGACATAATTTTGGTTTTGGGCTTGCTACATAAACAGCTCTTGGGTTCCGCTTCATTTGCTGGACTGTCCCCTTCCCTTCCCTTTCACCTTCTGCCTGAAGCCTTGCCCGGAGCCTTGCCCGGCAACGTGTGTCTGGAGCCTTTGCCCTGCAACCTTGTCAAGTTCTACCACCGGAGCGTAACCAGAGCCTTGCTGTGTCAAGATAAAGAACTGTCTATCGCTGAGTTGCGAACCGTCACTGTGTCCACGCCTTCGCTAGGTGGGTCCGGCCGTTTGCCGCTACTTTGTGTTTAGAAATCTCTCTCTGTGGTCTGTGCATGATTCCCGGCCCTACGTCCTGTTCCCAAGGAGGTGTCCCGGCTCTGTGTTCCATGTACCTGCCTCTGAAGACCAAGGCTCTGTCTTCTGCGCTCCTGTCTCCCAAGACCAAGTTTCTGTGTTCTGCGTTCCTGGCTCCCAAGAGCAAGGCTCTGTGTTCTGTGTTCCTGTCTCCCAAGACCAAGACAAGACTTTGGGGTCTCGTCCTGTCCTTGTGCCTCGCTCAGCTCAGGAGTACCTCTTCCTGTCCTTGTGCCTCGCCCAGCCCAGGAGTACCTCGTCCTGTCCAAGCCACGTCCAGGAACCTTGTCCTGTCCAAGTCAAGGCTTTGAGTTCTTGCACTGTCCATGTGCCTCGTCCTGTGAAGGAGTTCCACGTCCTTTTCAGGAGTTCCACGTCCTGTTCTGTAGGCATGTAATGTCCTCGCCTAGTTCCGGGGTCCGAGCCCGAGTCAAGATCCAGGTTCTGGGTCCTTGTATAGTCTCCGGCTCGGAGTTGAAGCCGGGTTCCAAGTTCCTTGTTCCGTATCCTGATCCTGTTTTCCTAGACTAGGTCCTGTATCTTAGTCTCATCCAGCGTCGTTTCTTCCCCACTTCCCCCGTTTTCTTTTCACACCTAATCCTGCTCCTGGTACTTCAGTGTCTGTGTCTTGCTTTTGCGTCTGCTCCCAGCGCCCCCGTTATGACACAACGAGACTGTGACAGCTTTCTTATCTATTAACGCCACCTCTTCTCATTCAATGCTTCCCCATCCACTTTATCTAAAACAACGGATAGGTGGAGTACTCCACTGCCAGGCCTGCTCCTCCTCCAACCCTCTCACTAACGTCGAAAATATAGCGATTCGACGTGCTTATTCATGCCCTGAGCTCTTTCGCCTTTCATACAATACATTGTATAATTTGCGGCTGAGGATATTATTCGAACCATGCTGAACATCTAAATTGCTGATTTTGTCTGAGGCCTTCACAGCTTCTGTCTCCACAACCTCTCCACTCTCTGTTTCGCGGTAGTCTTGTTCCCATCATTTGAATGTCTAGATTTACCCTCCCACGTCCCACCACCCCCGCCCACCCACCTCGTGCAGCCCTAGTAAACCTTCCCGCTAAAGCGACTAGTACCTTCATTTCTTTGCAGTCGACTCCAAGATCAATGAAACCATTCTCTCCGTTTAACCCTTTACTTTTTTTCTTTCACTCACGTGTCTCCTATTAACCACTTAAGCCCTCGATCATCTCTGGCTGTCCAATCTCTCAATACCTCCTATTACCTTATAGACTTCTATCAAGAAATTTATCATAGTCCTCTTCAGAGGCAGAAACCAGAGATCCCTTATCGTTTCCTCATATCTTTTTTTTCTCTCTTAATTAAGTAGCATTTCGGTAAATCTATTCCGCATAGAGTTTAAAATTTCCAAATCCCTGCAGTACGCCCCTACTCATAGGTCTCCAATCGGGGAGGCAACCATCTGTTACAACTTTCTGGCTTCATCCTCAAACCAAAGGTCTCATCAAATTTACTACCTCATTTTCAAAGCCGACAGAATAAATCTTCCATGCAGGACTTTGTCAAATGCCTTGCTAAGATCCATGTATACAACATCCACTGCCGTGCCCTCATCCACACTCCTGGTACCTTCCTTGACACGACTTACCACTTACGAAGAATTGCTGAGTATCCTTAATCAGCCATTATCTATCCAAACACTCATACTTCTGGTCCGCTAGAATACATTCCAATAACCTTCTCTCTACTGAGGTCAAGCTCAGAGGCCTATAATTTCTTGGATTATTTTAAAACCGCTCTTAAACAGCTGAACAGCATTGGCTATCATCCAGCCCTCTGGACTAAGGATGATTTAAACATCTCTGTTAGGGATCCGGCAACTTCTGTCTTCCGTAGAATCCGAGTGTTATTGGCAAATATACAGATCCAATTAACCACATTATCATCCAGATCTTTCCTATAGATAACAAACATGGATGCAACACCGATCCCTCTGGCTTTCCACTATACACGGGCCTCTCGTCAGGGAGGCAACCATTCAATAGCGCTATCCGCCATCTCCCACAACTTCAATGTCCACTCCAATTTACCACCTCATCTTGAATGACGGGGATTTTATTGACAAACTCCCCACGCGGCAACTTGTTGAATTTCTTGATAAAGTACAGATAAACAGCATACACTGCCTTGTTTTCATCAACGTTCCGAATAGTATTATTCTTAACTTCTTCGAAACACTCTATAAGATTTCCATGAATACAGAAAGTTATACCCAATCCATTCTATTTATTGAAATTCTCACAAATTCGGTCTTTCAAATAACTTTTCCACCACTGATGTCAGGAGCACTGGTGTGTAATTACTTGGCTGTGTCTCTGAGCCTTTCGTAAGCGAACTCAAATCCTCCGGTACCTTACCTGTCGCTAAGCAGAATTTAAATTACTTTGTTCACATTGGAATGTCGAAGCAGTTCGATTTGATTTTAACAGAACGTCCACTCCTTATTCTGAGGAATGTGAGAGTTCAGGTGGCTGCTTATAGACAGACTCTTAGCTCAGATTCTCACAGAAAAACAACCCGCACATTCCAGTTGCACTGAAGTATGACGGCACGAAATCTCTATATGTTATTCTTTTAGCTGTTGTTACAGGACCTGCTGAGATGCTACCGAATTATCCACGCTGTTAGAATATTCTCGGTGAATAAATCAAGCTATAGTCATTTCGGATTTCGATATAATCAACCTGATTCTGTGTTATGAATCAGTGGTCAGGTAGTCATGGTCCCTTAGGAAAGAACAGCACAAAACCGCCCCTTCGGCCGAGATATTTAAATTGCCTACTTCAGTCGGCATAGCCCTCCATACCCACACATCTAAAGTATCCTTTGCTGATGATACAAAGAGTGAAGGTGTAGTGGAGAGTGAGGAAGGATTTCAAAGCTTGCAGAGGGATTTGGACCAGCTGGAAAAATGGGCTGAAAAATGGCAGATGAAGTTTAATACAGACCAGTGTGTGGTATGGCACTTTTGAACGACAAACTAAAGTAGAAAATGCAAGGTAAATGGTAGGGCACTGAGGAGTGCTGTTGAACAGAGGGACTGGGGAATACATATACAAAGTTCCCTAAAAGTGGTGTCACAGATAGATAGGGTCGTAATGAGAGCTTCCGACCTTATCTCAAAGTCCTTTATAATTCAAAGTATTGAGTGTGAGAGTTGGAATGTTATGGTGAGATTGTATACTGCATTGGTAAGGCCAAATTTGGAGTATTGTTTGCAGTTTTGCTCACCAAATTACAGGAAGGATATTACGAAGGTTGAAAGAGTGCAGAAAAGGTTTACACGGATGTTGCCGGGACTTGAGAAACTGAGCTACTGAGAAAGGTTGAATTGGTTAGGACTTTATTCCCTGGAGCGTAGAAGAAAGAGGGGATAGAGGTATATAAAATTAAGATGGGTGTAGATATATAGAGTAATGGAAGCAGTCTCATTTTAATTTTCTACGCATCAGGGATTGAAGTCAAAACTCATTATCGATTTCCTTGTATCTCAGGTCCACCAGTCGGGCCAAAGTCCTTGTAAATTTTCTCTGCACCCTTTTCAACGTATTTACGTACATATTCCCTGTAGGAAGTTTACCATACTTCATAATAATTCATGTGTGGCCTCAGCCATGTCTTGTCCAACTTAAAGGTGACATTTTATCACCTGTGCTCTGTACTTTGATTTATGATGGATAATATGCCAACAGCTTCCTTTACGGCAGCATTAACCTTAACCTATTTGTTCCCAGCTGCTCTATATTCGACCACACACCATGATACCATTCCTCTCTGTCTATCATTCTCCCTGTCATGGCAGCATCCAGAAATTTCCTGTTGCAATTTAGCACATTATCATCCAGATAGTTGATACAGATTTAAACAGCAAAGGAGCCAGCACCAGTCTGTGCAGTTCTCCGCTTGTCACAGGTATCCAGTTAGAAAGGCAATCATCTGCTACCAATCTCTGGTTCCTTTCACAAAGCAAATGTCTCATAAATTTACTACCTCATTTTCATAGCAGAATGACTCAACATTGCGGGAAACTGTCAAATGTCTTGCAAAATTCCACGTCGACAGCAGCCAATATTTTTTCTTCAACAACATTCCTGGTAACTTCTTTGACACGATTTGCCACAAACGAAGCTAAGTGGACTATCGTTAATCAGTCAATATCTAAAAAGAAACTCATGTATCCGGCCCATTAAAACACCTTCCAATAACTTTCCCACTAATGATGTCAGGCTCACAGACAATAAATGTATAGATTATTTTTAGAGCATTTCTTAGACAAACGGAACAACATTTGCTACCCTCCAGTTATCTTGTTTAAGAATGATGTAAATATCTCTGCTAGGGCTCCTGCAAGTTTTTCCTTTCGCGAGGTCCGAAGGAACACCTTGTCAGGTTCGGGTGATTTATCCACTCTAATGTGCCTCATCCAAACGTCTCCACCTTTGTAATCTGTATAGAGTCCAGGAAGTTGATTCAGTTTTGTTTTACGTCGATAAACTGCATCTGACTCCTAGATAAATACAGATGCAAAAAAAATTAGCGCTTTTGGCACCACATTTGGATTCGCTATTGTCCAATTCTCACCTTCCAGTGGTCTAATTATATCTCTTGAAATCCTTTTGCTCTGAAACTATGTGCAGCATTCCTTACGATTGAACTAGGGCAAAATCATCCTTTCTTGACTCTTCTGCTCTCTTTCTAAAGTGTTCTCTTGCATTCCCTGCACTAGATAAGCACCTCATTACACCTGTAATTCATCTCCTGTTTTTTCTTCACTTCAGCCTCCATTCCAAGTTCTCGACACCTGTTAGGTTTACTCTTTATTGTGATAGGCCATTACAAACTTTGTTCTCTCAAAATTTTACTTTTGAAGAACTCCCACCTACCACGTACACCTTTGACAGAAAACGGCCTGTCCCAGTCGACACTTGCAGAACCGTTTCTGACACCAGCAAGATTGGAATTTGTCCAATCTAAATCGCAATCCAAGAACAAAGCCTGTTTTTTGCTTAGATACTTTCAACCTGATGGTCTGCGGACTACTGGATACAAAGTGTTCCGCTAGAAAAAGTTCTGCCTCCTGCCCTGTCTGGTTCATTAAATGCAGATCAAGTATCGTCCAGTCTTTCATTTGGAACTTTTATCTGGTGCTTAAAAAAAGCTATCCACAATATATTTCACAACCAATATTCCATCTAGTTCTTTTACACTATGGAAGCCGCATTCAAAATTTGGAAAGTTAATATCAGCTGTTATCACAAACTATGTTTCCTGCAATTTTCTGCATTTTCTCTTCAAATGTCATCCTCTAAATCCACCGGACTGATGGGTGTTATGTAGTGCCCTACAATCTCATTTAATGCGTCCCCCTCTGCTTCTTAATGGTTAAATATAGTAGTTACATGAGCTTATCTATGCCCTGGGCTCAGCTGGCTTTCATGCAATGCTTTTTGTATTGGAATATCTGCAGATGAGCACAGTTGTCGACCCATGCTGAACCTTTTCATTCCTGACTTTGTCTGAAATATCGCTAATGTCTCAGCACCGAACACCAGGCTCGAAGCATTATCTGTGTGGAAAAAAAAGGTTACATGTCACAGCGCGGTATAATTTCCTCCGATTATCTTAATGTTATGTCCCTCCTATTAGCCACTTACACCCAAGATAATGTCTTGCTGCACAATCCCTCAATACCGCTTACACCTTATACTCTTCTATCATGAAATCTGCCATATTCCTTCGCACAAAATCCAAAATCCAGAGAACCCTCAACGTTTCCTCATTAGACTTGATCTCTTACCTGAGTAGCATCTCGGTAAATCTATTCTGCATTGTCTTTAAAACTTCCAAGTCCTCCTCCAAATGACGCAGAATTAGGAAATTTGGACCATTCTGCTCCAAAATTCCATCATGACTAATTTACCATTCCCACAACTCCATTCTGACAGCTTCTTCTCGTCCCTTTGGATGTCCAGTCTAATCAGAACCTATTTACCCCTGCTTTAAACACTATACAAGTTGGCTTTCCCAGCGGTTAATGCCCCTCCCATGTGTGAATACTGAAGCAACTTATTCATTACTGACAGCTGCTGCTCCCCTGTTACTCCAGCACGTTCCCGGTTTTATCCATGATCAGTCCTCCCTATTCTCATGTGCGTCTATACCTCCTGATTGTTTCCTTCATCCTACTCAGCAACGCCTTCTGCTATTCCCTTCGCGCAATATTAGGTCCATTTCCAGCTCCCTTCCTAGATGCCTTGTAATACTCGAGCCTTCTCTGACCCTTGCTTCGTAAAGTGCGCTTCCGTCTTCCCTTTGAGTAGGGTTTTCATATTCATTATGAACTATGTCTCCATATCCTATCATTCTTTTCCTTCTCCATTGAGTCAAATCTATGAAAAGCCCAATGCAAGTTCTCCATTAACAATCTCTATATTCATTTAGTGCATTTCCCAGTACATCTGTTCCCAATTTATGATCTCACGATCTTACGCAATAGCATAGTCCCTTCCCTCCCCAAATTCAATATTTTCCCATTCTTCTGCACATCTTACGCGTCAAAGGTAAACGTTAAGGAGTTATTAATGTTTTTTTTTTTGGAATTGCACATCCTCTGAGTGTTTTCGCACCAGGTCTGACACTTTCTCTGGTACAATAACCAATATGATCACTGAGGGGCAGTGGAGTAGTAGTGGTGGTGAGATTTCTGTCGAGTACTCACAAAAATATCTGTTCTTTTTTCTGTTATGGCGGTTCATGTTCGTTTAAAATAACAATAATTCATACAAATATATTGTTCAAATGTGAAGGAAGTTTCCAAAGAACATAATGATACTTCACCATAGATTGAGAAACACAAGAGATATGAGACAGATGCTTTAAGATTTCTGTGCGACGTGAGGAGATGAGTGCCCTATTTTCCTCCTTCCAATGGGTCCATTACAGCAATGAGAAAATCTGTCACTGTCCTGCAGGGCCATCATAGACCTTGCTGGTGTTATCAGTGCTTTCTCTGACATGCCACCGGCAACATAGAAAATGTCATTGCTTGTCCAGTTCCATCAATACTGCAATGTAATTATCACAGCTTATTCGGTCACCCGGTCTCTCGCACAGAGAATACCACTTCTTATTCAGAACATTCTCTCAGTACACTGGTAATTCCATTGCTTCTCGAGTCTCACGATGGACAAAGTTTAAACTACATATAAAACAGTGACCCATAAAACGATAACTATATCGCTGACCGACCCTGTTTCTCTGTCTGTTTAAGTCTACGAAATACACACTCTGCTCCCGTCAATCCCGTGAGATGGCTCTGACACCCCAAACACTGGTTTGTGTGGGTGCGGTGTAATTTGCTACGCTGTTGTATATCAGTGCCAAGAAATAACAGTCAGCAAACTGCATATGATTAAAGGAATCATATTTACTTAATGTCACTTAACAAAGGGTCATTAAAGAAATGATATAAAGAAAGAAAAAGGGCGTATTATAATTAACCAGTCAAATGTGAACACGTTGGAGTTCATCTTGAACTTTTCTGTCACTCACGCGCTGGACTTCGGTGTGCGTGGAAGCTCTCACCACCTTCCGATCGTCGCTCGCAATCCATTTCGAACAAATGGTCTCCCACCGGGCCCTATCCGACACTGATTCTCCCCTGCGTCTTCTCTCTTCGTCTCCCGCCGAACAAATGGCCCCGGCTCACAACGGCGTCAGTACACAACAGAAAAGCACATTCCGCTCATTGGACGGCTCACATTCCGAGGCATCGGAAATCTCCAGCTATAAACTTAACGAATGTTGCCTTACAGTTAGATAGGGAAGTTAACAAAGCTTATGTGGTATTAACTTTCATAAGTCGAGAGATAGCATTTGAGAGTCCCGAGGTAATGATGCAGCTCGGTAAAACTCTGATTAGGCCACACTTGGAGTACTGTGTCCAGTTCTGGTCGCCTCACTATAGGAAGGATGTGGAAGCATTGGAAAAGGTACAGAGGAGATTTACCAGGAAACTACCTGGTTTAGAGAGTATGGATTATGATCATAGATTAAGGGAGCTAGGGCTTTACACTTTGGAGAGAAAGAGGATGAGAGGAGACATGATAGAGGTGTACAAGATATTAAGGGGAGCAGATAGAGTGGGCAGACAGCACCTCTTCCCTCGGGCACCACTGCTCAATACCAGAGGACATGGGTTTCTGGTAAGGGGTTGGAAGTTCAAGGGGGATATTAGAGGAAGATTCCTCACTCAGAGAGGGTTGGTGCGCGGAAGGCACTGCCTGAGTCAGTGGTGGAGGCAGATACTCTCGGGAAATTTAAGAGACTACTGGACAGGTACGTGGAGAAATTTAAGGTGGGGTGTGGGGTTATATGGGAAGCAGGGTTTAAAGGTCGGCACAACATTGCGGACCGAATGGCCTGTACTGTTCTGTACTATTCTATGTTCTATGTTCTATAAACACGGCTTCTCCATATAGACCATTACAATAGCAATAAAGACTTCTTCCAGGGCGTGACAGACATCTTTATAAAAATGCTCGTCAGCACATCACACTGCCAGTGATAATGCCCAGTCATAACCCACCACACTGTCACTGGTTGTCAGAAAATATTGGCCATATGTTTACTTCTTAGTGCTCGCCATTTGTAGCGAATAAAACCGTCACAACTGACATACTGCAGAATGACTATCACAAATGTGCTGTTATCAATGATGTTTAAAGCGCCCTGCACAGGGGGATATGCCTGAAGTGATGTGGACCGGATTTCCTTTCAACATAACGTTATGGGGACTTGCTTATACCTGATAAACATTTCAGAGGAGATATTTAACAACGAATGAATAAGATAATAGTGAAACATGATGGTACAGTATTCGCCCTGGGCTTTTGTACTTATTTGTGGATTGATATCGCAGGTGACCCGGCGGAAAAGGAGAAACGTTCACGCTTTATTTTTTGTCATCGCATTGGGCCGGGTTTACATTCCGAGTCACTGGCCCATTTTGTTTTTCGTATATGTAAAATCAATTCAGAATCATTTATTTGTAAATCTTGTTGCACTCTTTTGCTTCGAAGACGAAATATAAGTCGTTGCTTCAAAATATTACTGTGGCCTATAATTCTCTGTTTGATTTATGAGCCTTTCCAACATCCCACGCTCTATACCTCTCACTTACCCGTGCACTCTACCTCCTATTCCCCCTCTCTCTCAATTTCGCTCTGTCTGTACTGTCTATATCTCTTTATCTCTCCCCTCTCCTCTCTCTCTCCACTCTGCACACTCTCGATCCCTCTTCTTGCCCACATATTCATGCACCTTCAGCTTCCCTATCTGCACCTTTCACACACACCGTGCCCCATCCCCTCTCCATGCTCACCCATGCACTCTCCTTCTGCCTCTTCCTTCCCCTCACCCGCACTCCCCATCGCACTCTCAGCCGCACATCAACATCAGTTAAAAGGTGGCAAAGGTTAAGGATGATACGGTCTGATTTGTTCAAATGGCAAAAAAAAAAATATGTTTTAAAACAACTGCGGATGATTGGGTTAGGGTTAAAAATAACTATGCAGCTTCTGGCCCCTGGTCACCTTCTTTAGACTGTTAAAGGTTCCATCGGTCTTCACTTTAGTAGAAATGGTTTAATGTATTAAAGACACAGTATTCACAACTGAACAAGGGTGACGGTGGATTTGATTTCAGCAGAACGAAATTTGCGTGTCCAGGCAGCTGACTTCACAGAGACACTGAGCTGCATATCTCACAGAACAACAACCAAAACCTTCCTAATCAATCAATTTTGTTTCTTCATTTCTAATTTCTCTGAAGGGCCTCAGCTCGAAAAGACGAATTTTTATTCAATTCCATAGACTTTGCCTGACCTGCTGAGTTCCTCCATCATTTTGTGTATTACAATATCTATGGATGATCGGCGAGAGTGAGTGTGTGGGATCAACAGGTGGGCAGTTTGAGTGGACTTCACAACATAAGCACGCTGTTAAAGTATTTTGTGAGAATTCAGCTGTGAAGAATTTAACTTATGATATTTATTTGGACATTAATCCAGATATCTGCATTATCAATTAATGATGAATAAGTCAGCGAGTTGTAGAACAGTATAATATGGAAACAGGCCCTTCAGCCCCGCCTTCCAACTGCAAACTGCTTCATGTTGCCCTTAAACCTTCCACCATTAACACATGACTCTGATTGTTAGTGCATCCAAACTCAGTGGAAAATTTCAGCCTGCATTTATCCTAGCAGATTTGTAAGGAAATAGTAGATATTTGGAGTAAACACAAGGTTGTGATTGTGGGAGATTTTAATTTTCCAAACATAGACTGGGAAGCCCATACTGTAAAAGTACTGTAAAAGGTCTGGACGGTTTGGAGTTTGTAAAATGTGTGCATGATTTTTTTGTTTTTTGCAGCCATACATAGAGGTACCAACCAGAGAAGGAGAAGTGTTGACTCTCCTGTTAGGGAATGAGATAGGGCAGATGACGGAGGTTTGTGATACGGAGCACTTCGGGTCCAGTGATCGCAATGCCATTAGTTTCAATATAATTATGGAGAAGGATAAGTCTGGACCGAGGGTTGATATATTTGATTGGAGAAAGAATAACTTTGAGGAGATGCGAAAGGATTTAGAAGGAGTGGATTGGGACAAATTGTTTTATGGGAGGAATGTAATAGAGTAATGGAGGTCATTTAAAGGTGCATTTCTGAGGGTACAGAATCTTTATGTTCCTGTTATGTTGAAAGGAAAGGTTAAGCGTTTGAGACAGCCATGGTTTTCAAGGGATATTGCAAACACGGTTCGGAAAAAGAGAGATATCTACAATAAATATAGGCAGCATGGAGTAAATGAGGTGCTGCAGAAATATAAAAAATATAAAAAGAATCTTAAGAAAGAAATTAGAAAAGCTAAAAGAAGATATGAGGTTACTTTGGCAAGTAAGGTGAAAATAAAACCAAAGGGTTTCTACAGTTGTATTAATAGGAAAAGGATAGTGGGGGATTAAATTGGTCCCTTAGAGAATCAGAGTGGACAGCTATGTGTGGAGCCAGAAGAGATTTGGGCCATGCAAAACTATTTCTTTTCTTCGGTGTTCAATGGGGAGAATAATATTGCCTTGTGCAAGATAAGGCAAACAGGTAGGGAAGTTATGGAAACTATGATGATTAAAGCAGAGGAGGTACTGGAGCTTTTAAGGAATACCAAAAGTGGATAAGTCTCCGGGTTCTGACAGGATATTTCCTAGGTCCTTGAGAGTAGTTAGTGTGGAAAGAGCAGGGGCTCTGACAGAAATATCTCAAATGTCATTAGAAATGGAGATGGTGCCGGAGGATTGTTTTATTGCTCATGTTGTTCCATTGTTTAAAAAGGGTTCTAAGAGTAAACCTAGCAATTATCAGGCTGTGAGTTTGACGTCAGTTGTGGGTAAATTGATGGAAAGTATTCTTAGAGATAGTGTATATAATTATCTGGATGGACAACGTCTGATTAGGAGTAGACAACATGGATTTGTGCATGGAAGGCCATGTTTGAGAAATCTCTTTTTCTATTATTTTTTTGAAGACGTTGCTAGGAAAGTTGACGAGGGTAAAGCAGTGGATGTTGTCTATTTGGACTTCAGTAAGGCTTTTGACAAGGTTACACATGGACTGTTAGTTGGGAAGGTGCAATCATTAGGTATTTATATTGAAGAAGTAAAATGGATTCAGCAGTTTCTGGATGGGAGTCGCCAGACTGTAGTGGTGAATAACTGTTTGTCAGATTGGAGTTCGGTGATGAGGGGTGTGCCTCAGGGATCTGTACTGGGTACAACGTTGTTTGTCGTTTACATTAATGATCTGGATGATGGGGTAGTAAATTGGATTAGAAAGTATGCAGATGATACTAAGATAGCTGGCACTGTGGAAAATGAAGTTGGGTTTCAAAACTTGCAGACAGATTTAGGCCAGTTAGAAGGGTGGGCTGAAAAATGGCAGACAGAGTTTAATGCTGATAATTGTGGGGTGCTACATTATGGTAGGACTAATCAAAATAGGACATACACGGTAAATGATAGGGCATTGAAGAATGCAGTATAACAGGGGGATCTAGGAATAATGGTGCATAGTTCCCTGAAGGTAGAATCTCATGTGGAGAGGGAGGTGAAGAAAGCTTTTGGTATGCTGGTCTTTATAAATCAGAGCATTAAGTATAGGAGTTGGGATGCAATGTTGAAATTGTACAACGCATTGGTAAGGCCAAATTTGGAGGATTGTGTACAGTTCTGGTCACCGAATTATAGGAACGATGTTAACAAAATAGAGAGAGTACAGAGAAGATTTACTAGAATGTTACCTGGGTTTCATCACCTAAGTTACAGAGAGAGGTTGAACAAGTTGTGTCTTTATTCTTTGGAGCGTAGAAGGTTGAGGGAGGTCTTGATAGAGTTATTTAAAATTATGAGGTGGGTAGATAGAGTTGAAGTGGATAGGCTTTTTCCAATGAGAGTGGGGGAGATTCAAACAAGATTTGAGATTTAAAGGGCAGAAGTTCAGGGGTAACATAAGGGGGAACGTCTTTACTCAGAGAGTGGTGGCTGTGAGGAACAAACTTCCAGCAGAAGTGGTTGAGGCAGATTCGATGATGTCATTTAAAGTTAAATTGGATAGATATATGGACAAGAAAGGGATGGAGGGTTATAGGCTGAGCGCAGGTCGGTGGGACTAGGTGAGAGTAAGAGTTCGGCACGGACTAGAAGGGCTGACATGGCCTGTTTCCGTGCTGTAATTGTTGTATGTTTATACGGTTATATCTATACCCCCATAATTTTGTGCACCACTCTCAAAGCTTCGCTCAGTGCTCCAAGTTCCAAGGAATGAAGTCCAATACTCTGAAACGTTACCTTATCAGTCAGGTCGTCCATACCAGGCAACCTCTTGGTAATTTTTCTCTGTACTCTTACTCTGTATCCTTTCCTGTAGGTAGGCGACCAAAACTACGCACAATACTCCAAATTCAGCCTCAGCAATGCCTTATACTACACCAACAAAAATCCCATTTCCTGTGTTCAATGTATTGATTTATGTAGGCCAATGATCGAAAAACAATGCAATCTCAGTAAAGTCAGAAATAATCCTGCAACGTTATTTCCAGTCGTATACCCAATAACGCTTGGATTATATACATTTTACCTTTGACCTTCTTCACTGCCTACAACATTTCAAAATCTCCCTCACCACCTCAGCTCTTCACCATTGCCGCCTCTTTGACCGAGGTGAGTGACCTCCTTTCTAACATTGGCCTCCATCTGACCGGTTGCTTCTCCCAAGCTGAATCCACAGAACGTGTCCATCGCTGCTCGAATCTCATCGGATTCTCTGAGGCCCAGTGCAGTTTATTGCCAACTATGCAATTTCGGGGAGGTCAAATACTGCTCAGAATATAAATTCGACAATTACTGTGTAATTAATAAAATATGAGCCTACATGATGTTTCATAAAGTTTGGAAATGTTGCTTTCTGTCCCTTAGGCGAATTGTAGAATCCGATTAGGAATAGTTCAGACACCGTGGGAGGTAAGTGCGGAAATTGGTGGGGCCGCAGTGGATACAATTAAATTATTTGGTCCCTTACAATATCTTTTAATAACTTTCCCACGACTGATAGCAAGCTCAGAAGGCTAAAATTTCACAGATTAATTTAGAATCTATCTTAAGCAACGGAAGAACGCTGGGCTCTCCTCGAGTCCGCTGGTTTAAGCACGCAGACCGCGGACCCGATCTGTTTTTCTTTTGCACATTTACTTTAAAGCTAATGTCCTTCGGACTACTGGATGCAACGTGTTCCCCTATACAAAATTGTGCCACCTGGCCTTCGTCCTTCCCTAAATGCAAATCAATATCGCACACTCCCTCATTTGGCACTTTTATCTACTGATTAAGAAAACATTCCAGAAAATAGATGACAACGTCTATTCCATCTTGTCCTTTTACACTTTGGGAGTCCCAGTCAAAACCTGGAAATTTAACCCTAGCTCCTATAACAAACTGACGTTTGCTGAAATTCTGAGCAATTTCTCTTCACATTTGTTCCTCTAAGTCCCACAGACACTTGGCTGGGCTGTGATGCCCTGTAATACATCTATCATACTTCATCGCTCCAAAGCCAAAGCCCCTTTAACATGGCCATACCTTTCTAATTACTACGTTCCACATTGAACGCCTCACTAGGTGAGTTCTCTAATCCACCCTGATGTGACATCTTCCCTAACTAATAACGCCATCCCTCCGCATTTATTCCTTCCCCCTCTGCTTCATCTTAAACAGCGGAGCGGTGGAATACTGCGCTGCCAGTCCTGCTCATACTGCAACCATCCCACTAATGGCGATAATATAGTAAATCCACGTGCTCATTCATGCCATGGTCTCATCCGCCTTTTAATACAATACTTCTTTCATTGAGGTATCTGCAGCTGAGTACATTACTCGCACCATGATCAACAATTAAATTCCTGACACGAGGAATTCTGCAGATACTGGAAATTCTAGCAACACATGTCAAAGTTCACCAGAAACTTTGATGTGTGTGATTTAAATTACCGATTCTGTCTGAGGCACATCATCATCCAGATCGTTAATACAGATGTAAACGTCAAAGGAACCAGCACCGGTCTCTGTAGAACTCCGCTACTCACAGGTATCCAGTTGGAGAGGCAACCACCTGCTACCATTCCGTGGTTCCTTTCACAAAGAAAATGGCTCGTAAATTTACTACCTGATTTTCAGAGCGGAGCGACTGAACCTCACTGGAAACTATCAAATGTCTTGAAAAATTCCATTTTGACAACATCTTATATTTTTTTCTTCATCAACTTTCCAGGTAAGATCTTTGACATGATTTACCACTAATGAAGCCATGCGGACTATCGTTAATCAGTGGATATCTAAAATGAAAATCATATATTCCGCCCGTTAAACTACCTTCCAACAACCTTCCCACGAATGATGTCCGGCTCACAAGACTATTATTTCATGGATTATTTTTACAGCCTTTCTTATACAAAGGAACAACATTGGCTATGCCTGGTTTAAGAATGATGCATATATCTCTGCTAGAGTTCCTGCAAGTTCATCCTTTCGCTGGGCCCGAAAGAACAACTTGACCGGTTCTGGGGATTTATCCACTGGAATCTGCCTCAAGACAGCAAAGGCCTTCTCCTCGGCAATCTCTGTAGAGTCCAAGAAGATGATTCAATGTTGCTTTCCTCAATAGCCTGTATCGGTTTCCTGGATAAATACAGATGCAAAACATCAGCTCATCTGGCACCACATGTGGATTAGCTATGGTCCCAGTTCCAGAAGACTAATTACGTTTCTTGAAATCCTTTTGCTCTTAAGATATGTGCAGCAGTCCTTTCGATTCAACTCGGACAAAGTCATATCATTCTCTCACCCTCCTCCTCTCTTTGATAAACGTTCTCTTGCATTTCCTACACCCCCATAAACACATTACTGAACCTGCAATTCACCTCATTTCCTTTCTTCACTTGGGCCTCCATATCACTTGAATTCCCAGGTTCCCGACACTGTTATGTTTACCATTTATTCTGACGGGCCCGTGCAAACTTTGCGCTCTCGAAATTTCACTTTTGAAGACCTTCCACTTACCATAGAATGTCCTAGGGGACACTTGCAAAATCCTCTCTGATACCAACAAGATTCTTTCTGTCTCCAATCTAAAATCGCAGCCCGAGAACCAGGCCTGTTTTTGCATGTTTAACTTCAAACTAATGGCCTGCGGACTAGTGGATGCAAAGTGATCCCCGAGGCAACCTTCTGCCACCTGTCCTCTCTCGTTCCCTCAGAGAAGATCAACAATCGCAGTCTTCGTCATTTCTGGTTTTTATCTACTGCTTAAGAAACTATCCAGAACATCTATTCACAACCTCTATTCCATCTATTCCTTTCACACCATGGGTTCCCAGTTTCCCAGTTAAAACTTGGAAAGTTCAAACCAGCTGTTATTACAACCTTATGTTTCGTGAGGTTTTCGGCCATTTCTCTTCAAATGTGACCCTCTAATTCTATCGGACTGTTTGATGGTGTTTAATGCCCTGTAACACACCCATCGTGCACCATCGCTCCAAAGGCAGAGCCTCTTTTCCATGGGCATACCTTCACTCACGCGCCTACGAAACGCCCCTAATTTCTCAGCCCGGAGCAGCAGCCCAGGCACCGTAATGTTATTATCAGAGTTCATTCGGTCCCACTACCTCTCATACAGAGAATACCACTGCTTATTCAGTGTCCTGGTAAGTTGATTGTCTGTCCAGTCTCACGGTGGACGCAGCGAAAACTACATGACAGACCATGAGCCCATAAAACCATAACAATATCACTGTATATCCCTTTATTTTTTTATCATCACATTGGGCCGTGTTCGCATTCCAAGTCATCGGCATATTTTGTTTTTTACATATCTAAATGAAATTCGGTGCAGCCTATATGCAGTAGGTTCCGATAAGGCAAACCAGCGGTGGACATAGGAAGATCGAGACTTCTTCGTCGTTGGGTTTATTTAAGTCAGGGATTGGTCGGTTCTCGATTTGCATGGCATCAAGGATTATGGGCGAAGGCCGGCAACTCGGGTTGAAGAGGAGGAAAAAAAGGGTCAACCATGATTAAATGGCGGAGCAGAGTCGATAGAACAGGGGGTCTAATCCGATTCCTCTGCCTCACGGTCTAACATGTTCACAGGACAGATATGTTTTTTCTCTGATGTCCCACATCAGGAATAAAATAGTCACTGTAATTGCGAAAATCCCCATATGCATGTAAACATACGTTTGACATACTTACACATTTAGGAAACGTGCTGAATGCAGTGATTATGTTTTTTTGTTGTTTGAACCAGACCGTGTGGAACACCAAGGGAGAATTATTGCACATTACTGAACAGATTAATTACTGTCAAATGAGATGTGGTTAAAATGTTATTGTTCGGCACGTGCGGAGTTACAAAATACGTAAGTTGTATGTTTGTGTGCGATAAAAACAGGACATTTCTTCGAACAGGTTTCGTAATATTTTGTGAATAATGCTCGAATGAGACCCAACATTGCAAGGAACAGGCTAAAGCTGTCTCTGCAGATGGGCAGTAATATGAAAGACAGGCCGAAGTGTGTGCACAGAACCTCCACTTAGCGCACTCGTGGTCATTTGTCTGAGCTACTGCAGAGTTAAGACCTGGTTTGGGATTGGACGATAGCAGAAATGAAGCAGACAGTTTGACTGTAATGTTCCAGACCCAAAGAAATATGGACCTGGCTTATTGTTCAAAGATACATTTCCTTTTAATAAACAGCATAGTCTGCGCTTTTACTAAAACGTCACTGACCACGCCGATGTTAACACTGCTTCTCTTGAACCATCACTCAGCTAAAACTAATTTCCACTGCTGGCCAGGATGATGGCGTCTTCACTCATCCGGCCGATAATGTTGTCGCTTGTGCAGTCTCAAGTGAGCAACGTGAGGACGTCAGGGCGAAAACTGGTCATGCACTGAAATACATTTCTCTGGCATCCACATTTTAAATTTCTCCTCTATGTACAAGCTTCAGATGGGAATTTATCCAACGCCTTTACTGATCGTTGCAATCAGGTAATAGCTGATATCGATCGGATCAAGAAACTAGAGCCCTCTATTCAGCACATTACTCGTTTTGGTTGTTGTGGACATAGGCTGAGATGGCATTGAGGCCCTGAGCGATAGAGCCAAGAAGCAAGGGGCATAATTACTCCAGATGTTGCTGTTCTGCAGCTGTGCTGACAAGCTGAAATCCAGAATCACTGCTTTCCCCGTTCATCCGCTTTTACCTTAAGTGTGCATCTATCGTGCAGTTATCGTGACGACAGTTGATTACAATTTGTTAGAATGCAATTGGTGTTGTTTCTCTGGAGATGCTATATTGTAATACAGTTGGAAATTTTATAAAATAAGCACCAATAAATAAAACCTTTCCTGAAAGATCGGACGAAGAGCAGAAGCAAAGAAAAAAAAAAAAAGAAATAACGTGATCTTACTCAATTCAAATACAGATTCTGGCAATGTCGCAAATACTTAAAGACTAGAGACCTTACAAGTGTTATAAATCCAGACCAACGCACAAAATGCTGAAGGAAGTCAACATGACAGGCAGCATCTCTAGAAAAGAATAAACAGTCAGCTTCCATAACAAACTGATGTTTCCTGGAATTCTCTGCAATTTCTCATCAAATTCGTTCCTCTACATCCCTCGGTCTGTAGGATGGGCTGTAATGGCCTGTAATACACGTATCATACACCATCGCTCCAAAGCTAAAGTCCATTCAGCATGGGCATACCTTACTTATTACAGCCTTGCACCAGTGTAGTCTGATGTGACATCTTCCTTAACTAGTAACGCCACCCCTCTTCATTTATTCTTTCCCCCTCTGCTTCATTTTGACAGCGGAACGGTGGAATCCTGAGCTGCCAGTCCTATTCCTACTGCACCCGTCTCACTAATGGTGAAAATATTGTAAATCCACGTGCTATTTTATGCCATATGGCACAATTCTTACACTGATGTATTTGCTGCTGTGTACATTAATCGCACTACGCTCAACAATTAAATTTGAAGTTCTGACTGATCGAGAACATATTAGCCTCCGCTTTCAAGCCTAAATCCAATAGCTTGGATTTGACAGTAGGCTGAGAAATGATAACAGAGATTTACCGCTTTCTCGTTGTAGCAGTAATTGAATAAAAATCACAATCATCTCTGCCCGTCTGCGATTCTCCAGACGAGATGCGCTTTATTTCCGATTTTTGGCACCGCCAGCAGTTGGGTTTGAACGTAAGCAGAAAAAGTGAAAAAGGGAAATGTGAATGGAGAATAGTGAAATGGAAGGGGTCGTTACAGGAAGTTCGAGATATTCATGCTCATACCATCATGTCTGAGGTTACCCACACGGAACAAAATTTGTTGCTCCAGCAGCATGGACATGGCCTCAGTGCTACCATGCCCAGCACCGAAACGCGCTGCTCTCCAACAGTCACAGGACTCTGCTGAGAAAGGCAACCATCTGCCACCACTCTCTGCCTCCTGCTACTACGCCAATGGTTACTCTAATGCACTACCGCATCTTAAATGCAAAGCTCGTGGATTTTCTTGACAAAACTCCGATGCAGATCTTTGATAAAATCTACTGAAAATGTCCATTTAGATATCATCCTCTGCAGTGCCTTCATGAACTCTCCTGGAAACATTCTTCGTTACTTCTTCAAGTAACTCTATAGCATGTCGTGGGATACACAAAACCATGCTGACTATCTTTAGACTGTCCTGTCTGTTAAAATGCTCATACATACGGTGCTCCAAAGCGTTCCCACTACTGATGTCAGGAGCACCGGCCTAGGATTAAATGGTTGATATCTGAGCCTTCCCCGCATCCCTCACTCTCTCCCTCTCACTCTACCGTGCTCTCTCCCTTCCAGCCTCTTCTCTCACTGTTTCCCTCTCTCTTAACACTACATCTCTCTTCTCAGTGCATATCTCCACTCTACCCTCTTCCTCCCACACACTCTTAGAACTTGAGCTTCCAATTCCCCTCCTTCCAAAGACACACTCCGCTTTTTTTCCGGCCGCCCTGCTTACCCCTCCACTCTCCTTATGATTCCTTCTTCCCCTCAACCTCACATAAACTTCATTTAATATGTTACTGACAAAGGGTTAGGAATACAATTGCCTGATTTATTTAAATGAATCTTAAAAATATATTTTTATAAATAACTGCAGGAGATTGGAGTCTGAGTTTAAAATAAAATGCATATTCTCACTCTGAGACATTTTCTTAATGAGGTTAAAAGTTATAACGCTATTCCCTGCAGCAGAAGTAGTTCGTTGCAATGTTCCCTTTCCACACTTAACACTTGAGTTCTGATTGTAAGTCCCCCAAAACTCAATGCAAATACCTACTTGCATTTACCATACAACTACCACTCATCTTTGCGTGTACCTCTATCAAATCATCCTTCATTGTTCTGATTTCCAAAAAATAAATTCTGATCCTGTTCAAAATTTCCTCATGGCTCATGTCCTCCATTCGGGGCAAATTTCCAGTAATTTTTCTCTCTTCCGTTTACTGTAATCTTCCTGTAGGTAGATGCACAGAATGCTCCTAATTCGGCCTCAGAAATGCCTCATATAGGTTCAAACATGTTTCCCAGCTCCTGTATTCAAAGTACTAGTTTATGAAGGGCAATGTGCCAAAAGCAATGTAATCTCAGTGAAGCCCTAAATAATGTAGGAAAGTTATTACCATTCGTATACCCGATAAAGCTTCGATTATAGACACAGACAACAGTAATTCTGCAGATGCTGGAAATTCAAGCAACACACATCAAAGTTGCTGGTGAACACAGCAGGCCAAGCAGCATCTGTAGGAAGAGGTGCAGTCGACGTTTCAGGCCGAGACCCTTCGTCAGGACTAACTGAAGGAAGAGTGAGTGAGGGATTTGAAAGTTGGAGGTGGAGGGGGAGATCCAAAATGATAGGACAAGACAGGAGGGGTGGGGATGGAGCCAAGAGCTGGACAGGTGATAGGCAAAAGGGGATAAGAGAGGATCATGGGACAGAAGGTCCTGGAAGAAAGACAAGGGTGTTGGGGGTCCCAGAGAATGGGCAAGAGGTATATTCAGAGGGACAGAGGGAGAAAAAGGAGAGTGAGAGAAAGAATGTGTGCATAAAAACAAGCAACAGATGGGGTACGAGGGGGAGGTGGGGCCTTAGCGGAAGTTAGAGAAGTCGATGTTCATGCCATCAGGTTGGAGGCGACCCAGACGGAATATAAGTTGTTGTTCCTCCAACCTGAGTGTGGCTTCATCTTTACAGTAGAGGAGGCCGTGGATAGACATGTCAGAATGGGAATGGGATGTGGAATTAAAATGTGTGGCCACTGGGAGGTCCTGCTTTCTCTGGCGGACAGAGCGTAGATGTTCAGCAAAGTGGTCTCCCAGTCTGCGTCGGGTCTCGCCAATATATAAAAGGCCACATCGGGAGCACCGGACGCAGTATATCACCCCAGTCGACTCACAGGTGAAGTGTTGCCTCACCTGGAAGGACTGTTTGGGACCCTGAATGGTGGTAAGGGAGGAAGTGTAAGGGCATGTGTAGCACTTGTTCTGCTTACACGGATAAGTGCCAGGAGGGAGATCAGTGGGGAGGGATGGGGGGGGGGGGACGAATGGACAAGGGAGTTGTGTAGGGAGCGATCCCTGCGGAATGCAGAGAGAGGGGGGGAGGGAAAGATGTGCTTAGTGGTAGGATCTCGTTGGAGGTGGCGGAAGTTACGGAGAATAATATGTTGGACCCGGAGGCTGGTGGGGTGGTAGGTGAGGACTAGGGGAACCCTATTCCTAGTGGGGTGGCGGGAGGATGGAGTGAGAGCAGATGTACGTGAAATGGGGGAGATGCGTTTAAGAACAGAGTTGATAGTGGAGGAAGGGAAGCCCCTTTCTTTAAAAAAGGAAGACATCTCCCTCGTCCTAGAATGAAAAGCCTCATCCTGAGAGCAGATGCGGCGGAGACAGAGGAATTGCGATAAGGGGATGGCGTTTTTGCAAGAGACAGGGTGAGAAAAGGAATAGTGCAGATAGCTGTGAGAGTCAGTAGGCTTATAGTAGACATCAGTCGATAAGCTGTCTCCAGAGACAGAGACAGAAAGATCTAGAAAGGGGAGGGAGGTGTCGGAAATGGACCAGGTAAACTTGAGGGCAGGGTGAAAGAAGATGAAGGCTCTGTGTTCTGCGTTCCTGTCTCCCAAGACCAACGCTCTGTGTTCTGTGTTCCTGTCTCCCAAGACCAAGTCAAGACTGTGGGGTCTTGTCCTGTCCTTGTGCCTCGCCCAGCCCAGGAGTACCTCGTCCTGTCCAAGCCACGTCCAGGAACCTTGTCCTGTCCAAGTCAAGGCTTTGAGTTCTTGTACTGTCCATGTGCCTCGTCCTGTGAAGGAGTTCCACGTCCTTTTCAGGAGTTCCACGTCCTGTTCTGTAGGCATGTAATGTCCTCGCCTAGTTCCGGGGTCCGAGCCCGAGTCAAGATCCAGGTTCTGGGTCCTTGTATAGTCTCCAGCTCGGAGTTCAAGCCGGGTTCCAAGTTCCTTGTTCCGAATCCTGATCCCGTTTTCCTAGACTAGGCCCTGTATCTTAGTCTCATCCAGCGTCGTTTCTTCCGCACTTCCCCCGTTTTCTTTTCACACCTAATCCTGCTCCTGGTACTTCAGTGTCTGTGTCTTGCTTTTGCGTCTGCTCCCAGCGCCCACGTTATGACACAACGAGACTGTGGCAGCTTTCTTATCTATTAACGCCACCTCTTCTCATTCAATGCTTCCCCATCCACATTATCTAAAACAATGGAGAGGTGGAGTACTCCTCCGCCAGGCCTGCTCCTCTTCCAACCCTCTCACTAACGTCGAAAATATAGTGATTCGACGTGCTTATTCATGCCCTGAGCTCTTTCGGCTTTCATACAATACATTGTATAATTTGCAGCAGAGGATATTATTCGAACCATGCTGAACATCTAAATTGCTGATTTTGTCTGAGGCCTTCACAGCTTCTGTCTCCACAACCTCTCCACTCTCTGTTTCGCGGTAGTCTTGTTCCCATCATTTGAATGTCTCGATTTACCCTCCCACGTCCCACCACCCCCGCCCACCCACCTCGAGCAGCCCTAGTAAACCTTCCCGCTAAAGCGACTAGTACCTTCATTTCTATTCAGTCGACTCCAAGATCAACGAAACCATTCTCTCCGTTTAATCCTTTACTTTTTTCTTTCACTCACGTGTCTCCTATTAATCACTTAAGCCCTCGATCATCTCTGGCTGTCCAATCTCTCAATACCTCCTATTACCTTATAGTCTTCTATCAAAAAATTTATCATAGTCCTCTCCAGGGACAGAAACCAGAGATCCCTTTTCGTTTCCTTATATCTTTTTTTTCTCTTAATTAAGTAGCATTTCGGTAAATCTATTCCGCATAGAGTTTAAAATTTCCAAATCCCTGCAGTACGCCCCTACTCATAGGTCTCCAATCGGGGAGGCAACCATCTGTTACAACTTTCTGGTTTCATCCTCAAACCAAAGGTCTCATCAAATTTACTACCTCATTTTCAAAGCCGAGAGACCAAATCTTCCATGCAGGACTTTGTCAAATGCCTTGCTAAGATCCATGTATACAACATCCACTACCGTGCCCTCATCCACACTCCTGGTACCTTCCTTGACACGACTTAACACATACGAAGAATTGCTGAGTATCCTTAATCAGCCATTATCTTTCCAAACACTCATACTTCTGGTCCACTATAATACCTCCCAATAACCTTCTCTCTACTGATGTCAAGCTCAGAGGCCTATAATTTCTTGGATTATTTTAAAGCCGCTTTTATACAGCTGAACAGCATTGGCTATCATCCAGCCCTCTGGCCTAAGGATGATTTAAACATCTCTGCTAGGGATCCGGCAACTTCTTTCTCCCGTAGTATCCGAGTGAACACCTCTCCAGGCCCAGGGAATCTGTCCACCCTAATTTGCCTGAGGACAGCAGACACATCCTTCTCTGTAATCTGTATAGATTCTGTGAAAACGGTGTTTCTATAGACTCTGATTCTGTTTGCTGAGTAAATACAGATGTACAAAAATAATCATCCGTTTTGTCTCCACATATGGATTAGCTATACTTCCATTAAGATATTCCAGAGAACCCATTTTGACCCTGAATTCCCTTTGCTCTGATCATCCCTGTAGCATCCCTTAGGATTCTCCTTCAACTTGTCTGCTAAGGCAACAGCAGGCCTTCGATGACACTTCTGCTTTCATTCTGAAGTATTCTCTTCACTGACTTGCACCTACGTTAAAATGTCCGACTGGGATGGAATGGCATACTAGTTGAAAGTGATCACCAGTAAGGAATTGTGTCCTGATTACAAATGGGAGTCGGGAAAGGATTGATATCCCAATTTAAAATGGTTAGCAGGGTAGAAGTGACGCGTGGTTTTAAAATGGCACCCAGGATGGAATGGAGCACCTACCCTTTCAGGCTGTAGAGCTGGAGAGGTGTCATAACCAGGCCACATCAAAGGGAAGATGAGTAGCTGGCTGGCTTTCTGGGCAAACTGGCGTTGAGGGCCAAGCCTTCAGACTGGTCAGCATCGATCATCACCATCCCTGTCCTGGGGCACGGCGAGGGGAGAGAGGAGAGCAGTCAGAGATTAGGTAAGGTGCAGTGTGAAAAGAGAAGGGCAGGAGAGGGAGAAGATGACTAAAATAGTCATCACACATGTGTTCTCCATCTGCATACCTTCTACCCCACTCTCCCACTCCGTAAGCTTCGTTTGCACACTCTTGCACTTCTACCTCGCTTTCACTCCCTGCTCGAGCCCCTCGCACTATCCTGTCGCACTCCAACTCTCGTCCTGCACCCCTCTTTCAACCGCAGATTTTCCCACCTAGTACAGATCCTGCTGAAAGTTCTGATGGTCTTCCTGGCTGTTGGCTGCACCTCCAATCTTAGTGTCATCGGCAAATATACAGATCCAATTAACCACATTGTCATCCAGATCTTTCCGATAGATAACAAACATGGATGCAACACCGATCCCTCTGGCTCTCCACTATACACGGGCCTCTCGTCAGGGAGGCAACCATTCAATAGCACTATCCGCCATCTCCCACAACTTCAATGTCCACTTCAATTTACCACCTCATCTTGAATGATGAGGATTTTATTGACAAACCTCCCACGCGGCAACTTGTTGAATGTCTTGATAAAGTATAGCTAAACAACGTACCCTGCCTTGTTTCCATCAACATTCCGAATAATATTATTCTTAACTTCTTCGAAACAATCTATAAGATTGCCAGGAATACACAAAGTTACATTTAATCAATTCTGTTTATTGAAATAATCACAAATTCGGTCTTTCCAATAACTTTCCCACCACTGATGTCAGGAGCACTGGCTTGTAATTACTTGGCTGAGTCTCTGAGCCTTTCGTAAGCGAACTCAAATCCTCTGGTACCTTACCTGTCGCTAAGCATAATTTAAATTACTTTGTTCACATTGGAATGTCGAACCAGTTCGATTTGATTTTATCAGAACGTCCACTCCTTATTCTGAGGAATCTGACTGCTTGTAGACAGACTTTTAGATCAGATTCTCACAGAAAAACAACCCTCACATTCCAGTTGCATTAAAGTGTGACGGCACGAAACCTCTATATGTTATTTGTTTCGTTGTTGTTTCAGGACCTGCTGAGATCCTCCAAAATTATCCACGCTGTTAGAATATTCTCAGAGAATAAATCAAACTAAAGTCATTTGGCATTTCGATATAATCAACCTGATTCTGAGTTATGAATCAGTGGTCAGGTAGTCATGGTCCCTTAGGAAAGAACAGCACAGAAACCGCCCCTTCGGCCGAGATATTTAAATTGCCTACTTCAGTCGGCATAGCCCTCCATACCCACACATCAAAAGTATCATTTTCTGATGATACAAAGATTGAAGGTGTAGTGGAGAGTGAGGAAGGATTTCAAAGCTTGCCGAGGGATTTGGACCAGCTGGAAAAATGGGCTGAAAATTGGCAGATGAAGTTTAATACAGACCAGTGTGAGGTATGGCACTTTTGAAGGACAAACCAAAGTAGAAAATACAAGGTAAATGGTAGGGCACTGAGGAGTGCTGTAGAACAGAGGGTCCGGGGAATACAGATACAAAGTTCCCTAAAAGTGGTGTCACAGATAGATATGGTCGTAAAGAGAGCTTCCGACCTTATCTCAAAGTCTTTTGTAATTCAAAGTATTGAGTATGAGAGTTGGAGTGTTCTGGTGAGGTTGTATAATGCATTGGTAAGGCCAGGTTTAGAGTATTGTTTGCAGTTTTGGTCACCAAATTACAGGAAGGATATTACGAAGGTTGAAAGAGTGCAGAAAAGGTTTACACGGATGTTGCCGGGACTTGAGAACCTGAGCTACTGAGAAAGGTTGAATTGGTTAGGACTTTATTCCCTGGAGCGTAGAAGAAAGAGGGGATAGAGGTATATAAAATTAAGATGGGTGTAGATATAGAGAGTAATGGAAGCAGTCTCATTTTAATTTTCTACGCATCAGGGATTGAAGTCAAAACTGATTATCGATTTCCTTGTATCTCAGGTCCACCTGTCGGGCCAAAGTCCTTGTAAATTTTCTCTGCGCCCTTTTCAACGTATTTACGTAAATATTCCCTGTAGGAAGTTTACCATACTGCATAGTAATTCATGTGTGGCCCAGCCATGTCTTGTCCAACTTGAAGATGACGTTTTATCACCTGTATTCTGTACTTTGATTTATGATGGATAATATGTCAACAGCTTCCTTTACGGCAGCATTACCCTTAAACTATTTGTTCCCAGCTGCTCTATATTCGACCACACACCATGATTCTATTCTTCTCTGTCTATCATTCTCCCTGTCTTGGCAGCATCCACAAATTTCCTGATGCAATTTAGCACATTATCATCCAGATCGTTGATACAGATGTAAATAGCAAAGGAACCAGCTCCGGTCTGTGCAGTTCTCCGCTTTTCACAGGTATCCAGTTAGAGAGGCAACCATCTGCTACCAATATCTGGTTCCTTTCAGAAAGCAAATGTCTCATAAATTTATTACCTCATTTTCATAGCAGAATGATTGAACATTGCGAGAAACTGTCGAATGTCTTGCAAAATTCCACGTCGATAGCAGCCTATATTTTTTCTTCAACAACATTCCTGGTAACTTCTTTGACACGATTTGCCACAAACAAAGCTAAGTGGACTATCGTTAATCAGTCAATATCTAAAAAGAAACTCGTGTATCCGGCCCATTAAAATGCCTTCCAATAACTTTCCCACCAATGATGTCAGGCTCACAAGACAATAAATGTATAGATTATTTTTAGAGCATTTCTTAAACAAACGGAACAACATTTGCCACCCTCCAGTTATCTGGTTTAAGAATGATGTAACTATCTCTGCTAGGGCTCCTGCAAGTTTTTCCTTTCGCGAGGTCCGAAGGAACACCTTGTCAGGTTCGGGTGATTTATCCACTCTAATGTGCCTCATCCAAACGTCTCCACCTTTGTAATCTGTATAGAGTCCGGGAAGTTGATTCAATTTTGTTTTACATCGATAAGCTGCATCCGACTCCTAAATAAATACAGATGCAAAAGAATTAGCGCTTTTGGCACCACATTCGGATTTGCTATTGTCCAATTCTCACCTTCCAGTGGTCTAATTATGTCTCTTGAAATCCTTTTGCTCTGAAACTATGTGCAGCATTCCTTACGATTGAACTAGGGCAAAATCATCCTTTCTTGACTCTTCTGCTCTCTTTCTAATGTGTTCTCTTGCATTCCCTGCACTAGATAAGCACCTCATTGCACCTGTAATTCATCTCCTGTTTATTCTTCACTTCAGCCTCCATATCACTTGAAATTCCAAGTTCTCAACAACTGTTAGGTTTACTCTTTATGGTGATTGGCCCTTACAAACTTTGTTCTCTCAAAATTTTACTTTTGAAGAACTCCCACCTACCACGTACACCTTTGACAGAAAACGGCCTGTCCCAGTCGACACTTGCAAAACCGTTTCTGACACCAGCAAGATTGGAATATGTCCAATCTAAATCGCAATCCAAGAACAAGGCCTGTTTTTTGCTGAGATACTTTCAAACTAATGGCCTGCGGACTACTGGATACAAAGTGTTCCGCTAGAAAAAGTTCTGCCACCTGCCCTGTCTGGTTCATTAAATGCAGATCAAGTATTATCCAGTTGTTCATTTGGGACTTTTATCTGGTGCTTAAAAAAAAAAACTATCCACAATGTATTTCACAACCAATATTCCATCTAGTTATTTTACACTATGGAAGTCGCAGTCAAAAATTGGAAAGTTAAAATCAGCTGTTATCACAACCTATGTTTCCTGCAATTTTCTGCATTTTCTGTTCAAATGTGATCCTCTAAATCCATCGGACTGATGGGTGTTATGTAGTGCCCTACAATCTCATTTAATGCGTCCCCCTCTGCTTCTTAATGGTTAAATATAGTAGTTACAGGAGCCCTGGGCTCAGCTGGCTTTCATGCAATGCTTTTTGTATTGGAATATCTGCAGCTGAGCACAGTTGTCGACCCATGCTGAACCTTTTCATTCCTGACTTTGACTATCGTCATAACAACATCTGTCTCTACAATCTCTCCACTCTCTGCTCTGGAGCAGTCCTGTTCCCGCAAGGATATCAGTCCCCTTTCAGTTCAGGTGCAAACCACCTTCCTGAGAACATACTCCAAGTTCAACATAATGACTCCCATAGGTTAGTCCTCTATTTTGCTTTCACTCATGCATGTCTGAAATATCGCTAATGTCTCAGCACCGAACACCAGGCTCGAAGCATTATCTGTGTGAAAAAAAAGGTTACATGTCACAGCGCGCTATAATTTCCTCCGATTATCTTAATGTTATGCCCCTCCTATTAGCCACTTACTCCCAAGATAATGTCTTGCTGCACAATCCCTAAATACCGCTTACATCTTATACTCTTCTATCATGAAATCTGCCATATTCCTTCGCACAAAATCCAAAATCCAGAGAACCCTCAACGTTTCCTCATTAGACTTGATCTCTTACCTGAGTAGCATCTCGGTAAAGTTATTCTGCATTGTCTTTAAAACTTCCAAGTCCTCCTCTAATTGATGCAGAATTAGGAAATTTGGACCATCCTGCTCCAAAATTCCATCATGACTGATTTACCATTCCCACAACTCCAGTCTGCCAGCTTCTTCCCGTCCCTTTGGATGTCCTGTCTAATCAGATCCTATTTACCCCTGCTTTAAACACTATTCAAGTTGGCTTTCCCAGCGGTTAATGCCCCTCCCATGTGTGAATACTGAAGCAAATTATACATTACTGACAGCTGCTGCTCCCCTGTTACTCCAGCACGTTCCCGGTTTTATCCATGATCAGTCCTCCCTATTCTCATGTGCGTCTATAACTCCTGATTGTTTCCTTCATCCTACTCAGCAACGCCTTCTACTATTCCCTTCGCGCAATATTAGGTCCATTTCCAGCTCCCTTCCCAGATGCCTTGTAATACTCGAGCCTTCTCTGACCCTTGCTTTGTAAAGCACGCTTCCGTCTTCCTCTTGAGTAGGGTTTTCATATTAATTATGAGCCATGTCTCCATATCCTATCATTCCTTTCCTTCTCCATTGAGTCAAATCTATGAAAAGCCCAATACAAGTTCTCCATTAACAATCTCTATATTAATTAAGTGCATTTCCCCGTACATCTGTTCCCAATTTATGATCTCACGATCTTACGCAATCGCATAGTTCCTTCCCTCCCCAAATTCAATATTTTCCCATTCTTCTGCACATCTCCTTACGCGTCAAAGGTAAACGTTAAGAAGTTATTAATGTTTTTTTTTTTTTTTTTGAATTGCGCATCCTCTGAGTGTTTTCGCACCAGGTCTGACACTTTCTCTGGTACAATAACCAATATGATCACTGAGGGGCAGTGGAGTAGTAGTGGCGGTGAGATGCCTGTCGAGTACTCCCAAAAATATCTGTTCGTTTTCTGTTATGGCTGTACATGTTCGTTTAAGATAACAATAATTTATACAAATATGTTGTTCAAATGAGAAGGAAGTTTCCAAAGAACATAATGATACTTCACCATAGATTGAGAAACACAAGAGATATGAGACAGATGCTTTTATGATTTCTGTGCGACGTGAGGAGATGAGTGCCGTATTTTCCTCCTTCCAATGGGTCCATTACAGCAATGAGAAAATCTGTCACTGTCCTACAGGGCCATCATAGACCTCGCTGGTGTTATCAGTGCTTTCCCTGACGTGCCACCGGCAACATAGAAAATGTCATTGCTTGTCCAGTTCCATCAATACTGCAATGTAATTATCACAATTTATTCGGTCACCCGGTCTCTCGCACAGAGAATACCACTTCTTATTCAGAACATTCTCTCAGTATACTGGTAATTCCATTGCTACTCGAGTCTCACGATGGACAAACTTTAAACTACATATAAAACCGTGACCCATAAAACGATAGCAATATCGCTGACCGACCCTCTTTCTTTGTCTGTTTAAGTCTACGAAATACACACTCTGCTCCCGTCAATCCCGTGAGATGGCTCTGCCACCCCAAACCCTGGTTTGTGTGGGTGCGGTGTAATTTGCTACGCTGCTGTATATCAGTACCAAGAAATAACAGTCAACACACGGCATGTGATTAAAGGAATCATATTTACTTAATGTTACTTAACTAAAGGGTCATTAAAGAAATGAAATAAAGAAAGGAAAAGGGCGTATTATAATTACCAGTCAAATGTGAACACGTTGGAGTTCATCTTGAACTTTTCTGTCACTCACGCGCTGGACTTCGGTCTGCGTGGAAGCTCTCACCACCTTCCGATCGTCGCTTGCAATCCATTTCGAGCAAATGGTCTCCCACCGGGTCCTAGCCGACACTGGTTCTCCCCTGCGTCTACTCTCTTCGTCTCCCGCCGAACAAAAGGCCCCGGCTCACAACGGCGTCAGTACACAACAGAAAAGCACACCCCTCTCATTGGACGGCTCACATTACGACGCATCGGAAATCTCCAGCTATAAATTAAACGAATGTTGCCTTACAGTTATATGAGGAAGTTAACAAAGCTTATGCGGTATTAACTTTCATAAGTCGAGAGATAGCATTTGGGAGTCCCGACGTAATGATGCAGATCTGTAAAACACTGATTAGGCCACACTTGGAGTACTGCGTCCAGTTCTGGTCGCCTCACTATAGGAAGGATGTGGAAGCATTGGAAAGGGTACAGAGGAGATTTACCAGGATGCTGCCTGGTTTAGAGAGTATGGATTATGATCATAGATTAAGGGAGCTAGGGCTATACACTTTGGAGAGAAAGAGGATGAGAGGAGACATGATAGCGGTGTACAAGATATTAAGGGGCGCAAATAGAGTGTGCAGACAGCACCTCTTCCCTAGGGCACCACTGCTCAATACAAGAGGACATGGCTTTCTGGTAAGGGGTTGGAAGTTCAAGGGGGATAGTAGAGGAAGATTTCTCACTCAGAGAGGGTTGGTGCGTGGAATGCACTGCCTGAGTCAGTGGTGGAGGCAGATACTCTCGGGAAATTTAAAAGACCACTGGACAGGTACATGGAGGAATTTAAGGTGGGGTGTGGGGTTACATGGGAAGCAGGGTTTAAGGGTCGGCACAACATTGCGGGCCGAATGGCCTGTACTGTCTGTATTATTCTATGTTCTATAAACACGGCTTCTCCATATAGACCATTACAATACCAATAAAGACTTCTTCCAGGGCTTGACACACATCTTTATAAAAATGCTCGTCAGCACATCACACTGCCAGTGATAATGCCCAGTCATAACCCACCACACTGTCACTGGTTGTCAGAAAATATTGGCCATATGTTTACTTCTTAGTGCTCGCCATTTGTAGCGAATAAAACCGTCACAACTGACATACTGCAGAATCACTATCACAAATGTGCTGTTATCAATGATATTTAAAGCGCCCTGCACAGGGGGATATGTCTGAAGTGATGTGGACTGGACTTCCTTTCAACATAACGTTATGGGGACTTGCTTATACCTGATAAACATTTCAGAGGAGATATTTACCAATGAATGATTAAGATAACAGTGAAACATGATGGTACAGTATTCGCCCTGGGCTTTTGTACTTATTTGTGGATTGATATCACAGGTGACCCGGCGGTCAGGGATAAACGTTCAGGCTTTATTTTTTTTGTCATCGCATTGGGCCGGATTTACATTCCGAGTCACTGGCCCATTTTGTTTTTCTTATATGTAAAAGCAATTTTGAGTCATTTATTTGTAAACCTTGGTGCACTCTTTTGTTTCGAAGATGAAATATAAGTCATTGTTTCAAAATATTAGTGTGACCTATAATTCTCTGGTTGATTTGTGAGACTTTCCAACATCCTACGCTCTATACCTCTCACTTACCCGTGCACTGTACCTCCTATTCCCCCTCTCTCACAGTTTCGCTCTGTCTGTACTGTCTATATCTCTTTATCTCACCCCTCTCCTCTCTCTCTCCATTCTCCACACTCTCGATCCCTCTTCTTGCCCACATATTCATCCACCTTCAGCTTCCCTATCTGCACCTTTTACACACACCGTGCCCCATCCCCTCTCCATGCTCACCCATGCACTCTCCTTCTGCCTCTTCCTCGCCGTCACCCGCACTCCCCATCGCACTCTCAGCCGCACATCAACATCAGTTAAAAGGTGGCAAAGGTTAAGGATGATACGGTCTGATTTGTTCAAGTGGCAAAAAAAAAATGTTTTAAAACAACTGCGGATGATTGGATTAGGGTTAAAAATAACTATGCAGCTTCTGGCCCCTGGTCACCTTCTTTAGACTGTTAAAGGTTCTATCGGTCTTCACTTTAGTAGAAATGGTTTAATGTATTAAAGACACAGTATTCACAACTGAACAAGGGTGACGGTGGATTTGATTTCAGCAGAACGATATTTGCGTGTCCAGGCAGCTGACTGCACAGAGACACTGAGCTGCGAATCTCACAGAACAACAACCAAAACCTTCCTAATCAATCAATGTTGCTTCTTCATTTCTAATTTCTCTGAAGGGTCTCAGCTCGAAAAGTCGAATTTTTATTCAATTCCATAGACTTTGCCTGACCTGCTGAGTTCCTCCATCATTTTGTGTATTACAATAGCTATGGATGATCGGCGAGAGGGAATGTGTGGGATCAACAAGTGGGCAGTTTGAGTGGACTTCACAACATAAGCACACTGTTAAAGTATTTTGGGAGAATTCAGCTGTGAAGAATTTAACTTATGATATTTATTTGACATTAATCCAGATATCCGTGTTATCAATCAATGATGAATGAGTCAGCGAGTTGTAGAACAGTATAATATGGAAAGAGGCCCTTCAGCCCCGCCTTCCAACTGCAAACTGCTTCATGTTGCCCTTAAACCTTCCACCATTAACACATGACTCTAATTGTTAGTGCATCCAAACTCAGTGGAAAATTCCAACCTGCATTTATCTTAGCAGATTTGTAAGGAGATAGTAGATATATGGAGTAAACACAAGGTTGTGATTGTGGGAGATTTTAATTTTCCAAACATAGACTGGGAAGCCCATACTGTAAAAGTATTGTAAAAGGGCTGGACGGTTTGGAGTTTGTAAAATGTGTGCAGGATCTTTCTTTTGCAGCCATACATAGAGGTACCAACCAGAGAAGGAGAAGTGTTGAATCTCCTGTTAGGGAATGAGATAGGGCAGATGATGGAGGTTTGTGTTGGGGAGCACTTCGGGTCCAGTGATCGCAATGCCATTAGTTTCAATATAATTATGGAGAAGGATAGGTCTGGACCCAGGGTTGATATTTTTGATTGCAGAAAGACTAACTTTGAGGAGATGCGAAAGGATTTAGAAGGAGTGGATTGGGACAAATTGTTTTATGGGAGGGATGTAATAGAGTAATGGAAGTCATTTAAAGGTGCAATTCTGAGGGTACAGAATCTTTACGCTCCTGTTATGTTGAAAGGAAAGGTTAAGCGTTTGAGACAGCCGTGTTTTTCAAGGGATATTGGAAACACGGTTCGGAAAAAGAGAGATATCTACAATAAATATAGGCAGCATGGAGTAAATGAGGTGCTGCAGAAATATAAAGAATGTAAAAAGAATCTTAAGAAAGAAATTAGAAAAGCTAAAAGAAGATATGAGGTTGCTTTGGCAAGTAAGGTGAAAATAAAACCAAAGGGTTTCTACAGTTGTATTAATAGGAAAAGGATAGTGGGGGATTAAGTTGGTCCCTTAGAGAATCAGAGTGGACAGCTATGTGTGGAGCCAGAAGAGATTTGGGCCATGCAAAACAATTTCTTTTCCTCGGTATTCACTGGGGAGAAGAATATTGACTTGTGTAAGATAAGGGAAACAGGTAGGGAAGTTATGGAAACTATGATGATTAAAGCAGAGGAAGTACTGGAGCTTTTAAGGAATACCAAAAGTGGATAAGTCTCCGGGTCCTGGCAGGATATTTCCTAGGTCCTTGAGAGTAGTTAGTGTGGAAATAGCAGGGGCTCTGACAGAAATATTTCAAATGTCATTAGAAACGGAGATGGTGCCAGAGGATTGTCGTATTGCTCATGCTGTTCCATTGTTTAAAAAGGGTTCCAAGAATAAACCTAGCAATTATCAGGCTGTGAGTTTGACGTCAGTTGTGGGTAAATTGATGGAAAGTATTCTTAGAGATGGTATATATAATTATCTGGATAGACAACGTCTGATTAGGAGTAGACAACATGGATTTGTGCGTGGAAGGCCATGTTTGACAAATCTCTTTTTTTAAATTATTTTTTTGAAGACGTTGCTAGGAAAGTTGACGAGGGTAAAGCAGTGGATGTTGTCTATATGGACTTCAGTAAGGCTTTTGACAAGGTTACACATGGACTGTTAGTTGGGAAGGTTCAATCATTAGGTAATTATATTGAAGAAGTAAAATGGATTCAGCAGTTTCTGGATGGGAGACGCCAGACTGTAGTGGTGAATAACTGTTTGTCAGATTGGAGTCCGGTGATGAGTGGTGTGCCTCAGGAATCTGTACTGGGTACAACGTTGTTTGTCGTATACATTAATGATCTGGATGATGGGGTAGTAAATTGGATTAGTAAGTATGCCGATGTTACTAAGATAGGTGGAGCTGTGGAAAATGAAGTTGTGTTTCAAAGCTTGCAGACAGATTTAGGCCAGTTAGAAGAGTGGGCTGAAAAATGGCCGACACAGTTTAATGCTGATAATTGTGAGGTGCTACATTATGGTAGGACTAATCAAAATAGGACATACACGGTAAATGATAGGGCATTGAAGAATACAGTATAACAGGGGGATCTAGAAATGATGGTGTATACTTCCCTGAAGGTAGAATCTCATGTGGAGAGGGTGGTGAAGAAAGCTTTTGGTATGCTGGCCTTTATAAATCAGAGCATTAAGTATAGGAGTTGGGTTGTAATGTTGAAATTGTAGAACGCATTGGGAAGGCCAAATTTGGAGGATTGTGTACAGTTCTGGTCACCGAATTATAGGAAAGGTGTCAACAAAATAGAGAGAGTACAGAGAAGATTTACTAGAATGTTACCTGGGTTTCATCACCTAAGTTACAGAGAGAGTTTGAACAAGTTGGGTCTTTATTCTTTGGAGCGTAGAAGGTTGAGGGAGGTCTTGATAGAGGTATTTAAAATTATGAGGGGGGCAGATAGAGTTGAAGTGGATAGGCTTTTTCCATTGAGAGTGGGGGAGATTCAAACAAGATTTGAGATTTAAAGGGCAGAAGTTCAGGGGTAACATAAGGGGGAACGTCTTTACTCAGAGCGTGGTAGCTGTGTGGAACGAACTTCCAGCAGAAGTGGTTGAGGCAGATTCGATGATGTCATTTAAAGTTAAATTGGATAGATATATGGACAGGAAAGGAAAGGAGGGTTATAGGCTGAGTGCAGGTCGGTGGGACTAGGTGAGAGTAAGAGTTCGGCACGGACTAGAAGGGCCGACATGGCCTGTTTCCGTGCTGTAATTGTTGTATGTTTATATGGTTATATCTATACCCCCACAATTTTGTGCACCACTCACAAAGCTTCGCTCACTGCTCTAAGTTCCAAGGAATGAAGTCCAACACTCTGTAATGTTACCTTATCAGTCAGGTCGTCCATACCAGGCAACCTCTTGGTAATTTTTCTCTGTACTCTTACCCTGTATCCTTTCCTGTAGGTCGGCGACCAAAACTACACACAATACTCCAAATTCAGCCTCAGCAATGCCTTACACCACACCAACAAAAATCCCATTTCCTGTGCTCAATGTATTGATTTATGTAGGCCAATGTTCGAAAAACAATGCAATCTCAGTAAAGTCAGAAATAATCCTGCAAAGTTATTTCCGGTCGTATACCCAATAACGCTTGGGTTATATACATTGTACCTCTGACCTTCTTCACTGCCTACAACATTTCAAACTCTCCCTCACCACCTCAGCTCTTCACCATTACCGCCTCTTCGACCGAGGTGAGTGACCTGCTTTCTAACATTGGACTCCATCTGACCGGTTGCTTCTCCCAAGCTGAATCCACAGAACGTGTCCATCGCTGCTCGAATCTCATCGGATTCTCTGAGGCCCAGTGCAGTTTATTGCCAACTATGCAATTTCGGGGAGGTCAAATACTGCTCAGAATATAAATTCGACAATTACTGTGTAATTAATAAAATATGAGCCTACATGATGTTTCATTAAGCTTGGAAATGTTGCTTTCTGTCCCTTAGGCGAATTGTAGACTCCGATTAGGAATAGGTCAGACACCGTGGGAGGTAAGTGCGGAAATTGGTGGGGCCGCAGCGGATACAATTAAATTATTTGGTCCCTTACAATATCTTTTAATAACTTTCCCACGACTGATAGCAAGCTCAGAGGGCTGAAATTTCACAGATTAATTTAGAATCTATCTTAAGCAACAGAAGAACGCTGGGCTCTCCTCGAGTCCGCTGGTTTAAGCACGCAGACTGCGGACCCGAACTGCTTTTCTTTTGCACATTTACTTTAAAGCTAATGTCCTTCGGGCTACTGGATGCAACGTGTTCCCCTATACAAAATGGTGCCACCTGGCCTTCCTCCTTCCCTAAATGCAAATCAATATCGCACACTCCCTCATTTGGGACTTTTATCTACTGATTAAGAAAACATTCCAGAAAATAGATGACAACGTCTATTCCACCTTGTCCCAGTCCCAGTCAAAACCTGGAAATTTAACCCTAGCTCCTATAACAAACTGACGTTTGCTGAAATTCTGAGCAATTTCTCTTCACATTTGTTCCTCTGACTCCCACGGACACTTGGCTGGGCTGTAATGCCGTGTAATACATCTATGATACTTCATCGCTCCAAAGCCAAAGCCCCTTTAACATGGCCATACCTGTCGTATTACTACGTTCCACATTGAACGCCTCACTAGGTGAGTTCTCTAATCCACCCTGATGTGACATCTTCCTTAACTAGTAACGCCATCCCTCCTCATTTATTCCTTCCCCCTCTGCTTCATCTTAAACAGCGGAGCGGTGGAATACTGCGCTGCCAGTCCGGCTCATACTGCAACCATCCCACTAATGGCGATAATATAGTAAATCCACGTGCTAATTCATGCCATGGTCTCATCCGCCTTTTAATACAATACTTCTTACATTGAGGTATCTGCAGCTGAGTACATGACTCGCACCATGATCAACAATTAAATTCCTGACACGAGAAATTCTGCAGATGCTGGAAATTCTAGCAACACACATCAAAGTTCACCAGAAACGTTGATGTATGTAAATTAAATTCCTGATTCTGTCTGCGGCCTTAGCATCTGTCTCCACAATCTACTCACTTTCTGTTCTGCGGCAGCCTTGTTATTATCGCTTGCAAGTCTGGATTTACCCTTCCCCCTCCCATCACCAATTCCCCCACCCACCCCACCTCGAGCAGCACTAGCAAGCCTTCCGGCTAGGATATTAATAGTCTTCAGTTCACGTGCATACGAACTTCCTTTCAGCCGACTCCAAAATCAACCAAACCACTCCATCAGCTTAATGCTGTATGTTTTTTTCTTTCTCTCACATGTCTTTGAAATGTCCCTAATGTCTCAGCACCGAACACCAGCCCTGGCAGCCTGTTCCAGGACCGCAGCAATCTCTGTGTAACAAAATGTTGCTTCTCGCATCCAGACTATAATCTCTTCCGATTCTTTTAATGTTATGCCCTTCGTATTAGCCACTTACGTCCTCGACAATGTCTAGCTGTCCAATATCCCAAAACCTCTTATCACTTATCACTCTTCTATCAAGCAATATGTCATACTCCTTCCTACCAGATCCATAAAACAGAGATCCATCAACGTTTTCTGAAAAGGTTTTTTGTCATACCTGAATAGCATCTCGGAAAATCTATTCTGCGTCAACTTTAAACGCTCCAAATACTCCTATAATTGCAGCAGAATGAGGCCATTTCCGCCACTCTGCTCCGCCGTTCCATCATGGCTGAATTACTATTCCTCGTCATTCCATGCTGCTGCCTTCTTGCCGTAACCTTTGAACTCCTGACTGATCAAGAACATACGAACTTTCGCTTTCAAAACTAAATCCAATAACTTCGATTCCACAGTTGGCTGAAAATAAATGATAAGAGATTTACCACTCTCTGGCTATAATCATAATAATCATAAATTAATTAATCAATTAATAAATGAATAAATCACAATCATCTCTGTCCATCTGCGATTCTCCAGACGAGTTACACATTATTTGCAATTTTTGGCACTGCCAGTAGTTGGGTTTGCAGGTAGGCAGATAAAGAGTGAGAGGGAAATGAGAATGCGGAAATGTGAAATGGAAGGGGGCAGTATCGGAAGTTCAAGATATCTGATATATCAAGGTATTCCGTCTGGGTAGACTCTAAACCATTAGTTCAGAAGCTACCCAGACGAAATGTAAGTTGTTGTTTCATCAACGTGAGTGTGGCCTCATTGCTTCAATATCCAGCACAGAAATGTGCAGCTTTCCACTAGACACAGGCCTCCAATTAGAAAGGCAACCATTTTCCTTCACTCTCTGTCTCCTGCCCCTACACCAATGTCTACTCCAATGTTATACCTCATCTTGAAATTAAAGCTCACGGATTTTCCTGACAAATCTCCGATGCGGGACTTTGATAAATTCTCCTGATAAAGTCAACTTAGCCATCATCCAATACAGTTCGTTTGTCGACTTTCCTGGGGAAAAAAAATCGTTACTTCCTCGGGAAACTCTATAACATAGTGTGGGATATACCATACCGTGACTAGCCCTAGTCAGTCCCGTCTATTAAAATACTGATACATACGGTGCTTGCAAACTTTACTACTACTGATGTCACGAGTAGGGACCTGTGGTTCCACAGATGATTTCTGAGCCTTTCCCACATTCCTCGCTCTATCCCTCTCACTGACCCGTGCACTCTACCTTCGACTCCCTCTCTCTTACACTACCCCTCTCTGCCCTCTGTAAAGCTCTTTTTCGCTACCTCTCTCCTCTCAGTCCAGCTCGCCACTCTACCCTCTTTCTCCATCTTGAGCTTCCCTTTCTCCAACTTTCGCACACACCCTGCCCTTTTCCCTCTCCCTGCTCACCCACTCACTCTCCTTCCATCTCATTATAGCGCTTACCCTCACTCTCCCTCTTAAAGTCACCGTTACATCCGCATTAAACATGTTGGTCGGAAAAGGTTAGGAATGCAATGGGCTGAGTAATTTAAATTAATCATTAAAATATTTCTTTAAACAAATGCCGTTGAATGAAGTCTGAGTGTAAAATAAGTGCAAGTTCTGACCCTGGTAGTTTTCCTTATAAGGTTAAAGTTTCCATCACTCTTTTCTGAAGCAGAATTGGTTAAAAAGAATTGGTTAAATGCAATATTGAGGTCATATCGTTCACACCTGAATGAGAGTGAAATTGCATTTCATTTCAGCAGAAAGGCCACCCCTATTATGAGGAAACTGTGGGGTCAGGCAACTGATTAGACAGGGACATTGATCTCCGAATCTCACAGAGCAAGAACCCAAACCTTCCTAATCAAGCAATAATCTGCACTCTTTCTGCTTGATTTCTAATTTCTCTGAGGGCGTCGGCCCGAAAGGTCGAATTCTTGATCCATTCCACAGATTTTGCCTGAGTTTCTTGGACATTGTTTTGCGTTACCATAGTTACGAAAGATTGGCGAAATGGAGTAATGAAGCAGTAAGTAGTTTGAAACGGCATCAAAACATAACCACGGTGTTAGAATATTTTTTGGAGAACTAAGCTGTGAACAGTCTAACTTCTGAAATTTATATTGGATCTTAGTTTAATCATCCGTTTGTGTGTGTTACGAATCAATTATTAAGGAGTTAGTGAGTCATGGAAACGTACAGTATGGAAACAAGTCCTTCGACCCATGGCTCTCATCTGCAAACTCCCATCCACCTGTACAGAGGCCCCCACTATCCAACATTCCCTTCAAGTTTGAAATGTAGCCCGCATGCACCACTTGCCACAGAAGCATTTTTTTACACTCTCATAATCCTCTGAATGAAGAAGTGTTCATTTGTAATACCCTTAATCTTTTCTGACTCGGCTGGCGGCGTAGTGGCATTAGTCGAAAGGTCCCGAGTTCGAATCCAGCCGGCTCTCCTGCACGCTCTCCATCCTTGCCGGGTTATGAGCTGGTGATATCTTTGGACTTTCACCCGGTAGAGGGCAATTGCAAACCACTACTGTCAATTGCCTCGTACGCGGTTCCCCACTACGTCAGAAGGGCGTGGAGGGAAATTGTCCACTAACTGGAAAAACTCCGGATGCGAGGTAACTTTCCTTTTCCTATCCTTTTCACCTTCCACCCTTAAGGCATGACCTCTGATTGTAAGTCCACCCAAACACACTGAAAATACCTACTTGCATTTACCCTATCACTATCCCTCATCTTTGTGTGTACCTCTAACAAATATTCCTTGGTGTTCTTATTTCTAAGGAATAAAGTCCGATTCTATTCAATCTCACCTTATAACTCATGTCTTCCATACCAGACAACGTCCAGTTAAGTTTTCTCTGTACTATTACTCTGTAGCCTTCCCTGTAGGTAGATGACCACAATTGCACACAATACTCCGAATTCGGCCTGAACAATGCCTCAAACAAGCTCAACATGTTTCCCATCTCTTGTACTCAAAAGTATAAATTTATGACAGCCAATGTGCCAAAATCAATGCATTCTCAGTAATGTCCTGAATAATTCAGCAAAGTTATTTCCACTTGTGTACCCAATAGCGTTTGGAATATATGTAGTACCTTTCACCTCGCTCAGTAGCTACCTCATGTCAAAACCTCCCTCACCGCCTCAGCCCTCCACTATTTCTGCTTCTTCTGCAGAAGTGGGTGACTTCATTTCCAGCAATGGACTCCATCTGGTTTGTTGCTTCGCCCCAACCTGAACCCCCGCAACGTGTCCATCAATACTTAAATCTTATTGGATTTGTGAGGCCCAGTCGAATTTATTGCCAACCGCACAAGTTGGGGGTGAAACTGTCCTTTCAAATAACGCTCAGAACATTAATTCGACAAAAAAAAACAAGAGATGCCTCAACGTTTCCTCATAAAACTTATTGTCTTACCTGAGAGGTATGTCTGTAAATCTATTCTGCATCGTGTTTAAACTTTCCACATCATCCTATAATTGGAGCAGAATTCGGCCATTCGGACCATTCTGCTCCAAAATTCAATCGTGGCTGATTTACTATTCCTCACAACTGCATCCGGCTGCCTCCGTCCTATAACCTTTGATGTCCTAACTGATCAGAAACATATTAACCTTCGCTTTAATAACTATACCCAATAGCATAGCTGCACAGCCGGCTGGGAAACTAATAACAGTGATTTACTGTTCTCTAGTTGAAAATAAATCGATTAAAAAAATCTTCATATCTGTCGTTCCTTCGATTCTCCACACGAGTTATGCTTTATTTCTGATTTCTGGCAATGCAAGCAGTTGGGGTTTCAGGTAAGCAGGCAGGAAGAGAAAGGAGAAATGAAAATTAGGAATGTTGCAGTTAACGGGGGCATTACCGAATTTTTGAGATATCGATGCTCACACCATCAGGAGGGAGGCTAACCAGACGGAATGTAAGTTTGTGTTCCATCGACATGAGTGTCTTTTGATTGCTTCCATATCCAGCACCAACACGTGTGTCTCTCTTCTCGTCACAGGCCTCCACTTAGTAAGGCAACCATCTGCCACCACTCTCTGCCTAGTCCCAGTACGCCAATGTCCACCCCAAAGTATTACCTCATCTTGAATGCAAAGCTAATGGATTTTGTTGATGAATCTGTTATGCCGGATTTTCATAAAATCTGTTGATAAAATCCATGAAAACCTCATTCACTGCATTACCTTCATCAACTCTCCTTGAAATTTACCTCGTGACTGCACGAAAAAAATTGCCTAGAATACACAAAGCCATGCTGACTATCCTAGTCAGTCCTCTCTATTAAAATACTCACACATACGGTGCTTTCCCACTTTCCCACTGCTGATATCAGGAGCACAGGCCTAAACTCCCTGGCTAATTTGTGAGACTTTCCCACAAACCTCGCTCTAACCATTTCACTTTCCCGTGCACTCAATCATCCACTGCCTGTCTCCTGCACTTCCTATCTCTCTGCCATCTCAATCTCTCTTTTCCTCTGCCTCTCTCATCTCAGTCCAGCTCTGCACTTTCCCACACGCTCTTCCATCTTGAGCTTCCCTTCCTCCACCTTCCATAGACATCCTGCCGTTTCCCTGCTCCCTGCTCACCCATTCTCTCTCCTTCTGCCTCCTTTTCCCTCCGCCCTCACTCCCTCACTCTGAACTTCAACCTCACAACAAGATTTAAAATATTGCTGGCGAAATGTTAGGGACGCAATGGGCTGATTTATTTAAGTTAATCGTTGAAATATTTCTTTAAACAACTGCAGATGATTTGAGTCTGAGTTAAAATAAAGTGCAGGCTCTGACCCCTGTTAATTTTCTTTATAAGTTTAAATGTTCTGTCTCTCTTCCCTGCAGCAGAAATGGTTAAATGCAATATTAAAGACAAATTGTTCACAGCTGAACGAGAGTGCAACTGCACTCTATTTCAGCAGAACGGCCTCTCCCTATTCTCAGGTATGTGCGGGCGAGGTAGCTGATCATGCAGAGATACTGAGCTCCGAATCTCACACAACAACTCAAATCTTCCTAATCAATCAATAGTCTGGATTCTCCCTGCTTTATTTCTCATTTCTCTGAAGGGCGTCGGCCCGAAAGGTCGAATTCTTGTTCAATTCCATAGATTTTGCCTGACCGGCTGAGTTCTTCTAGCATTGATTTGTGTTACCATCGTTACGAGCGGTCGGCAAGAGGGAGTGTGCAGCTGCAGTAGGCAGGTTGAAACGACTTCAATAACCTTCCTTATCAATCAATTACCTGGCCTCTTCTTCCCTGCTTTGCAGTTCCACTGAAGAGTGTCGGCCCGAAAGGTCGAATTCTTCTTCAATTCCATAGACTTTGCCTGAGATGCTGAGTTCGTCCGGCATTTGGTGTATTACTGTAGGTACGAAAGATTGGCGAAAGGCAGTATGCGGAAGCAGTGGGTGGGCAGTTTGAAACAACTTCCAAACACAAGCACGCTGTCAGACTATATTTGGAGATTTAACCTGTGAACAATTGAACTTCTGATATTTATTTTGGATCTTATTTTATTCAAACAGTTGTCGGTATTGTAAATCAATGAGTAAGGAGTTATAGATTCAAAGGAAAGTACAGAATGGAAGCAGGACCTTCGGCACAGTCCTCGCAATGCAGACTTCCATCCACCTGCACCCGGGCCATAGTTACCCATAGCACCACTATCCAAAATTATCTTAAAATTTCACATCCAACTCGCATGCACCATTTGTGCCGGCAGCAGCATTTACACTCTCACATTCCTCTGAATGAAGAAGAGTTCCCTCGTAATCCTCTTAAACTTTTCACATTCCACCCTTAACCCATGATCTCTGATGGCATGTCCACACAAACTCAATGCAAAGTGTCTGCTTGCGTTTAACCCAACTCGACCCTGCATCTTTGTTGTCTACATCTAACATTCGTCCCACAATATTCTACTTTCCAAAGAATAAACTCCGAAACTATCCAATAATTCCTTATAATTCATGTCCTCCATACTAGCAGCTTCATTGTAAAATTCTATGTATTCTTTCCCTTTATTCTTTCTTGTCGGTAGGTGACCATAACGGCACATAATACTCCAAATTCGCCTTGAGCAATGCCTAATACAACTTCAAAAAAATTCCCGTCTGCTGTACTCAAAATATTGAATTAAGACCATAAGACCATAAGACAAAGGAGCAGAAGTTGACCATTCGGTCCATGGAGTCCGCTCCGCCATTTTATCATGAGCTGATCCATTCTCCCATTTAGTCCCAGTCCCCGCCTTCTCACCATAACCTTTGATGCCCTGGCTACTCAGATACCTATCAACCTCTACCTTAAATACATCCAATGACTAGGCCTCCACTGCCGCATGGGGCAACGAATTCCACAGATTCACCACCCTCTGGCTAAAAAAAAAAAAAAAATTCTTCGTATCTCTGTTCTGAATGGGCGCCCTTCAATCCTTAATTCATGCCATCTCATACTAGACTCCCCCACCATGGGAAACAATTTTGCCACATCCACTCTGCCCATGTCTTTCAACATTCGAAATGTTTCTTTGAGGTCCCCGCTCATTCTTCTAAACTCCAAGGAATACAGTCCAAGAGCGGACAAATGTTCCTCATTTGTTAACCCTCTCATCCTGGAATCATTCCAGTGAATCTTCTCTGAACCATCTCCAAAGTCAGCACATCTTTTCTTAAATAAGGAGCCCAAAACTGCCCAAAGTACTCCAAGTGAGGTCTCACCAGCGCATCATAGAGCTTCAACGTCACATTCCTGCTCCTATACTCTATTCTTCTAGAAATGAATGCTAACATTGCATTCGCCTTCTTCACCAGCGACTCAACCTGGAGGTTAACCTTAAGGGTACCCTGTACGAGGACTCCCAAGTCCCGTTGCAACTCTGCAACTCAGAACTTTGATTTTTCTCCCCATTTAAATAATGGTCTGCCCGTTTATTTCTTCTGCCAAAGTGCATAACCATACACTTCCCAACATTGTAATTCATTTGCCACCTCTTTGTCCATTCTCCCAATCTATCCAAGTCTCTCTGCAAACTCTTTGTTTCCACAGCACTACGGGCCACTCCACCTATCTTTATAGCATCAGAAAACTTCGCCACAAAGCCATCCATTCCATAATCCAAATCGTTGATGTACAACGTAAAAAGAAGCGGCCCGAACACGCAACCCTGTGGAACACCACTGGTAATCGGCAGTCAACCAGAAAATCAAGAAGGCCAATGTGCCAAAAGCAATGCAATGTCACCAACCTCCTAAATAAACATGTTTCCAGTCCTACACCAAATAACTCTCGGATTATATCATCTGACCTCCCTCAGTTCCTGCCTCATTCCAGCATCTGCCTCCGCACCTCAACACTTCACCAGCTCTGACTCTTCCACAGAAGCGAGTGACTTCATTCAACAACAATGGGCTCCATCTGACCTGCTGCTTTCCCACACCCTAAAACACAAAACCTTGTCCATCACTACTGACACCTCGTTGGGTTTTGTGAGGCCCAGTCCAGTAGATTGCCAAGTGTTGAAGCTCGTGGAAATACAGTCCATTCAAATAAAACTCAGAACTGCTTTTTCGTTAATAGAATTTGAACACAGGTATTATGTCATTAAGAAACATGAAATGTTGGATCCTGTCTCTCAGCCGAATTGGAAACAACTCGGACAGCGAAGTATGTAAGTCCGGAAGTTGGTGGTGTCGCAGCATATATATTTAAATTATGCTGAGTGACAGGTAAGGTACTGGAGGATTGGTGGATAGTTTTTTTTTATTTCTCCGCTGTTTATGAAAGGGTCAGAAAGCAACCAGGAAATTGTAGGCCGTTGCTGCTTACATCAGTATTGGGAGAATTAATGGAAGGACCGTACACGTGAGATTTTAATGGGCAGGACTGATTAGGGATAGTCAATGTGGCGTTCTGTACTGGGTAATCTTAGAGAGTTTTCCGGCAAGGTTACGAGGAATTTACCGGGAATGTCGATGAAGGCAAGCCAGTGGACGATGTCTGTATGGACTTCAGCAATGCAATTGGCGGCCGGCGCGGGGGAAGGCAGTGAGTGCTACTAGATGGTGCCTCTCTGAGTGGAGACCTGCGGCTAGTGGAGGGCCGCGGGGTCTGTGCTGGGGCCACTGCTGTTTCTCATCTTTTAGAATGATCTGGACTATAATGTGGTTAACTGGACCAGAAAATCTGCCGATGACACCGTGATAGGTGACAACGGGGAAGACTATCAAAGCTTGCAGCAGGATCTGGAAGAACTACAAAACAGAGGTGAAAATGGCAGATGTAATTTAATGCAGGCAAGTGGAAGCTGTTGCTCTGCTGTAGAAATAACGAGGGTAGGTTTCAGAAGTAAGAGTTAGGGAACTGAGTGTTACAGAAAAAAAAATGGATTTGGGATTATGGGTCCACACTTCATTTGAAGTAGTGTCACAGGTAGATAGAGTCGGAAAGAATGCTTTTGGTACGTTCGCCTTCTATCTCTTACTAAGTCATTCAGTTAGTCCTGACGAAGTGTCTCGGCCTGAAACGTCGACTGTACCTCTTCCTAGAGATGCTGCCTGGCCTGTTGCGTTCACCAGCAACTTTGACATCTCTTAATGCTGATGTTATTAAACGAATGTCAATAAAGTCCACTGATATGACAATCTTTGACCAAATTGATTCCAGTTGAATGGGAGTATATTGTCGAAACAGTTTGTTTTAATATCAGCAGAAAGGCAGTTCCCTGTACCGAGGCAGCTGAGTGATGTTTGAGCTGAAACTTGACCTGCTTCGGTTAGATATTTTTACGCGCCGGGCCGTCCTCAGACCCTCACGAACCCAGGCTGGACCAAATTTGCAGCCTGGACTCGATCAGTTAAAAAGAGAAACTCCGCAGCAGTGTTTGCAATGTAAGAACTAGGCGGGAATGTCACTAGGAAATCCAGACAAAAACTGCCTGTTGCCGCGAGGATTAGTTAACACAGCCTGTTTGCTTTCCGGGTTACGGTTGCTACATTTGCTCTAATCCCCTCTCCTCACTCTGCCGGGCTTGACTCGGGCCGGTGAGAGTAAGTGTGAGCCGGACTACGCAGCTTAGCTTTCCAGAGGTTCACCGTGCCCCTTAAGTCTGTAATGAGCGACGGACATTTTATAGACGAATGGCCTCAGGAGCAACAGCTCAGACGCAACTCTCCGTAATAGGTGAGGACACAAGGGCAGGAAGATTGTCGCTCACCCGGTAGTCAGACTGTGATTACCCGGGACCACATTTAACGCCGTTCAGTCCAAACATCAGAGTTAGGTGCTGTCTCTAATGCTGCACAATTATTCAGCGTTTAGAGCGAGGCTTGGCTTTAAATCCGTTGGGATCGGGAAGGGAACAATGAGAGAAGGGAGCCCTCAGCTGACCAAGTTAAGGAGTTAATTATTATCGAATCAGATTACTTCAAATGACATGGATGCCTCCATTCACAAACACTCTCCAAGGTGTTCGTGCAGAAAGTAACTTTCACAGCGGCAGATTAAGCTGCAATGTCGCACGGGCCAGGGTCCCGTCACCGATCTCTCTCTATCCTTAAAAAGTAACTAAACAGAATAACAGGCAGTGGGATTTTATAATTGATAGTGCCACAGATTGATTTATTTGAAGGAATAGTGAGAAATATTGATACAAACATCTACAGTGGTTGGAATCATATGTTAAGGGAAAATGGTGTAAACTCGCAGCAACGTTAACATTAACCTTCTAGATTCCAGAGCCTAGTTAATGTGATTGTACATCTTATTGTGGGTGTTATTGGTCTTTCTTGTGGCGCAAAGGGTTACATACAAGTTAGACCAACCCTTTTCACAGTTGAAAGTGAGCGTGGAACTGGGTTGGACTGGGTTTCAGCAAAGTGCCCTCTCCCATTTCTTTGGAATGTGCGCTTGTGGGACGGGCCGCTGCTTGCACAGACACTGAGCTCTGAGCCTCATACAACAGCAACTCGCACTTCCCACATCAGCCAAATCTCCCTCGCCTGATTGCTTGCACGGAGGTTTGTTGTAGAAACCCACACTGCCAGAATATTCTTTGGGAATTACGGTGAAAATATTTGATTAAGGACTTTATTTCCAGTCAAACTGCTGTCTGACTTTGGAATCAGTCTTCAAGAAGGCATCATTTCTGTTTTAAGCCTCTTCTGTCGGCGGGGTGGTGGGGGGGGGGAGGTGTTTGTTTTCCTGCAGTAACTTGTTTGCGCGGTTGATACTTTTCACACCCTACTTCCAGCTTAAAAACTGTTCTAGAACTAGCAACATCAGTGTGAGAGCAATGGTGCGGTATTTGTTTAGCCAGCAACTGCTCCGCTTTCAAAATACCGAATTTCGGATTATATATATATTTCTTTCTTTTTCGTCTGGGTTGGTTGTGAGTGTTTTAGCGCCTCACAATGGCCAGAGGAAGCAAAGGTTTTAATTATATTCATGCCAAGATGTTTAATAAATCGTAACCAAGACAGATATAAGAAAGACGGCACACGGGAATGAGGGTTAAAGGCCAATTCAGATCGATCACGTTGAAATTAGATTGTTGTTTGGAACAGCAGGTTCGACGGGACAAGTGAACCAATTCCTCCTATTAGTCTGTTCACAGGAAAACAATAAAATTGAATGAGTGTATAGTGGTCTAACGACGGCACATGTGATTTTTCAGTTGACTGACAGCAAATGGAAATTGGCCTAATAACATATTTGCATGAGTTTTGCGTTTGAAATCCGTGGTGGGGGGTTGAAGTTACGACACTCGCTCAGCTTGGCAGCAGGGTACCGGACCGAGAGACCGCTCAGTCTGCAGACTCCCCATCGCACTCGTGCACGTGCGTTCGGCCCCGCCCACTGTCAACCACTTAGCTTCATCCCCTCGCGCTCTCGGGCTGGCGCGGGATCAGTCCACGCGCCTGTCTTTTGCCAGGTGACCTGTAACTGTTGTCACGTGCGTGCGTATTATCCAGCTCTCCTTGTTTTCCAAAAGTGTCAATCCAGTGGGGATACTGGATTCGACAAGAGGGCGACACTCCTGCAGAACTCGCTTCGTGCTCCTTCCCCAAATTTCCGGTGAAGATGTAGATAGCAAATGTTCCACGTTTTATGTCAGTTTCACTCCGAGATAAGTTAGCGCCGTTGAGAGGGCGGCAAAAGAAATTAGGACAACATTGCCCCAACCTAGGGAGGAAGAAGGGAAAGGCTTCGCTATATTGGCGATAGACACGGGAGTAAAGTTAACCGCCACGCGCCTTGAGGAGTGGTGTTGGGGACAAGGTGGACCAGCCTGGGTCTCATTGTATATCAGTGTGGTGTGGAGAGGACTAGTGGCCTGTTCCTGTTTCTCGGGCCTCTATATTTAAAGACAAGGAATTACCAGACCCTCTTTCAGAATGCAGCTAAACTCGATGGGTGTTGCAGAGACCAATCCTCTGAGCCTGGCTGTTTCCAATCTATACCCACAATTTGGATGAGGAACAGAATGCAACATTTCCAGGTATTCACATTTTTAAGGAAGCAGTAATTGTCCTGAGTGTTAGTTGGGTGTACAGTACAGTGAGTGAGGTGTTGAAATGGCTTAAGCACTGACAGAAGTCAAAGGTATGTTTGAGTTAGAGGCCTCCGTCAGTCAGAGCTGACCAAGGATATTTCGTCCTAGCTGTCTTGATACCTAGGTCTGGGCAGTACAATATGGAGCGCCAGCTGTTGCCATGTAGCAAGCTTTCACTCTTTACGAAACCGCTGAACCCTAAGATACAGCAGAAACCGATACGGTTAGGTACCAGCAGCGTCGAAGACATTGCCAACCACCACTGAAATCAACGTAAGACTAACAAAGAGGCTCCAATTCCGGATTTTCCCTTTGAATTACTCCCAAGCCTGCCGATGGGAGGGAACAGCAGCGGCTATTTGAGAACAGAGTTTTATATATCCTGGATGAGCTGCCAACTACGGCCTATGAGTCCCATGAGCCCGAAGCGACCGTGTTTCAGCCGGCAGTAACGGCCCCGTCTCCTACCAGTAGAAATGGCTCCTCCGAGGTCATTAGCTAAGTCACACCTGAAGGCCAGACGCTGGATCTGGTTGTCAGAGGCCAGTTGAGGTGCACGTCCCAATGTTCCTTCAGGTTGTTATAGCCGGTGTTGGTAATGGTAACAAGCTTCCACTACCAACTAAATACTTCCAATGGCATGGTCAAAGATACAGCGTATTCGTTCCAAGCGTTATTGGGTAAAGGAGTGGAAATGACATTGCACGATTATTTAGGACTGTATTGAGGTTGCATGTCAATATTGTGTAACATCCTGCTCTTCTTCCCTAATACGGGTCATATAATGCAAAGGACAAAATTTTGGAGGAACTCAGCGCTTCAACCAGTGGCTATCGAAGGAAATCGTTTGACGATATTTCTGGTCGACGTACTCTGTCTCGAGTGAATGTTGAAGGCAGGTGGCCAGTACGGGGAGAGTGATGGTGGGGCAAGGCCTGGGAAGGAATAAATGGATCCAGGTGAATATGTGTGATAGACGGATGCTGGTGATATATGCTGTGCCACAGGGGTCAATGATTTCGATGGACAGTACACGTCTTGATCAGTAAATCGGCACCCAATGGCCCACCACTGAGAACATCTACTATAAACGCTGCCTGGGCAGGGCGAAAAGCATTATCAAGGATGCATCTCACCCTAACCACGGACTTTTCACTCTCCTCGCATCCGGTAGGCGTTATGGCAGCCTCCGTTCCCGCACCAGCAGGTACAGGAAGAACTTCTTCCCTGAGGCTGTGACCCTGCTGAAGCTCACATCATCACATGCGCTAAGCAGTATTGCGCCCATATTGTACTGTATCAGTACTATTGCATTTGTGTGCTGTAGCACTTACTTTTTATTCGCAGTTATTTTGTAAATAAAACTATTCTTTGCAATTCTGGTCAGATGCTAACCGCATTTCTTTGGCTTGTATCTGTACTCTGCACAATGGCAATAAAGTTGAATCTAATCTAATCCAAATTTGCAGATGACACCAACGTAGGAGGTGCTATTGATACTGAGGTTTATCAGACAGTTATGAGGGACTTGATTACGTAGAAGATTGGACGGAGGAGTGGACAAATGATCTCAATACAGGTGAGTGTGAAGTGATGGAAATCAACTATACGGAGGGCTTGTGATATGAATGTTAGGGCAATGGACCCTGTAATGAAAAACAAGGACTTAGGATGATGAGTATTCAATTCGATATCAGGGGATAGTGAAAAAAGTGTTTATAACGGCGGCCTTTTGGATCGTAACTTTGAGACAGTATAGAAGCTACAGAAGGACTTAGACAGAGTAGGAGAAGGGGCAAAGAAATGGCATATTAATTACAGTGTCAGGAAATGTATGGTCATGCACCTTATCAGAACAAATGAAAGGGTTATCAAGCAGTGGAAAGAAAGGCAATTGGGTTTGCTGTGTTGTCCAGAAGATATTTCGCCACATCGGCGAGGGCACCTCAGTTCTAAACCATGGTGGGTAGTTTTCCGGCTTATAAATTCTGTCGGTTGTTTAAATCTACAGCAATCTCATGAGAGACTTTAAGAGTCGTAGAGGTAATGAGATCATTAGTCCTGTCTGTGAGTGAATGGAGATGTGAATTGTTGTGAAAACGCCGGGTTAGAAGTGTTGGGACTGCATTGTAAGTAGCTGATAGGTGATGTCGTGCCCCACCCCTTCGGTTCTGGGATGGGATTTTCATCAGCCATGATGAAATGGCGGTTCATACCCGATGGTGTAAATAACTCTAATTCTGCTCACGGTATCATCGAAATACGGGACTGGATGGATATGCGCCTAAAGCAAGAAGTCGGGACCAGCTTGCTTGGCACCCAGGTCGTCATGTTTTCACTGGGCCAAATGCCATGTAACTGTGGTGTTTTGCTTAATTAATCTATCAGCGGCATACACCAGATACCACTGCACAGGCATGAATGACGTAAATGCAATACGGATGAGAAATGCTTGATTCATAATCAATCTTTTGTTTTATTCTAGTGTATGGAGATGCTGTCATAGATGCAAAGTAATCACACTGTTACTCACTCTCTGCTTGTTGTGTGTAATTCGGAGCACTGCCTGTAGATGGAGCATTCCACCATGGACCGAAAGCAAGAAGCATCGTCAATCTAAATGGAATGGACAGAGGCACAGTGTGCTCATTGAGTTCTTTCTCATTAACATTTTGTTCTGTTGCTACACATACAGCCGAATTATCAATAGTTCAGAGGAAGTAACTTATGCTGGTGCTAAGTGGGCAAAATATTTTTGAGCAAACTGGGTCACTGAATTCACTGCAAAAAACACCTTGAGTTATTGGACCTTTAACCGGAAATGCTCCGGTCATGCCATTCACCATGCAAAACATAGATCACAAATCATTGAAACAGAATTGGGCCATGAGGCCCATCGAGTCTGCTGCGACATTCAGTCATGGCTGATGCCTTTTTTTTTATCTCCTTTTCAACCCCAGTTCCCGGCCTTTTCCCCGTAACCACTGATGCCTTGTCCAATCAAGAATCTATCATGATCTGCCTTAAATACACACAAGGACTTGGCCTCCGCAACTGCATGTGGCAAAAATTTCCACATATTCACCACCCTTTGACAAAAGAAGTACCTCTGCATCTCTGATTTTAAAGGGCGTCCCCCAATCCTGAGACTGTCCACTCTTGTCCTAGACTCTCGCACAATGGGAAACATTTTTTCCACATCTCCTCTGCTGAGACTTTCAACATTCGAAAGGTTTAAATGAGATCCCCCATCATTCTTCTGAATTCCAGCCAGTACAGACCCATAGCCATCAACCGTTGATCGTATGATAACCCTTTCACCCTTTCATTCCTCGAATCATCCTGATGAAATTCCTCTGGACCTTCTACAGTACCAGCACACCTTTTCTACGATAAGGGTCCCAAACCTGATCGCAATACTCAAAGTGACGCCTCACCAATATCTTATAAAGGTTCAGCATCACATCCTTGCTCTTTCATTCCAGACCTCTTGAAAGAAATTCTAAAATGACGTTTGCTTTTCTCACCACCGAATCGACCTGCACGTTAACCTTCAGGGTGTTCTGCAGAAGGACTCCGAAGACCCGATGCATCTCAGAATCCTGGATTTTGTCCCCATTTAGAAAATAGTCCACACATTTATTCCTTTTAACAAATTGCATGACCATGCATTTTCCAACATTGCATTTCATTTGCTACTTTCTTGTCCATTCTCCAAATCTGTCTAAGTCCTATCTGTTTCCTCAAGACTACCTGCCCCTGCCACAATATTGGTAGAATCTGCAAACTTCGCAAAATATCTATCTATTCCTTCGCCTAAATCATTTATACAGAGCATAAAAAAGTGCCCCCCACACCCACCCCTGCGAAAACCAGTCACTGGCAGCCAAACATAAAATGATCCTTTTATTCCCACTGGCTGCTCCCTACCAATCAGCCAATTCTCTAAGCATTTCAGCAACTTTGCTGTAATACCATAGGCACTTAACATTGTAAACAGCCTCATGTGTGGCACCTTCTTAAAGGCCTTCTCAAAATCCAAATACACATTTACTGCATCCTCTTTATTTATCCTACTTTGAATATCGTCAATTAAATCCAACAGATTTGTCAGGTAGGATTTTCCCCGAAGAAGTCTATGTTGACTGTGTGCTTTCTTGCCTTGTATCACCAAGTACTCCATCACCTAAACTTTAACAATTGTCTCTAACATCTTCCCAACCACTGAGCTCAGGCTACCTGCCTATAATTTCCTTGCTGCTGTCTTCCTCCTTTCTTAAAGGGTGGAGTAACATTTGTAATTTTCCAGTCTTCTGACACCATGCCGGAGTCGAATGGTTTTTGAAAAATCATTTCTAATGCCATTACAATCTCTAATGCTGCATCATTCAGAAACCTTGGATGTAGTTCCTCTGGTCTGAGTGACTTATGGACCTTCAGCTTTAATAGCACCTTCTATCTTGCAACAGTAAGCTGCACCCACTTCTCTTTCCTCACCTTTACAACATACTGCTAATGTCTTCCACAGTGACGATTGCGGCAAAATATTTAATTCATCAGTCATCTCTTTGTCTCCCGTTATTAATTCCCCGCCTCATTTTCTTGCCGTCCTATATATCCGCTCTCATGTCTCTTTTATTTTTAACATACCTAGAAATCCTGCACAAGTCGCCTTGCACCTCAGTTATTTTTGTATTTTCTCCCTATTTAGTCAAACTTTCAGTTCCTCTACCAAAATGCATGACCACAAAAAATTCTAACAAATTTGTCAGGCAAGATTTTCCATGGCGGAAACCATACTGAACATGGGCTGTTTTATTATGTGCCTCCAAATACCCATGGTTGATGATCTGCCCTGACCAGTGAATAATCTACCAACCTCTGCCTGAAATATGCGAAAGACTTGGCCTTCACAGTCTGTGACAAGGAATTCCGCAGTGTCATCCTGTTGACTGAAATTAGCCCTATCAATTCCCTCCCCACACTACACATTGCATTTATTCATAATCCAGCTACCTCATTTTCCAACATCTTCCTAACCATTGGTTCGTACCAACTGACCTATAGCTTCCTTTCTTCTGCCTCCCTCCCTTCCTGAAAAGTGGAATGACAGTTATAACTTTCCAGTCTGTCAGAAGCAATTCCGAAATCTAGTGACCCTTGAAAACTCACTACCAGTGTTCCACAATCTCTTCAGCCACCACTTTCAGGACTCTGTCGTGTGCACCATCTAACCCAGGAGACCTATCAACCCTCAGACCGTTCAATGTCCCAAGACCCTTTCCTATCGTTATGCCGACTTCACACACTGCATACCCCGACATCTGGAACATCCAGCATACTGCTAGTGATTTCCACAGAGAAGACTGAAGCAAAATACTTATTCAGTTCATCAGCCATTTCATTGTTCATCATTAGTACCTGTCCAACATCATTTTCCAGTGGTCCGATATCCACACTCAGCTCAGTTTTATAATTCATACATCTGAAAGAAACATCAGCTTTTCCTATCCTGTTTAATACTGGGGGCTAGCTTATTTTCGTATTCCATCTTACCTTCTTAATGACCTTTTAGTTTCCTTGTGTTGTGTTTTTATGTGTCCCAATCCTCAACTTCCTACTATTGATCCATTCTGTGTAGTCTCTTCGAATTTTATCCTGACTTTGACTTATCTTGTTACCCACGGTTAACAAGATAAACTTTTGAGTACGTCTTCCTCTTTGGATGCATATATCCTATCCCTTCCCAATTGATTCCATAAACTGGAGCCATTGCTGTCCTGTCGCCATCCTTGCCAGAGTTATTTGCCAATCACATCTGGTCAACTCCACTTTCATGATCTGTACTTCCCTTGGCTCCACTGTAATACTGGTTCATCTAACATTAGCTTCTGCATCTCAAAGTTCAGGTTGAATTCGATCATATGATGATCTCCTTCCCCTGAGGTTTTTTAAAAAAAAATATATCTTTATCTCTCTAATGTCCTATCACCTACTCAGATTCTAGATTGATTCGGATTTTATTGGGTTCCAGCTCCAACTCCGCAATGCAGAATGTAAGAGGCTGATACTGGATGCCTTCCCAGATCCCGCAAGAGGAACATTCCCCTATCCTGCTTGACATTTCTAATGCCTGCACAAAGCAGACGAAAAGAGGAGAAGGAAAAAATAACTTGAAGCGAGACTCGGAGAGATATTGAGATTGGTGTAATGTCATTGGCGAGTAGAATTACAATGAATCCCACGGCATTTCAAGAGGGTATCTAGAACATGGAATGTGTCAAGCGGCTTCTATGGAGGGAAATTAATAATTGATCTGTGGGCCGAGACTCTAAATCAGAAAATGTGCTCATCACATCCATTCTCTTGCAATTGAAATATTAAAACGCAAGCAATACCCTGCTGAAACTTCTCTCTACCCTCTCCAGAACATACGCATTCTTCCTGTGGCAGTGTCACCAGAGCTGCACACGCCATTCCTACTGGTCCAGCCAACAGTTTGTAAAGTTGCAACATGGTCTCTCTGCACGTGTGTTGTGTGCGACAGCTAATGTCGGCAAACAAGCTGACTGTCCGTTCCACACATAATCTCCCTCTGGACGTGAAAGCACAGAGGAACATCTGGAGAAATTTCTGAAACGCCCATCCGCTGCTGTCCTTAATTTGTGGATGACAATAAAAGAGGACTACATGTCTTTATAATCTAAAAGTATCTAATATATCTGTCTCTACGACCACCCCAGGTGGTTAATCCAGCCATCGGCCAATCTGTGTATAAAAGAGCTTACCTCTTACATCTTTGAGATTATCCCCTGTCACATTAAATTCATAGCCTCTGGTGTTAGACATTTCAACAGTGGGTTCAAAATTCTGGCTGTCTGCACTGCCTGTACCTCTCGTAATCTTATAAACATCTATCAAATTATGTTAAAACACCTCAGCCTCAGCCAGCCACGCATTGCAGTACGTGCCCTCTACAGTCCAGGCAACATCCCGGTAAATACTCTTCTCCGCTCTTTCCAAATTCTTTACCTCCATATATAATGGCATGATCAAAACTGAATGTAAAGCACCATAGTTTAGGAAGTTGCATCATGACCTTTAAACTCAATGACACAACTAATAAAGGCTAGACTGCCAGGATCTTTCTGCTAATCAACACTGTTAAGGGTCTTGCTTTTAAAAGTGTACTGCCTATTTACATTTGCCCTGCCAAGGTGCAACATCTCCCATTTAGACGGGTTAACCACCAATTGCCATTTCTCCTCCCCATACCCACCCCCCTATATCTGGAACAGCAGAGATTCCGGCTCAGATCTCTGCGGAACACCACTGATCTCAGATCTCCGTCTAGAATAAGTTGCCTCGACCATCACAGACTACCTTCAATGGGCAATCTGGTTATGAAACCAAACAGCCAATTCAACATCATAATCTTCTGTTTGAGTCTCCGTTCTGGTACCCTGTCAAAGACCTTCCTATAATGCGTCCAAAGAACATGGAGAACTGGATTTTCCGTCAATCAGTCTTGTCAACCCATCAAAAATGCCAGTTAAGTTTATAACGACACAACTCACTCCACAGAAAACCAAGATGACTGTCTCTCAGTAGGCCATGGTTTTCCACATGCTCATAACTCCTATCTCTAAAAATTCTGTCTAGTAACTCCCTACTATTGAAGCCAAGCTCACTGCTCTACAGCTTCCAGGGTTATCCGTGGTTCCCTTTCTGAGTGATCGATCAACACTACGTTTTCGTCTGTCCTCCAGGACATGACTATGACTATGGCGGGGGGGGGGGGGGTGGGGGGGGTACATAGCTTTTCAGCAAGTCTCCAGCAATCTCTTCTCTTGCTTTCCTCAATAACCTAGGTTATATCCCGTGAGACCGTGGGACCTATCCAACTTAATGCTGTATAAGAGACGCAGCACTACCGATACTTCCAAATACCCTAGCAGAGAATACTCTCAACATTGATGTCTCATTTCTCCATGTCCTTCTTGGTAAATACTGACGTAAGGTCTTCATTAAGCACCTCTATCACGTCTTTAGCATCCCAGCAAACTCTTCCACTAATCTTTATCTTTGTGTGGTTCCACCCTCTCTCCAATTATCGTCCAGCTCCAGATGAACGCATAAAATGCCTTGGGATTCTCTTTTACCAGATTTGCCAAGAAATTTCATTACCTTTTCTATCTTTCCAAACCCCCTTCTTCAGTACTTTTCTGGCTTCTTTATAATCCTCCAACACTCTGATTTGAGCTCCTCAACATTTCCATACATTCTTCTTTCTTCTTGACTACAATTATGACCTCACTCGACATATCGGGTTCTTTGAGCTTGCCGTCCTTGTCCTTCGGAATGGAACATACCTGTCCCAGACTCTGTGCAGATGGTTTTTAAGCACCGTCTGCAGGTCGGAGGTGGATTTACCCAAAACCAGCTGTTTCTAATTTACAACTCCACCATTAACCCTGCATTCTGCCATCACATTCGTCTTTCTAAAGTGAATCATTTTGTACCTTTCCTGTTCGACACCGGCTGTAGGATCACTCCACTGAGGGGAGGAACATGACCCTTTCATACTTTCCCAACAGCCCCTTCGTCTTCAGGACACAGTCGACCCGGAAATCCTCACAAGGGGGTATCAGCATGTGCCTCTCTAATGGGAATGGGGATGGGGAGCTCACCGGGATCCCAAAAGGGAACGATGACCCTCTATACAGACACAAACACGAGGAAATCTGCAGAAGGTGGAAATTAAAGAAACGCACATCAAAGTTGCTGGTGAACGCAGCAGGCCAGGCAAAGTCTTGACGAAGGGTCACGGCCCGAAACGTCGACTGTACTTCTTCCTAGTGATGCTGCCTGGCCTGCTGCGTTCACCAGCAACTTTGATGTGTGTTGCTAACCTCTGTACAGATCCAGGGTCTTCCCCGTCCTTGCGTCCTCTCAGCTTTTTTAACATGCGGGTCAGTAGCAAGCGGTTGGTCTGAAAGGCGGGGCAGGAGATTGATGTGTTTTTATTTTGTTCCGGGACGGGATGCTAGGCACTGGCAGGTCTCCTTCTTTAATAGGGAGTATAAAGAGACGGAGAGTGTAGGGGTTTGCTTCAAAACAAAGGCGATCATGGGGCAGGCCAGCTTTTCTTTCAGGGAGGGGATGTTTTCTCCCGAATCTTCCCGATCTCCAGTCCGGCTGGGCTCCAGGTTGTACTGAGTTCCGGCTGTGACCCTAGCTCCGACTCCAGACGAGATCGGAAGATGGCTGTGTCCCTGTACGCGTAATCCCCGTGACTCTCCGTCTCCTGCTGGTAGCCTTCCTAGAATCGCAGAGGACGGGGAGGTTAATCATCGCGGTGTGAGGGAGTGAGGGTCAGGTCGGAGGAGGGGTGGGAGGCAATGGTGCAGATTGAAAAAATTGCAGGGCAAAGGTGTGTACGTATCACATTCATTGCGACAATATTGCAGGTCCGCATGCGCGGTGTATCGGTAGGCGCCCACAGACCGGGCTAACTATTCGCTCAGGGGCGGTGAGGGAGATATTTTCTCCCTAACCTTCCCCGAACTCTCGTCCGGCCGGGTTGCAGGCTGCACTGAGTTCCGGCTGTGACTCCAGCTCTGACTACAGAGGAGATATAAAATCCGCTGCGTCGCCGTCCGCGTCCTCCCCGGGGACTCTGCCCCCTTGCCCCCTGCTGGCAGTTACGAAACCGTCCCCTCCGAGAATTGCCGAGGGGGGAAATGTTAATTAGTCTCTCTCCCTATCCTTCTCTCTCTCTCTCTCTCTCTCTCTCTCTCTCTCTCTCTCTCTCTCTCTCTCTCTCTCTCTCCCCTCCCTCTCCCTCTCCCTTTCTTTTCCTCTCTCTCTCTCCCTCCCTCTCCCTCTTTATGTCTCTCACTCCCTCTCTGTCACGCCATTCTATGTGAACTCCATCGGTCATTCTCTCCTACACTTCCCCCAGTCTCTCTCCATCCTATTCTTTATCTCCCCCGTCTCTTTCTCCCCAGACTCTCCCTCTCTCCATTTTCTTTCTTTCTCAGTACACTCTAAGGAAGCGTCGATCGCTTGGCTCAGGATTGGAGTCCTTTTCACAAGAACCGAATTCCCCTCTGTGGCAATACAAGACCGGTTGTTTAACACACAAAAACGATACACAATAAAAGGCCAATAGATTGACGGCGATAAAAGCGGTAAATGCGAAGAGAAGGATCTTCCAGGATCCTGCGCCAGTTTATTTCAATCTGATTACTTACACAGGTATAATAAAGTGGCAATCATCAATCACCAAAATCATGCTTTAAAATAGAAACGCATGAAAGATCCTATACATTACTATGAATACAATACTGATTCAGATTTAGAGTCCCACAAATTACACTGCGACTGACCCTTAGCAGAGATAGGGCAATTTGGATTTTCTATAGAAATTATGAATAGAATGATTGAGTTCTGTGGCGTTAAGCATGCCTGCACAGCTGGTTTATCTAATACGAAGGACAAGTGCAATGTTTACTCTGGCTTCTGAAGGCTGTTGACTTTCTTTTTCTTAGAATTCTTATCCAAAAGTTTTAGCTGTTTATTTAACGATGATCTTATCCCTGCTCATTCGATCGTCATAATTAGAAGTAGAATTTTGCAGATGATAACTGGAGCTTGGGCAGACAGTCCCTGGGCAGGTAAACACATTACTAATTTGATACCAGGTCACTGGCCACAGGTACACTTACAGTTGAAGTTCGCACATCTGTACTCTTGGATTTGTTTGTTCATCGCCTGTTCGATGCAATCAGCTAAATCCATGTATAGCACCGCCTAATCTCTCCCAATCTGCACCAGGCCCGATATGATCGCAAGAGGCTCAGTGTGAATTGCGCCCGTTCACCTTGTGATGGCAACACTTCGGCTGGATGATCCGTTTCCTCTCTGTCACCGAGAAGCAAAGGCTTTTGACGGATGTGCATTTACACTGTGTTATCGGATTCATTGTCACGTTGTTTAGCGGTGACGAGAGCGCGGATATGCTGAAAAATTAAATATAAAAGTTGCGATGAGTTTAATAATTGGTAGCAGTTGTAGGTCGCGGTCTGTTCAGTACCGTGACTCGTTCGTGTTCTACACTAGATTTATTCTCGCCGCTGCCACGTTCTCCAATGACCGCCAGTTCTGTAGTGTCAAGGTAGTGAACACCGTGACTGCAGTGTGAAGAGCAGAGATATTTTTTAGTAATTATTTGAAGAATTGACATGAGCAGGTATTTCACTTCGCTCATGAACGGCGCTCTGAACTTGGGCTAAGTTACCCCATAAATAAACGTATTTGTGCAGACACTTAATTTCATCACCATGTAACACACTCAAAATGCTGGTGGAACGCCGTAAGCCAGTCAGCATCAATAGGAAGAAGTATGGTCGACGTTCGGGCCGAGACCCTGACTCTAAACTGGAACAAAGTCTCTGCCCACCATTTTATCAAACTTCCGTTCCACCCCTGCATCATCCAAAACCACATATCGCAGTCACTCTTACGATTAATAGTTGAAGAGAGACTTAAGCACAAAACCCACTTGATCAATATACAGGCTAATCACACGGCATCCAACGAAACCGATCCCGGACGATACCCCCACCATGAAACGTTCCCCAGCGTCGTTTCTCACATGGCACACATTCTACACCATCACTCTTCTTCAAAAATAACCCAGACGGGCTGAGAGTAGAACAAACTGCTCTGACAGAGCTGATAAATGAAATACCGAGATCATAGTAGTGAATATATGAATATCTATCTATCTATCTATCTATCTATTTATTTATCTGTGTTGGTATTGGAGATGGAAAGTCGATGTGGAAAGGATGTTTCCCATTGTGAGAAAGTCGAGGACAACAGGGTACAGCCTCAAGATAGAGGGGAGCTCTTTCAAAACGGAGATGCGGAGACATTTCTTTAGTCAAAGGGTGCTGAATTTGCTCAATTTGTTCGCACATGCAGCTGTGGAAACCAGGTCGTTGGGTGCATTTAAGCATGAGATTGATAGGTTCTTGATTGGATTTGCATCAAATGTTACGGGGAGAAGGCCAGGAAATGGGGCTGAAGAGGAGAAAAAAAAAGGATCAGCCATGATTGAATGGCGGAGCAGACTCGATGGGCAAGATGGCCAAATTCTGCTGCTATGTCTTATGGGCTATGGTCTACAGGATCTGTAAACTGTCAACATCAGGACTGTAAACTGTAAATAAACGGTGTAAATGCAGATAATAAATGCAGCATCTGTGGAGAAGAATAAACGCTGGATATTTTGACCTCAGACCCTTCATCAGAGCTGGAGTGGAAGGGTACAGAAGCAGAAGATAGCTACTACCATCCTTCTCTTCTCCTCCCCGTCCTCGTAATTACCCATCACCCCCTCTGGTTCCTGTCTCATCCCCTTACTCCACTGTGCACTCTTATCAGATTCATTCTTTCGACTACTTTCTTAACGTGGAGAAAATCCCGGAATCTGAGATGCAGAGGGACCTCGGAGCCCTTGTTCAGTACATCCTGAAGGTTAACTTGCAGGTTGAGTCAGTGGTGAGGAAGGCAAATGCGATGTTAGCATTCATTTCAAGAAAACTTTAATATAAGTGCAAGGATGCGATTGTGAGGGATTATAAGGCACTGGTGAGGCCTCACCCTCAGCGTTGTTAATAGTTTGGGTGGCCATCTTAGAACATATTTTCTGGCATTAAAGAGAGTCCAGAACAGTTTCGCAAGGATGATTGCAGGAATTAAATGCTTATCATACGTGGAACGTTTGACAGCTCTCGGTCTGGACTCGCTGAAGTTCTGAAGGATGAAGTGGGGAATCTCGTTGAAACCTTTCGAAGGCTGAAAGGCCTAGACAGAGTAGATGTGGAAACGTTGTTTCCCATGGCGGGAGAGTCTAGGACAAGAGAGTATAGCGACAGGACACAGGGTCGCCCTTTTTAACAGAGATGCGGAGACAATTCTTTAGCTAAAGGGTGATGAATTTGTGGAATTTGTTGCCACATGCAGCTGTGGAGACCAGGTCGCTGGGCGTATCTAAGGCATGGATTAATAGCTTCTTGATTAGACATGATATCAATGGATATGACCAGGAACTGTGGTTGAGAAGAAGATCAAGAAAAAGGATCAACAGTGATTGAATGATGGAACAGATTTATAGACAATAGACAATAGACGATAGGTGCAGAAGTAGACCATTCGGCCTTTCGAGCTTGAACCGCCATTCTGAGATCATGGCTGATCATCTACTATCAATACCCGGTTCCTGCCTTGTCCCTATAACCCTTGATTCCCCTATCCATAAGATACCTATCTAGCTCCCTCTTGAAAGCATCCAGAGAATTGACCTCCACTGCCTTCTGAGGCAGCGCATTCCACACCTCCACAACTCTCTGGGAGAAGAAGTTCCTCCTCAACTCTGTCCTAAATGACCCACCCCTTATTCTTAATCCATGCCCTCTGGTACTGGACTCCCCCAGCATCTGGAACATACTTTCTGTCTCTATCTTGTCCAATCCCTTTATAATCTTATATGTCTCAATCAGATCCCCCCTCAATCTCCTTAATTCCAGCGTGTACAAGCCCAGTCTCTCTAACCTCTCTGCGTAAGACAGTCCGGACATCCCAGGAATTAACCTAGTGAACCTACGCTGCACCTCCTCCACAGCCAGGATGTCCTTCCTTAACCCCGGAGACCAAAACTGCACACAATACTCCAGGTATGGTCTCACCAGGGCCCTGTACAAACGCAAAAGGATTCCCTTGCTCTTGTACTCAATTTCCTTTGTAATAAAGGTTAACATTCCATTAGCCTTCTTCACTGCCTGCTGCACTTGCTCATTCACCTTCAGAGACTGATGAACAAGTACTCCTAGATCTCTTTGTATTTCTCCCTTACCTAACTCCACACCGTTCAGATAATAATCTGCCTTCCTGTTCTTGCTCCCAAAGTGAATAACCTCACATTTATTCACATTAAACGCCATCTGACAAGTTTCTGCCCACTCACCCAGCCTATCCAAGTCACCTTGAAATCTCCTAACATACTCATCACATGTCACATTGCCACCCAGCTTAGTATCATCAGCAAACTTGCTGATGTTATTCACAATGCCTTCCTCCAAATTATTGACGTAAATCGTAAACAGCTGTGGTCCCAATACCGAGCCCTGTGGCACCCCACTAGTCACCACCTGCCATTCCGAGAAACACCCATTCACTGCTACCCTTTGCTTTCTATCTGCCAACCAGATTTCTATCTCTATCAATATCCTCCCCCCAATGCCATGAGCTCTGATTTTACCCACCAATCTCCTATGTGGTACCTTATCAAATGCCTTCAAAAAGTGAAGGTACACCACATCCACTGTATCCCCCGCGTCTATCTTCCTAGTTACATCCTCGAAAAACTCCAATAGATTAGTCAAGCATGATTTGCCCTTGGTAAATCCATGCTGGCTCGGCCCAATCCTATCACTACTATCAAGATATGCCGCTATTTCATCTTCAATAATGGACTCTAGCATCTTCCCCACTACTGATGTTAGGCTAACAGGGCGATAGTTCTCTGTTTTTTCCCTCCCTCCTTTCTTAAAAAGTGGGATAACATTAGCCATTCGCCAATCCTCAGGAACTGATCCTGAATCTAAGGGACATTGGAAAATGGTCACCAATGCATCCGCAATTTCCAGAGCCACGTCCTTTAGTACCCTAGGATGCAGACCATCTGGAGCTGGGGATTTGTTAGCCTTCAGTCCCATCAGTCTACACATCACAGTTTCCTTCCTAATGTCAATCTGTTTCAGTTTCTCTGTTACCTTATGTCTTTGGCCCATCCATACATCTGGGAGATTGCTTGTGTCTTCCCTAGTGAAGACAGATCCAAAGTACTTATTAAATTCGTCTGCCATTTCTCTGTTTCCCATAACAATTTCTCCCAATTCATTCTTCAAGGGCCTAACATTGTTTCTAACTATTTTCCTTCTCTTCACATACCTAAAAAAAAAACTTTTGCTATCCTCCTTTATATTCCTAGCTAGCTTGCGGTCATACCTCATTTTTTTCTCCCCGTATTGCCTTTTTAGTTAAGTTCTGTTGCTCCTTAAAAATTTCCCAATCATCCGTCTTCCCACTCACCTTAGCTCTGTTATACTTCTTATTTTTTAATACTATGCTACCTCTTACTTCCTTTGTCAACCACTGTGGTCTCTCCCCCCCCCCCTTTGAATCCTTCCTTTTCCGGGGGATGAACTGATTTTGCACCTTGTGCATTATTCCTAAGAATACCTGCCATTGCTGTTCCACTGTCTTTTCTGCTAGGATATCCGACCAGTCAACTTTGGCCAGCTCCTCCCTCATGGCTCCATAGTCTCCTTTGTTCAACTGCAATACTGACACTTCTGATCTGCCCTTATCCCTCTCAACTTGCAGATAAAAACTTATCATATTATGGTCACTACCTCTTAATGGCTCCTTTACTTCAAGATCACTTATCAAATCCTGTTCATTGCACAACACTAAATCCAGAATAGCCTTATCCCTGGTCGGCTCTCGTACAAGCTGCTCCAAAAATGCATCCCGTAGGCACTCTACAAACTCCCTATCCTGGGGTCCAGTACCAACCTGATTTTACCAGTTCACCTGCATGTTGAAATCCCTCAGAACTACTGCAACATTTCCTTTGCCACATGCCATTGTTAACTCCCTGATCAATTTGCACCCAATATCCATGCCACTGTTTGGGGCCTGTAGATAACACCTATTAGGGTCTTTTTTTTCCCCTTACTGTTCCTCAGTTCTATCCGCACTGACTCTACTTCTCCTGATTCTATGCCCCCCCCTTGCAAGGGACTGAATCTCATTCCTCACCAACAGGGCCACCCCACCCCCTCTGCCCACATTTCTGTCCCTTCGATGGCACGTATACCCTTGTACGTTCAATTCCCAGGTCTGATCCCCCTGCAGCCATGTCTCCGTTATCCCAACAACATCATAGTTACCCATTTGCACCTGAGCTTCAAGCTCATCCGCCTTATTTCTGACACTTCGCGCATTCAGATATAGAATGCTTAACCCATTGTTCCTCTCTCTGTTTAAATCGCTACCTATTGTGCATAATCCAGCTCCCCAAACTTTCACCGGGCTATACGCCCCTTGAATTTTGCTGTCTCTCTTAAATTTACTTACTCTCTCTGCACATTTAACTCCATGCTCCGTCAGACCATCCCTCTGCACATGTATCCTCCTTATCACTCGTTCCGCCTCACCTTTCTCTACTTCACACTTAATAGTCCGGAACCGTGTAGTCCTCACCCGTCCTTTATACTTAATCTCGCTATCCTCTCTCACATTCTGGATCCCTGCCCCCTACAAATTTAGTTTAAAACCCCCCAAGCAGCACGAGCAAACTTTCCTGCAAGAATGTTAGTACGCCTCCAGTTCAGGTGTAAACGGTCCCGTCGGAACAGATCCCACCTTCCCTGGAACAAAGCCCAAATAGCTAAAAACCTGAAGCCCTCCCTCCTGCACCATCCTCTCAGCCACGTATTGATCTGTATAATCATTCTGTTCCTCGCCTCACTCTCACGTGGCACAGGTAGCAATCCTGAGACTGTTACCCTGGAGGTCCTGCCCTTCAACCTCGCACCTACCTCCCTGAACTCACTACGCAGGACCTCCTCACTCTTCCTACCCACGTCGTTGGTCCCTACATGGACCACAACATCTGGATTCTTGCCCTCCCTCTCGAGAATAACCTGCACCCGATGTGAGATGTCCAGGACCCCGGCACCAGGGAGGTAACATACCATCCGAGACTCCCGATCTCCCCCACAGAATCTCCTATCTGCCCCCCTGACTATAGAATCCCCTATCACTACCGCTGTCCTCTCTTCCCTCCTCCCCTTCTGAGTCGAAGGTCCAACCTCAGTGCCAGAGACAGGACCACTGCAACTTGTTCCTGATAGGTCATCCCCACCAACAGTATCCAAAACGGTATATTCCTCCAGTCACAGGTCTCCAATCAGAGAGGCAACCATCTGCTACCACTATCTGCCTTCCCCCACAACGTCAATGTCTACTCCCATTTACTACCTCGTCTTGAATGCCAAGAGAATGACCAACATATTATGAGGGACCTTGTCAAATACCTTGCTAAAGTCCATGTAGACGTTATACAGTGTTTTGCTTTCATCAACTTTCTTCGTAACATTTCTTGTAACTTCTTCGAAAAACTCTACACAGTTGTCCAAAATACACAAAGTCATGTTGAATATCCCTATTCAGTCCTGTTGATTCAAATACTCATTATTCCAGTCCTTCCAATGCATTTCCACTTCTGCTGTCGGACGCACCGGCCTACAATTTTCTGGTTTAATATTGGAGACTTTTTTTTTAAACAGCGGAACAAAATTAGCTATCCTTCAATGCTCTGGTACCTCTCCTATCGCTGAACATTTTCAACATATCGGTTACACTCCTACAATTTCCACACTCGCCTCCTTCAGGGTCCGAAGGGTGAACTTGTCAGTCGCTGGGATTTATCAACTTGAATTTGTCCAAATTACTGAACACTTACTCATCCGTAATATAACATTTATGGCCTCACTTCTAGAGATTCTGTGTCTTTTTCCCGAGTGAACACAGCTGCAAACATCCACTTAAGAACTCCTCTAGCTTTTTTGCTCTATGCATGCATTACCATTCTGATAATCCAGACGATCACTTTTGTCCACGGCAATCCTTTTGCTTTTAAAATACCTCTATAATCCCTCACCCTGTCTGCCAGGAGAACCTTATGCCACCCGATAGCCTTCCTGGTTTCTTTTTCCTGTGTCATTTTGCATTTCCTCGACTCCATTAGCACCTCACTTTTTTCCTACCTGCTTACACCAGCTATGCACCTCCTATTTTCTTTTCTTTTCCAGGTCCTCAATATCTGTTGAAAACCAAGGTTCCCAAGAACTGGTAATTATGAATCTGATAGACTCATAAATACTTTGAACTCTAAAAATTCTATCTTTCAAGGTCTTCCACTTACCAAGTTCGCATTTGCCAGAATATAGCCTGACCCAATCCACACGAGTCAGATCCTTTCTGATACCATCAAAATTGATATCTCTCCAATTTGGAATTTCAACCCATGGAGCCGAGGTATCGTTGTCCGTACTTCCTTTGAATCTGATGGCACTGCGATTACCAAATGCAAAGGGTTCTTCCACACAGACTTCTGTAACTTGTGTCCTGTCTCATTCCCTACTAGGACAACAAGTATCACACACTCTCTCTTTGGGAATTCAATGTACTGATTAAGGAAGCTTTCCTGAACATATGAATCAAAGTCATCAGTATATCTGCTCGATATGCAGTATGAGAGTTCCAGTCCATATGTGGAAGGTTAAAATCTAATGATAACATATAATGTTTCTTGCAATATTCAGTGACTTCTACTAACTTTTTCTTCTAAATCCCGCGGACTCTTGGGTGGTTTATCCCTCATGCTATGTCACGTCGAAACAACGAAACTTCAGAATATTGATCTGCTACTGCTCTGCAAGTCAATAATGGCATCGATATTATAATTCCATCTGTTGATCCACGACCTGAGCTCATCTGCCTTTCCTTCAATACTTCTTGCACTGCAATATACGCAGCTCAGAACATTAGTCACAAATTGGTTACCTTTCGATTCCTGACTTTGTCTGAGATCTTAACAACATCTGTTTGAGAAAGTTGGATAGGTGCATGGATGGGAGGGGATGGAGGTCAGGTCAATGGGACTCGACGGATTAACAGTTCGATACGGAGACCGGAAACCGTGCACAGTAAAACTCCGGGCGTGGGAAAGGGAGAATGACAATCATGCACCGTAAAAAAGCCGGCGTGATAGGATCCAGAGACCGTGCATCGTTTGCGGAAAAATACCCATGTGAGATTGGCGACCGGGAAACGTGCGTGGTAAAATCCCCGACTGTGGGATACCAAGACCGGGAACCGCAGTCTCACGCAGGATTAGTTCAGTGACTAGTGATAAGCCTTGACGAACATCTTGCCACTGTGAAAGAATAAATATTTAGTCCAATAATTCTGGCCTCTTTCACTTGTCCATACCTCCTGACCGCCGCTCTTCAGCCTGCTCTCTTCACCAACCTTCTCCCTCACCCCTCCGAAATCACTCCACTCTACTCGCCACCCATCAACCTCACCCTCCTTTCTCATCATCGGATTAGCGCTCACCCTCCTACCCGTCCGCAAACCACACCTTCACTTCTTCTGCCCCAATCCCGGCTCCCACACTGTTCCGTCATTGATGTTATTCTCAGTCTCCCGTCTTTTCTCGTCGCCCAACTCGGTCACACATCCTCCTCACTGTACAGGCCACCACCCCTCCCTCCTCACCTTCCTCCTCGTTCATCCCTCTCTCCTTACCATTCTAGATGCACTCCTTCCTCGCTGCACCCCTCGCTCACCTAGTCCTCCTCGACGCCTCATGCACTCCCCTTCTTCCACATCCCATTCACTCATCCTGTCCTCCACACCATTTATACCACATTCCCCTCCACTCTCCCTAATTCCCTCTGTCACTCCCTCACTACTCAAGTCATTCACTCTCCCTAACATTTACTCCTTCAACTCTCTCGCTCCTCTCTCTCCGCTTTCCTTCGTCTTCTGCCCTATCCCACGCCCCTCACTCTACGCCTCCCATTACCTTCTCACTTCTTGTCTCTCAGTCACTCCATCACTCTACCAGCTTTTCCCCCCGTCTTTGTCCCTCCCTCTCTCTTCCCCTTCTTTCCGTCTCCGTATCTCTCCCACTCTCTCCGTCCTTCTCTCACTCCTCTTTCTAGATCTCTCTCACTCTGCTACCCCTCTCTCCACAAACCTTCTCCTCTCTGTCCCTCCTCCTTTCCCTTCCCACGTCTCACTCTTTCTTCCCTTCTCTCCGTCCATCGCTCTTCCTCCTCTCTCTATCGCCCTCTGCCCTCACTCTCCCCATCCTTCACTCCCGCAGTCTCCCCCCACACTCTCTACCTGCCCCCACACAATTTCAGCTTCACCGTCTCCACCTTCTACACACTCACCCTGCCGTTCCCCCTAACCTGCTCTCCCCATCATTCTCCTCCTTACTCTCACAGTCACCTCACCCCCCCCCCCCCCACAACATTCGCCCTTACATCAACAGTATTGAAAGGTTTAGTGGGAACAGTAACTGGGAATCATGCAGGATCATACCCTATATCCTATATCTTATCGTCGCATTATACTGCTGCCGCCAAGACAAAAATGTTTACGATATATGCCTGCAATATGACATCTAGTTCTGATAGCTTTTCCGGGATTGAATCCGATTTATCCATCGGGTTGAGGGCCACTTCCTGTGGTCTTCCTTGTTCCCCAATGACAAACTGACGGACAGAGAGGGACAGACGAACCCAATAACAGACGGGGGCCGTCGTGGGCCAGTCATGCCGCTGTTCCGCTCGTTAATGGTGGAAACCCACCTTTTTCGTTTCACTTTCCGGAAAGCCGGACTCTGGTCGCTGCCGATTTGGAGCTGTGCTCACAGGGACATCCGAGGCTTTTTGAAGCAGACGCGCTCCCACCAACCTGAGATGGCACTTGTAGTGCGGACGGTGCTGTCGCAGCCCCGGGAATATCAGCTCATGGACTCAGACACTGGAAACTGGGCGACAGCACGACTACACAATTTCTTCCCCCATGTCATAACTTCCGTGCTTAGTTTCTCCCCAGAGCAGTGAAAGTAAAATCGCTGTTGGTGGTCTGTTGTTTTATTTTTAATGTATTTGCATTTAACTTAAGCTGTTAACAAACTACTCGCAGATTAATGTTGTGACAGAAGGCAAAGCTCAGGACTTGACCATCAGTGCAACTTCTGAGAGCAAATGGGAAGTGAACCAGGATGAACTCGTCGAACCACATCCGCACATCACGCCTTCCCCCGTCCCGGGAATTCCTCGACCACCGGCCGCTGGCCACTGCCCCAGTGACACAATCCCCTCTCTGAGAAGAATGGCGGTGGATCTCAGGTGTGGAGCTTGATAACGGTCTCTTTCCCTTTTGTGTCCACAGGCTGGAAGTATCTAACTAAGCTGAGGATCCTCCCGTCCTTCCTGATGCCCCAGGAAACCCGGCGCCAATGGGAAGGTGAGATAAACCCCGCTCGGTGGCCTCCCCCTGGATACGGAGCATGCGCCTGGCGTACAGGGGGATTTGTACCCAGGCATGGACTGAGTAATTCCGCTCCTACCCGAGAGTGCAAAGCATAGAGAGAGGAACTGAACGGTCCCAGTCCTGCTTCCTGACAGGGGCAGCTGTTTGGAAAGGTAACGTGACAGGAGGAGCGGGGATAAGTCGTTACTGAGGAAGAGATAGATACAGACAAACTTACAGACGGCGAAAAAGCTCATTGAGCCAAGTCGCACATTACCCGTTCTACAGGTGCCCGTCCTTCCCAGTAACGCAGTGTCTAATCCCGCATTACTCTGGTATTAAAGCCCATGTCAGGACACTCCGAAATCTGCGCACAGCATCCCCGCCAGTCCTGTTTCACAAACATACTGTCGCTGCAGATCCAGCTAATGCCGTGACGGGGCTGCAGATCGCTGGAGGCCCGTTGACTCAGCCACACTGGGAGGAGCCTGATCCCTCACCCAGCAGCATAGAGACATTCACAATATTTCTTATTTGTTTCACAGGGCGAAGCAAACGCAAACAACCTTTTTCCTGGTAGGTTAGCAACATACACACTGAGAAGCGATAAACCAGACTCTATAAGCAGTGAAAGCTTTGGCAATTGCTCGTTTGTCAATATAAAATGTATACCCTCAAATTCAATTTACGTTCGTCCAATCGAGAGATCTGAGTTTGGGTTCTCTGATACTGTTCCCATAACAACCACAAAATGCCGGAGGAAATTAGCAGGGCAGGCAGCATCTACGGAGAAGTATAAACAGTCGATGTTTCGGGTCGAGAAATTCCTTCCCATAGATGGTGTCTGAACTTCTGGATTTTTCCGGCAAATAGCATGTGTTACTCTAAATTTCCAAAACCTGCAGACTCTCTTGTGTTTACTATTTCGATAGCCTGATTTTAAAATCACGTCCATTCTGAATTACCGCTACATCTATATCAAGACTGAAGAATATTCGGATTCCTTCCTTAACATCTGCGCTGCCCTTTGAGCTTCTGTTCTTTCACAGCATCCTCCAATTTGTAATAATGAGCACCCAGACCCAGTCATCTGTAAGCGCTATTTGGCCGGACTCAGACATGACCTTTTCTGAATAGTAAAGAAAACTATTGAGGCTTCTAGAAGGATACCCGCGAGTCTTGGTCCGACCTCATTAAATTGGTTTGCAATCACTCTGTAGTCAGAGCTTTTCTTGTAAAATAACAGGATTAAATTTGCCACCAGTCCACTGAGCCTTCTGCCCCAAGCTTTCGTTCCGCAACACACATCAAAGTTGCTGGTGAACGCAGCAGGCCAGGCAGCATCGGTAGGAAGAGGTACAGTCGACGTTTCAGGCCGAGACCCTTCGAATGCCGCCCGCCGCTTTCTGTAACTGGTCACCCCCCACTGTTTGCTATGTATCGAGGCCTTGAAAAGACAAAGTCTTTGCTTCGACAGGACTTTCAGGACATCAGCTCAGAAACACGCACAATAAACACAGTCTCAAACAAAAACCAACATCATTCATCTGAAACGGCAAGTTTTGCTAAAAGGGAACTCATGTTGCCTGAACAGCTCTTCGCACGCTTGCTTTGCAATTGTAACACCTGGTTAGAGAACTGTTCCTAATCTCATCCACCTCTTGCAGACTCTCTGGTGTTCACTATTTTCGTAGCACGATTTCCCTGCTAACATTGATTTACAATCGCACCCTCTTTGCATTACTTGTAACTTATATCAAAATTGAAAAAAAAAACATTCGGAATCCTCACTTAACGTCGACGTCGCCTCTTTGCTTTTGAGCTGCTGTTCACACACAGCATTCTTGTGATCTGTAACAATGAGCACCCACCCGGTCATCTTACAGCCGTAATAAATTGAAACAAAGATCGGAAATAAATATCAGAAACTGAATTATTCTCAGCTTAATTCACCAAGATAATTGCCAGGTTTACTCTTAATTCACTAAGAGAAAACATAGCAATTATCGGCCCGTGAGGTTGACGTCAGTGGTGGGTAAATTGGTGAAAAGTATTCTTAGAGATGGTATATATAATTATCCGGATAGTCAGGTTCTGATCAGGAACTGTCAACATGGATTAGGTGCGTGGAAGGTCATGTTTGACAAATCTTATTGAATTTCTTGAAGCGGTTACTAGGAACGTTGACGAGGGTAAAGCGATGGATGTTGTCTACATGGACTTCAGTAAGGCCTTTGACAAGGTCCCACATGGAAGGTTGCTTAGGAAGGTTCAATCGTTAGGTATTAATATCGAAGTAGTAAAATAGATTCAATAGTGGCTAGATAGGAGACGCCAGAGAGTAGTGGTAGATAACTGTGTGTCAGATTGGAGGACGGTGACTAGAGGTGTGCCTCAGGGATCTGTTCTGGGTCCAATATTATTTGTCATATACTTTAATGATCTGGATGATAGGGTGGTAAATTGGATGAGTAAGCATGCAGATGATACTAAGATAGGTGGAGTTGTGGATAATGAAGTAGGTTTTCAAAGCTTGCAGAGAGATTTAGGCCATTTAGAAGAGTTGGTTGAAAGATGGCAGATGGAGTTTAATGCTGATAAATGTGAGGTGCTATATTCTCGTAGCAGTAATCAAAATAGGACATATTTGGCAAATGGTAGGGCATTGAAGAATGCAGTAGAACAGAGGGATCTAGGAATAATGGTGCATAGTTACCCGAAGGTGGAATCTCATGTGGATAGGGTGGTGAAGAAAGCTTTTGGCACGTTGGCCTTTATAAATCAGAGCATTGAGTATAGGAGTTGGCATGTAATGTTGAAATTGTACAAGGCATTGGTGAGGTCAAACTTGAAGGATTGTGTACAGTTCTGGTCACCGAATTGTAGGAAAGATGTCAACAAAATAGAGAGAGTACAGAGAAGATTTACTAGAATGTTACCTGGGTTTCATCACCTAAGTTACAGAGAAAGGTTGAACCAGTTAGGTCTTTATTCTTTGGAACGTAGAAGGTTGAGGGTGGACTTGAGGGCGGTATGTAAAATTATGAGGGGGATAGATAGAGTTGACGTGGATAGTTTTTTTTCCCCCATTGAGAGTGGGGGAGATTCAAACAAGAGGACATGAGTTGAGAGTTAAAGGACAAAAGTTTAGGGGTAACATGAGGGGAAACTTCTTTACTCCGGGAGTGGTAGCTGTGTGGAAAGAGCTTCCAGCAGAAGTGGTTGAGGCAGGTTCGATGTCTTTGTTTAAAGTTAAATTGGACAGCTATATGGACAGAAAAGGAATGAAGGGTTATTGGCTGAGTGCAGGTCGGTGGGATAGGTGAGAGTAAGAGTTCGGCACGGACTAGAAGGGCCGACATGGCCTGTTTCCGAGCTGTAATTGTTATATGGTTATATGGAATGTTCAGTTTCCGTGTGGATATATTTACAAGTCGTTTTCTTCCAAATTCATAGCAGACAATCAGGTGAAGTTCAGCTAGTAGCTGTGGGGAGGGGCCGGTGTTGCTGTTCTGTGAGACTCACAGCGCGATTTTCTGTGTGCAAGTGGCTGCCTGTCAACCGGGCGGACTCCGACACGCAGACATTCCTCAGAGCAGGGAGCGGTCTGACGGCTGAAGACAAGCAAGCCAGTTCGACATTCCGCCCTCATATACAACTGTGAACAAAGCTAATTTAAAGCTGTATTTAAATATTTCTGTTACACAAGAAAAAACTATTGGTGCAGGATAATATATAAAAAAGTTCCCTAGTGTCTGCAGTCTGCAGGTTTCCTTGTTACAATTGCTATCAGACTTTGTGAGTTTCCAGTATTTTAATTTACCTCAACATCCGATCATCTGTGGCTTTAGTATTATTATTTTTAATGTAATTTCATAAAGCGATCTGCGGCATTCTGAAATGAGACAATTCGCACAGTAAAATTTCACGGATCTCTGTTATTTTGAGAAGTTAGTTTTACTGTGTGTGTGTGTGTGTGTGTGTGTGAGAGAGAGAGAGAGAGAGACAGAGAGGTCGGAGATCGGAGACGGCACCCTGCCCTATGGTACATTTCGGATATCACTATCGGTGTGAAAGTTTCTTCTGCACTGACTCAGTAGAAACCGACTGGACTATGTTTGTGATTGAAGGTAACGACATCGTTTCCCCTAACCCATTTGGTAAATAATTCATTCGTTAACTTAAGCATTTCAGAGCTTCTTTCTCTCACTGAATTCCTTCCCGGTCCGGAAAACAGCCGAGCCCCTCCATAAACGCCCCTTAACTCTGAAGAGTCGGAGACAACACTTACTGTGATGTTGAAACCGGACGGAGTTCAGTGCCGTCCCGGGTGAGCGGTGTGCTTACCATGCACAGAGATTTCAGTCCAAGCTGCTACCCCCGAGCTTATTCGGTTATATAGTCTCCGTCGTTCATTACAGATACACTGATCTGATTGAGCCGGTATACGCGCACACGGCCGCAGTTCTGGTCTGCACACCCTCGGCGGCCCGGGACATGTCCGACCGCGGGAGGAGAGAGGACTGCGGCAAGTGGAGCAAACACAGACAGGAATATCAAAGGCTGCCTTATGGTCCTGTCTGGATTTCCGTGTAAATCTCACGATTTCCCTCCTTGCTCTTCAATCACAACCAAAGGGACGGAGATTCTTTATTTAATTCAGCGAATCACAGGCTGTGGATTTGATCCATCCTGGGTTCTGGAAGGTTCTGAGCTCCACCCTGTGTGAGAACAGAGCTTCCCAGTGCAGGACGAGTTTCAGCTGGAACATCCCTCACCTACCCCGGTACAGGGAGTCGCCTTTCTGCTGAAATCAAAACCAAACACGTTCGACAATTTGCCCCCAGAGGAAATCAGAACAACTTCTGTCATAGATTTTCAGTGAGCTTCTCGATTTAGGACAATTTATTAATATTATTTTGTTAACACTGACATTCAGAGATATTTGCTTTTCCACCCGGGCAGCTGTTGCCACCTGAATCCCCTCGCCCACGCTGAAAAACGAGTTTCATTTCACGAGCAATGGTTGCTGATCCACATCCCGCCAGAAACATTTGTGGTGTCTGTCGCTGCTAAAAGTCGCCTATTCCAATTGGACCGAAGTTTTACCGAGGGAGGAAGTTATAACTGACGGGATGGTGAGGTTGTGTGCGACTCACGCCATGGTGTACTCAAATTGTGGAACGCGCGTGGAAGAAGTTTGCTGTGAGGAGGAGCTGCCCCCTCCCTATCTCGTCTCCAAACCCCGTCCCGAGATTTCCCGCCCTCTCAGAGGACAGGCCCGGACAGCTCCAGGCTGTGGAGCGGGAAGGGTGTTGTCAAATTGGCCAGCAAAGGCGGCAGTGGGATTCAAAATTGCTGGACAAATAGAGACGAGGTGTCGATTGCGAGATGAACAGCATGGAGCCCCATTATCTTTTGTAGGGACACAGGTGTGGAGAGAGAGTGGTAGTGTTCAGAGATAAGTGAGAGATTTTGCCAACAAAAGGGAGGAGAGAGGTAAAGAAGATAATAAACCGTCCTTCAAGCTCTGTGTCTTCCCTCTCTCCCTCGCCGTACCGCTCAATGCCACTCTCTCTATCTCTCTCTCAGCACCCTCGGTCTATGCCTTCGCGATAATCCTTGCTCTCTCATCTGTAGATCGTCTCTCCCCTTCCTTTTTTCTCGCCTCTCTCCTTCCTTTTTCTTTCCTTTCATATTCTCTCTGTTAAACCGCTCGCCCTTTCTCCTCCCTCCACCTCCCCACCTCTCCATCTGTCTCATACCACTCCTCCAACCTTCTCATTCCCCCTCCCCCCTCTCCTCCACCCACTCTTTCTACGTCCCTTTCTCCCCATACTCTGTTATGCAATACTTCTTGGAATGGAATGCACGCATCTCAGAATATTAGTCGTACCAAACTTAATCTTTTCATTCCCGACAGGTCAGAGATATTAACATCTGTTTGAGAAATTTGGATATGTAGTGGGATGGGAGGAGTAGGGAGACCAAGTAATCAGAAAATAGTCATAATAGCTTTCACACACAAAACAGACTGAAGTTGTCCTATCTCTACGCATGCTTGCCCAAGGAGTTAAGCATCCTGAAAACCTAGCTAGCGGCCCGCAAGAAGAAATATGGCTCAGCATGGCTTAGCACATCTAGAAACATAGAAAATAGGTGCAGAAGTGGGCCATTTGGCCCTTCAAGCCTGCACCGCCATTCAGTACGATCATGGCTGCTCATCCAACTCAGAACCCTGTACCTGCCTTCCCTCCATAACCCCTGATCCCTCTAGCCACAAGGGCCATATCTAAATCCCTCTTAAGTATAGCCAATGAACTGGCCTCAACTGTTTCCTGTGGCAGAGAATTCCACAGATTCACCACTCTCTGTGTGAAGAAGTTTTTCCTTATCTCGGTCCTAAAAGGCTTCCCCTTCATCCTTAAACTCTGACCTCTCATTCTGGACTTCCCCAACATCGGGAGCAATCTTCCTGCATCTAGCCTGTCCAATCCCTTTATAATTTTATATGTTTCAATAAGGTCCCCCTCAATCTTCTAAATTCCAACGAGTATAAGCCTAGTCAATCCAGTCTTTCATCATATGAAAGTCCTGCTATGCCAGGAATCAATCTGGTGAACCTTCCTTGTACTCCCTCTATGGCAAGAATGTCTTTCCTCAGATTAGGGGACCAAAACTGCACACAATACTCCACGTGTGGTCTCACCAAGGCCTTGTACAACTGCAGTGGTACCTCCCTGCTCCTGTACTCGAATCCTCTTGCTATGAATGCCAGCACATCATTTGCCTTTTTCACCGCCTGCTGTACCTGCATGCCCACTTTCAATTACTGGTGTATAATGACACCCAGGTCTCGTTGCACCTCCCCTTTTCCTAATCAGCCACCAGTCAGAAAATAATCTGTTTTCCTGTTCTTGCCACCAAACTGGATATCCTCACATTTATCCATATTAAATTGCATCTGCCATGAATTTGCCCACTCACCTAACCTATCCAAGTCACCCTGCTTCCTCTTAGCATCTTCCTCACAACTAACACTGCCGCCCAGCTTCGTGTCATCTGCAAACTTGGAGATGCTGCATTTAATTCCCTCGTCCAAGTCATTAATATATATTGTAAACAACTGGGGTCCCAGCACTGAGCCTTGCGGTACCCCACTAGTCACTGCCTGCCATTCTGAAAAGGTCCCGTTTATTCCCACTCTCTGCTTCCTGTCTGCCAACCAATTCTCTATTCACATCAAAACCATACCCCCAATACCGTGTGCTTTAAGTTTGCACACTAATTTCTTGTGTGGGACCTAGTCAAAAGCCTTTTGAAAATCCAAATATACCACATCCACTGGTTCTCCCCTGTCCATTCTACTAGCTACATCCTCAAAAGATTCTATGAGATTCGTCAGACATGATTTTCCTTTCACAAATCTATGCTGACTTTGTCCGATCATTTCACCGCTTTCCAAATGTGCTGCTATCACATCTTTGAGAACTGTCTCTAGCATTTTCCCCACCACCGATGTCAGGCTAACCGGTCTATAATTCCCCGGTTTCTCTCTCCCTCCTTTTTTAAAAGCAGGGTTACATTAGACACCCTCCAATCCTCAGGAACTAGTCCAGAAACTAAAGAGTTTTGAAAAATTATCACTATTTCACCCACTATTTCTTGGGCTACTTCCTTTAGCATTCTGGGATGCAGACCATCTGGCCCTGGGGATTTATCTGTCTTTAATCCCTTCAATTTACCAAACACCTCTTCCCTACTAACATGTATTTCCCTCAGATCCTCCATCTCCCTAGACCCTCTGTCCCCTGCTATTTCCGGAAGATTATTTATGTCCTCCTTAGTGAAGACAGAACCAAAGTAGTTATTCAGTTGGTCTGTCGTGTTCATCATCTGTTCACCACCAGCAGTTTCTTTCATGAAGACAGGCTGCTATTGTTAACCCTTTTACATACTTTATCATTCCCTCCTTTTCATCATTACATGATCAAAAAAGCAGTCATTTTTACAGAGAAAGCAACCGAGTACAGCACTGACTCATCAGTGGGTAAAAACAGCAGACATCAGTAATTATAACAATAATATGTGCAACTATTAGGCCATAATGCAATATCTCGCCCCACATATTACCGAACAGGCCTTCGAAGACCACCATTTCGACCCTTCGGTGAATCCGTGTAAATCCTGCTCTACTCTCTTGATACTGTCAGTCTCCTTGTCAGTGTGCTCGGAGAGGGATGTAATGTTAGTAGACTCATCAGGGATATAGGTGCAGCATTCTGTGTCAATAATAGCACAGGTTTCCCCTTTCTCAGCCAGGATAAAACCTAAAGCCTTACGATTCTGTCAGACTGTCTGCCGGATTGCAATCATTTCAGTGGATATTTCTGTTACTTGGGCCTGTGTTTCTGTCAGGGCCCCTGCAGTATTGTGGCCAGCTCCTCAAGTGCTGTAGCCAAACTGATTATCTCTCGTGAATTGCTGGCTACTCCATAGGAGAGAAAAGTGATCATCCAAAATCGCTCAGTCTCAGTTATTCCTCTCCGCTGCTGGGCACCTGCAAGTATGGCCAAGATGCATGTTTCCCAGTACAGGAAGTTCCGTTTGGTGGGGGCCTGAGATACCATCCCTCAAGACACTGACAGCCACAGTCATCTCTGACTGGACCACAGTTCCTCACCTCACTTCCCTGTGTGTTATTTGAGAAAGCCCAGGCTGAGAGTTCCTCACTGTAGTTCAGCGGGATTACTGACATTGGAATCATAGTTTTATCATGCTGGGGAATTTTGGTACAAACTCAGCAGGCCCCCAGTTTAATCCCTTACTCACTCTTCCTTCAGATAGTCCTGACGAAGGGTCTCGGCCTGAAACGTCGACTGCACCTCTTCCTAGAGATGCTGCCTGGCCTGCTGCGTTCACCAGCAACTTTGATGTGTGTTGCTTGAATTTCCAGCATCTGCAGAATTCCTGTTGTAGGACCCCAGTTCTATCTGTTTGGCGTAGGTGTGACAGAGAGACAAAAAGGTGTTAACATGGGATCCCCCGGATGCTGGGGTGAGCCCTCTCAAAGTCATAAACACAAACACCACTATCAACCAATACATTTTCCTTTAGTCTGTGAGAGTCCTTCTACTCAGTTCCTTCAGTAACACGTTTGTTGTCTGTTTGATGTATCCACCGAGATTGCCCCTTCAGTTTCACAGCCGTGGGAGTGGTCAGTAACACCTGATATGGTCCTCTCCACCGAGGTCCGAGTTTCCCTCAATCCCAGTTCTTGATCAGGACAAAATTCCCAGGTTCTATGGTGGGATAGTCACTCCTCTCTGTGGGGTAGTTCTCCTCCTTGTAAGCCTGTTGTACCTGTGAATATGATGCTTGGAGAATTTTCGTTAGTTGGCATATGTATTTCCCCATCTCTTCTCCAGGGGTATGCATATCCAACTTTGCTGGTAGACTTTCTGGGAGCAATGGTACACAATGTCTTGGTCCCCAGGGTGTCCTCATGGGCCATCCATAAATGATTTCAGCTGGTGACAACCCTGTTTTCCCCTGTGGGGTAACCCTCATGTGGAATAGGGGTGACGGTGGGACCTTCAACCAAGTGAGTCCAGTCTCCGCCGTTAGTTCGGCCAATTTACTTGCCTTTGGTTCTCTCCACTATGCCAGCAGCCTGTGGGTGGTGTACACGCTGGAACTGGTGTTTGGTAACTAGTTTGTTACATACCTCTTTGTTTACTTTCGCCACAAAGTGTGGGCCATTGTCAGAGCTCAGCATCTCTGGCAGGCCGTACCTGGGAATTATTTCCTGTAATAATACCTTCACAACAGTCATAGCAGCATTACTGGTAATTGGAATAGCTTCAATTCATCTACTAAACACGTCTATAATAACTAAGCAATATCTATAGCAATGTACTCTGGGCAATTCAATAAAATCAACTTATAGACATGAAAAATGTTCACCTGGCAAGGGAGTAGTACCCAGTGTCCAGGGTGAAATCCTGGCCACTGGGAGATCCTGCTTTTTCTGGCAGACAGAGCGTAGGTGTTCAGCAAAACGATCACACATTCAGCCACACATTTTAATTCCACATCCCATTCCCATTCTGATATGTCCATCCACGGCCTCCTCTACTGTAAAGATGAAGCCACACTCAGATGAGAGGAACACCTTATATTCCGTCTGGGTAGCCTCCAACCTGATGGCATGAACATTGACTTGTCTAACTTCCGCTAATGCCCCACCTCCTCCTCGTACCCCATCCGTTATTTATTTATATACACACGTTCTTTCTCTCACTCTACTTTTTCTCCCTCTGTCCCTCTCACTATACCCCTTGCCCATCCTCTGGGTTCCCCCCCACAGCGTTGTCTTTCTCCCCGGACCTCCTGTCCCATGATCCTCTCATATCCCTTTTGCCGATCACCTGTCCAGCTCTTGGCTCCATCCCTCCCCCTCCTGTCTTCTCCTATCATTTTGGATCTCCTTCTCCCCCTCCCACTTTCAAATCTCTTACTAGCTCTTCCTTCAGTTAGTCCTGACGAAGGGTCTCGGTCCGAAACGTTGACTGTACCTCTTCCTAGAGATGCTGCCTGGCCTGCTGCATTCACCAGCAACTTTGATGTGTGTTGCTTGAATTCCTCGTGTTTACAATATATAATGTTATCATCTAACAAGGGTACAATGTATAATGCTTTCAGCTCTCAGTGTGTCTGTCTACAAGCCGCAGAGAAATGCTAATGAGCCTGCCTTAGCTAACTGCTGAAGACAGAGATTACTTCAGTTCAAAAAATCCTATCCAGTCCCAATTATTCGTTTAGCCAGTGGTTACATAGGTTCAAAATGAATTTTTTATATATCCTCAATTCCTCTGGAGGATTCAGGGGAAATATTTATGTACGATACAGAAACTGGTGTTATCTGTGTGTATTGTGGCAATGCAAAAGTTGCTGGAGAATTTACAAGTGGGAAGAAGTGGAGTGATATTTGGAAATCTGACTTTTTAAAGCATAATTTAGCAAGCAAACCATATATGGACAATGTGCAAAAGCTCTGGTGAGAAAATCCTTCACTGCCTGTTACAGGCCTGCTGCATAGGTTGTGTGAGAGAGCAGGTGAACTTGATCGAACGCAGAGGAGATCAAAGTTCTTATCGACAGTGATTTGCCAGCTGTTAAAATGAGTACCTCTCTATATAAAATTCACTGTGCACATGTTGTCACTGGGTTAAAAAATGCACAGTACAAGATTTATGTGCACACTGGTCATTACAAATTAGAGGGGACATTGGTGGTAAGGTGGGGAGACCTCCAGTGTCCCTGATGTCCTCACCTACAAGATGTGCATCCAGCTGCAGCTTGTAACCCTGCACTCTAAGGAGTTGGAACTTGAAACGGATGAATTCTGGATCATCCAGGAGTTGGAGGGGGTGATAGATATGACATGAAGAGAGGTGAGTTACACCCAAGGTGCAGGACACAGGAAACTGGGTGAGAGTCAGGAAGGGGAATGAGGTTCGATAGCCATCGCAGAGTACTCTTGATGCTATCCCGCACAACAACAGGTAGACCACTTTAGAAAATGTTGGCGGGGTATTACCTGGCAGAGGAAAGTCAAAGGGGTGACAGAGGATTCGTTAGTTAGGGGAACAGAACAAGAGGGGACTAATATCCTAGTGCAGGGGTAAGGCTTGCTCGTGCTATTTCGCGGGGAGAGATGATGTGGTTGAAATAAATTGTAGGGGGAATGGGAGCCAGAATGACAGAACAGGTAGTGGAGAGGGTGAATTGAATTAACTTTATTACATACATCCTTCTTATACATGAGGAGTAGAAATCTTTATGTTACGTCTCCATCTAAATGTGCAATGTGTAATTTAGAGTAATTTATAATAAATAGTTTGTACATAGGGCAGTCAATATAACACAGAAATGCAGTTGTATCAGCATGAATTAATCAGTCTGATGGCCTGGTAGAAGATGATGTCCCAGAGCCTGTTGGTCCTTTTGCTGTGGTACCGTTTCCTGGCTGGTAGCAGCAGGAACAGTTTGTGGTTGTGGTGAATTGGGTCCCCAGTATCCTTTGGGCCCTTTTTCCACACCTGTCTCTGTAAATGTCCTGAATAGTGGGAAGTTCACATCTGCAGATGCTCTGGGCTGTCCGCACCACTCTCTGCAGGTTCCTGTGATTAAGGGAAGTACAGTTCCCATACCAGGCCTTAATTCAGCAGTCAAGATGCTCTCAATTGTGTAACTCTAGAAAGTTCTGAGCATTTGGTGCCCCATCCCAAGCTTCTTCAACCATCTGAAGTGAAAGAGGAGCTGTTGTGCTTTCTTCACGACACAGCGGGTATGTACAGACAATGTGAGATCCTTGGTGATGTTTATGCCGAGGAACTTAAAGCTGTTCACCCTCTCAACCCCAGATCGATTGATGTCAATAGGGGTTAGCCTGTCTCCATTCCTCCTGTTGTCCACAATCAGCTCCTTTGTTTTTGTGACAATCAGAGAGAGTTTGTTTTCTTGACACCAGACAGATGTTGTTGAGACTTCAGACAGAGTCAGCAATCAAATGGTTGAGTGTGGTGTAATGAATGTGTTGAGCTGTGTATATCACATTGTAGGAAAGCCAGATGAGCTCAGGACAGGGAATTATGATGTTGTAGCCATTATTGGGACTTGGTTGTACACAACAGTCCGAGGGATTTAGAGGAACAAATTTGTAGAGAGATCGCAGACCATGCCAAGAAACAAAGGTTGATTCAGTAACTGATTTTAACTTTCCATATATTGACTGGGACTCCCATACTGTAAAAGGACTAGATGGGTTTGAGTTTGTCAAATGTGCCCTTAATCAGTACGTAGAATTCCCGACGTAGAAGTGTGCAATAAGCTGTTAGGAAATGATCCAGGACTGGTGGCAGAAATTAGTGATCATAATGCCATGAAATTCAAAGCAAATATGGAAAAAGGGAGGTCTGGACCACGGGTTGAGATTCTAAATTGGACAAAGGTCAATTTTGATGGTATCAGAAAGGATCTGACAAGTATGGATTGGGACAGGCTGTTTTCTGGCAAAGGAGTACTTGGTAAGTGGGAGGCCTTCAGAAGGGAAAGTTTGAGTGTGTGGAGTTTGTAGGTGCCTGCCAAAATAAAAGTTGAAAGGTAACTGGTGCAGGGAACCTTGGTTTTCAAGAGATATTGAAACCCCAGATATTTTGTTCCTCTAAATGCCTCAGACTGTTGGGTGCTACCAAGACTCATTAATGACTACAATATCATAATTCCACGCCTGAGCTCATCCGACTTTGTTTTAGTCGTCTTCAGTAGGTTTCTAAAAGTTTCCCAATAGTTTTTGCTCTTTTGTTTGCCCTCTCTTTGGCTTTTATGTTGGTGTTGGCTTTGGCTTCTCATTTCAGCCACGGTTGTGTCCTCCTGCCTTTCCAATGCGTCCACTTCTTTGGGATGTATCGATCACTCACCTCCCCAATTGCTCCCAGAAACTCCAGCCATTGCTGCTCCGTTGTCACTCCTACTGTATCCCTTCCAAACAAGTTTGGCCAGCTTCTCTGTCATGGAAACATGGAGAAGTTCAGTAAGGAAACAGGCTATTTGGCCCATCTAGTCAATGCCAAAAAAACTATTTAAGCTGTCTAATGCACCAATCTGCACCAGGACCATCGCCCTCCATACCCCTACCCCCATCTGAACTTTTTTGAAATGGTGAAGCTGAGCTCATATTCACCACTTCTGCTGGCATCTCATTCCACACTCTCACGACCATTTCAGTACAGAGCTTTTACACATGTTCCCGTTAAAATTTCACCTTCCCCACTTACCCATGACCTCTGGTTGTCATCTCACCCAACCTCCATGGAAAAAGCTGCTTGCATTTACCCTGTCTATACCCTCATAATTTTGTATATTTTGAACAAATCCTCAAAGCAATGTATAATTTCCTTGTTTATGTTTGGAGCCTTTTTTAGGTGTATAAGATGATGAGGGGCATTGATCGTGTGGATAGCCGGAGGTTTTTTCCCAGGGCTGAAATGGCTAACACGAGGGGGCATAGTTGTAAGCTGCTTGGAAATAGATACCGAGTGGATGTCAGGGGTAAGTTTTTTTACACAGAGAGTGGTGGGCGTGTGGAATACACTGCCAGCTATTTGTGTGAGAGTGTTTCAATTACTGTGGGGCCAGACACCCATTCAGATCACTGAGAACAGGGAATAATACCAATGGAGAGAGTCAAACTGAGCCAGGTCACAGACTGGAGATGACAGAAATGCCCTATTCATTCAGGAAGAGCATCAGAATTTGATGGTCATTCCAGATACCAGCATTGTGCCCATTTAGAAGATGATTTCTCCCTCTAACTTGGGTTGAACCTCACAGTAACAGTGTGATGTCAGTTCACACCTTGACAAAACAAGTGATCTCATCTGAAATGTTGTCCTATACCCATTGATCGGTTTTGTAAATCTTTTTTGCAGGTTAAAAATGACGAGGAATTTGTTTCCGGGAATCTCGAACACAACACACCAGTTTTGCTGTCTCTGTCCAGACATTTAATAAGTGGAGCAAGGGATTCACTCGATCATCTGACCTGCTGGCACGCCCGTCATTTTACACAGTGGGGAGCCCATTCATTTGCTCAGACAGTAGGAATGGATCAGTCGGTCATCTCAACTGAAGGTACATCAGCAAGTTCACACTGGGACAAGGACATTCACCTGTTTTGTGTGTGAGAAGGGATTCAGTTGGTCTTCTCACCTGTGGACACACCAGTCAGTTCACACTGGGCAGGCACTGGTTATATGCTGAATTTTTGGGGAAGGATTCACTCAGTCGTCTGACCTAATGGCTCACCAGCGAGTTCAAACTGGGGAGAGGCCATTCACCTGCTCAGACTGTGGGAAGACCTTCACTCGGTCATCCCAACTAAAGATACATCTGCATGTTCACACTGGAGAGAGGCCGTTTACCTGCTCAGACTGTGGGAAGGGATTCTCTTTGTCATCTCAGTTACTGAGACATCAGTCAGTTCACACCGGAGAGTGGCCATTCACCTGCTCGGACTGTGGGAAGGGATTCACTAAATCTTCTCACCTACTGAGACACCAGTCAGTTCACACTGGGGAGAGGCCATTCACCTGCGCAGACTGTGGGAAGGGATTCACTGAATCATCTCATATGAAGGTACATCAGCGAGTTCACACTGGAGAGAGGCCATTCACCTGCTCAAACTGTGGGAAGGGATTTACTGAATTATCTCAACTGAAGGTACATAGCGAGTTCACACCGGAGAGAGGCCATTCACCTGCTCAACCTGTGGGAAAGGATTCATTTCGTCATCTCATCTGAAGGTAAATCAGCGAGTTCACACTGGGGAGAGGCCATTCACCTGCTCAGAGTGTGGGAAAGGGTTCACACAGTTAGCTAGCCTACAAGCACACCAGTCAGTTCACACCAGGGAGAGGCCATTCACATGCTCAGACTGTGGGAAGGGATTCACTCGATCATCTCGCCTACTGACACACCTGTCAGTTCACACTGGGGAGAGGCCGTTCACCTGCTCAGTGTGTGGGAAGGGATTCACTCGATCATCTCAACTACAGAGACACCAGCAAGTTCACAGTGGGTAGAGGCTGATCACCTGCTGTGAATGTGGGAAGCGATTCACTCAGTAATGTAAGCTTATGTAACTCTCGCTTCGGCTAGTAGCTTAATAAAGGGGGTGATAGCCCATCAGCCGGGCAAAACTTATGAAATCTCGTTTTGGTGGATGCTGTGTGATGTGTCCGCTGTTACAAATCAGTACCCCAAAATAACAAACAGTACACAATATGTGATTAAATGAATGAGATTTAAAATTCTTACTTTGACTGTAGGGTTAGTAAAGAAAACAAAAAAAAAGAAAATGGGCCCACTCTCTCCATTCACGTCTTCTCATCTCTCCCCAGCAAAAGACCATGAAATCTCTCTTCCAGACTCACAAGGAAGAACATTTCTGTCATTGGATAGCCCCGCACTCCAAAACCCTCTTATCTCTAGTCGTAACCTAAACATTGCTGCTACAGAGAAACCATTACCTCAGCAGTGAAATATTACAGAGAGGCCGTTACTTTAGCAGTGAAACCTTACAGCTTGTTACACTTGTGACACACTACCGGGTTCACACTAGAGACAAAGTTTGATTAAGCTGCATGCTGGATATTTGTCCATCACCGTGCTGAATGCAATTTCGAGAGTGACTGCCGGTGCTGAACTCTGCAATAATTGCTGCTGCTCCCCACACCCAGTTCTGCACCCTGGTCACTGGGCATTGGAGGAGTTTCATCAGCTACATATTCACCTTTAATGGGACTGGAGTTTAATATTTTGGATCTGAGACAAATAAATCAGTTCTATTTTAAACTCTGTCTCCGGTACTTGGTGAATTTATAATACACCTAGTGTACAGTAGAGAGTCGACTCAGGCCGGCTGGACCCTGCCAGTGATTCAGTTCCACTACGGTCCTTTGAAATCCTGCTCTGTTGTTCATCTCTCGCTCTGCCTGCGGTGATGGGTTCCAAACAGTCACCACTCTGTGGGTGAAGAGGTTTCCCTTGAATTTTCTGCAGACTGAAGAAGTCGAGCTGACTGCAATTCTGTCTGAGATGTACTTCGCCCCTCAAATCTCTGGGCTGAGGAAGAATAACATTGGTAGTTAACGTCCTTATTGATGGCTGATTTCCACATTATGGGTCATTTTCTCTGCTTGTATAGGGTTGTTGGAAAACACCACTGTCCTCTAAAGACTGAAAGCAGAATGGGAAACCACCAGTTGGATGTTCAGTGGAGCAGGGTCAGAAACCAGCGGCGGGTCTGCACAGGGCAGAGTTTGGGGCTCTGGACGATGGTCAGGGTAAGAACGTATGATGAGGAGAAGGGAATCAGCAGCGGGGTGTGGTAACGAATGACAGAGTAGCAACATTTGGAAGCTGATTGACAGAGAAAATAATTCGGTTAATACCCGTGGTGAGGGTGTGTTGGGAATGGTTTTATCTATTGAGAGAGTTGTTCCTGCTTGTTTATCCTGTAGTATTATATCCGGATGGTTATTATGGATTGTCCTATCTGAAATAATGTATTGATTATCATATAATTTGTCAGATTTTCTGGATCTGGCTTGAATTTATGGTACCTTTACGAATTGATGGAGAGCGTTCATGAGTTTGTATTTTAAAGCAAGATTTTGATGAATGATATTTGCCACTTGATTGTACCTTTGTAAGTAATCAGATTGAGTTAAACTGCTGCAGGATCCTGAAATGTGTTGGATTGTGTCTGGTTTCTCTTGGCATTTTCTGCACTTGCTGCCTTGTTTGTTTATATTTCATGTGTTTTTGATTTTTTTTTTCCTTTTGTTAACCACCTTGTCCTGTATTTCTGGAAGGACCCCCTCTGTTTCTGGGAAGAGGTCTCCAACTCTCAGTCAGGTGCTCGATGCTTCCTTGTCACCATCCCGTCTGCTCAGATCGTTGGGATCTCTCCCATGGAGGGTCATACTTCCATAGTGATGTTTCATTTTTCTGATTTGACCTCTCATTGAAGTTTTCTGGTCTGTATTTCTTACACGATTGCACATACACACAGGGAGTGATGAATCCTGTTCATTTTTGATGAAAATATATATGAGGGGTGATTGATATGTTCGCAGCCTCGGGTAGGAGTCAATTTTAGAAAACCGAGCACATTTATTTTTCAACATAGTCCCCTCCTACACACTTAGTCCAGCAGTCGTGGAGCACACGGATCTTGGACCTCCAGAAAGTGTCCACAGATGGGCGATTGATGAGTTCATGACCTAAGCTGGAAGGAGATGAGTTATACAGCTCTCGTTACATGCACATGCAGGTCAGCTCTTTGAGTGGTTATGCGGAAAGTTTGAAGTTAATAACTCATTTCTTTCTACCTTAGGCACAAACCTGTCAATTACCCCTGATGAGTTCTTATCTTCAAACTTTCTGCATAATCACTCAAAGAGTTGAACTGCATGTGCATGTAACGAGGGCTGTATAACTCATCTCCTTCTACCTTTGGCCATGAATTTATCAATCACCCCTCGTACTTAGAAGTTTTATCTGACTGTTGAGTGATTTTTTTTTAATGTGTGTTATTTCACTTCCTTCTCCTGTCCAAGGTAGTGTTAATCTAAGTGGGTTTAGTGTAAATAGTCTTTTCTAAAGTTTTCCAAAGTTCTTATTTATCTTTATAAATTTTACTGATTGAAATGGGACGAAGATATTTTCACTTTAAAAAAGCTAATGTTGGTATTGATGAAAGTGTTTATTGCCTTCGTTGTATTTGTTAACTATTGAGCTCTGTTTGGCAGGGTTTTTTAAGCCTTGAACTAAATTTTGTCAAAGGTTTTCCTGATTTCACACTACTTTCTATTTTCTTTGCTCGTTGATATTCCAGAGACTTGGATATCAAGAGTCCCGATGAAGGGTCTTGGCCTGAAATCGTGATTCCCATCCATAGATGCTGCCTGACATGCTGAGCTCCTCCAGCACTTTGTGTGTCGTTCTCTAGATTTCTAGCATCTGCAGGTCCTCTTGTTTCCCAGATACTTATATGCTTCTTGAAAGAACAAGCCAAAAACAAGCTGGTAGTGGGGTTGTGTGGATCTGTTGGTAAAATAGTAAATAAAATCATTAGAAATAGTTGGCATAGGGTTGGAAGATGTAGAATCTGTGGGTAGAATTAAGGAACAGCAAATGTAAAAAAAATCCCTGATGGAAATTGTATAGAGATCTCCAAACGGTAATAAGTATGTGGTCCGCAAATTACAATGGGAGACAGCAAATGCATGCGAAAAGGGCAATGTTCCAATAGTCATGGGGGATTGTCATGCAGGTGATTAGGAAAATTAGGATGGTGTTGATCTCAAGAGGAGGAATTCCTAGAATGCCTACAAGATGCTTTTTCAGAGCAGCTGGTGGTTGAGCCCACTTGGGAATGAGCTATTCTGGATTGGGTGTTGTAATGAAGCGGAATTAATGAGGACACTTAAGTTCAAAGAACCCTTAAGGGAAAGTGATCTTTATATGATCAAATTCACCCTGACATTGGAGAAGGAGAAGCTAAAGTCAGATGTGGAATTAAAGAAAATTAGAGAGGCATGAGAGATAAATTGGTCAAAATTAATTTGAAAAGAACATGGGCAGGATGAAAACAGAGCAGCAATGGCAGGAATTTCTGGAAGCAATTCGGAAGGCACAGGATATATACAGTAGCATGCAAATGTTTGGGCACCCCTGGTTAAATTTCTGTTACTGTGAATAGCTAAGCGAGTAAAAGATGACCTGATTTCCAAAAGGCACAAAGTTAAATATGGCACATTTCTTTAATATTTTAAACAGGATTACATTTTTATTTCCATCTTTTACAGTTTCAAAATAGCAAAAAAGGAAAAGGGCCCGAAGCAAAAGTTTGGGCAACCTGCATGGTCAGTGCTTAGTAACATCCCCCTTGGCAAGTATTACAGCTTGTAAACGCTTTCTGCAGTCTTTCAGTTCTTGTTTGGGTAAATTTCTGGGTTCAGTCATTAGCAGCAAAGCACTGACTGTGGAAATTACAGATCAGAATATTATTAGAGTCAGAGAGCCCAGCAGCGCTGAAACAGGCCCTTCAGCCCTTCTAGTCAATGCTGACCTGTTTATGTTTTTACTGCCTAATTCCAACTACCTGCACCATAGCCTCCATACACCTCCCATCCATCTCATCACCCAAATTTCTCTTTAGTGTCTAAATCGAACCCACATCCACAACTTCTGCTGGCAGCTCATTCCACACTCCCACCAACCTCTGAGTGAAGAATTCCCCTTCAGACTCCCCTCAAAGTATTCACTTTCACCCTGAACTTATGTCCAATGTGGGGGTGAGAGGGAGGACGGGGTGGAGAGGGAAGACAGTAAGGGGACAGTAATGTTGCCTCCTTACAACAAAACTAACCCTCTCACTGTGTCAGAATCGATGATTAAATCCAGCACCCAACACTGTGTTTTCATCCCTGCACATTGTAACTTGAACCACCTCACTGAGGGTCTGATGGAGACACAACCCCTGCCCTCTGCACATGTGATCACATCTCCCCTGATTCTGACATTTCAAATACCCTCAGAATGGTTTTCTGATTCAGTCTGAAGGTTGTGGTACATTCAGCTCATCGTCAGACCTGACAAACCATGTCTTCCCACAGCTGGTTCCACCTGTTGGTGTGTCCTCTTTCCTCCACCTCCAGGGAAGCTGCATCTCCACACAAACTCCTCACTTGAGACGACTGTCTGTACCCGTAACACAGGAAATCACATCACTGTCACTCTCCTGATACGATCCGGGAAGCGGTACTGCAACATAAAAGCCAGGACCAACAGGCTCCGGGACAGCTTCTTCCACCAGGCCGTCAGACTGATGAACTCACGCTGATTTGAGTGTACTCTATATTACATTGTCTGTTTTATTTATTATAAACTGTTATAAATTACTATGATTGCACGTTGCACATTTAGATGGAGACGTAACGTAAGGATTTTTACACCTGATGGATGTAAGAAATAAAGTCAATTCAATTCAATTCCTGGTTCCGTGTTTGAGCTGCTCGCCTCCGGGTATCCTCCGTCAACAAGCTTCTTCCTCAGTCACCATCTGTGAGATTATAAAAACAATTAAAACGATCTATCAGACAGCTCCTGTACCCTTCCACCCCTGTTAAAACTCTCTGCTCAGCCCCTTCCCTATTCCCTTTCCCTTTCAGACTCCCGATGTGCCAGCAGATCCGAATTCACCGTGTGGACATTTCTACCCCACAGGAGGCTGTACAAACCCGTGTCCTTCTCTGATGCACAGCTCAGTGACCCCAATCCCTGTCTGCACTCGCAGCCCATGACGGTGACAGCTGTCCTAGACTCTGTAACTCACAATCTTGTAACACAGAATCTTGTTCACAGCAAGTTTAGACAGTCATTAATATGAAGAGAGAATTGTTGTTTCCTGAAAGGACAGGCGAGCGAAGCTGTCTGATCCAATTCACCAGATGGTCCGGTGTTTACAAGTTAATGTGTCCCGGGACCCACTCATAACCCCGACCCACACAGACAGACAGACAGACAGACAGACTGTCCCTTCGCCCCAAACCCCCTGCAGAACCACAAGGAATTGATCCACGGCCCGGGCTCGGTCGCAAAGTGAAAACCGGGGCTGAGGAGAGCCCGGAGACAAACACCCCGCTGCCCACTCCACCAACAACACGGCACAGCCGGACACATCTCACAACACCGGATCCGCTCCCGATGAAACCCGAATTTAATTTTGTTGTTCCAGATCGGACCCAACAAAAGGTGTTTTAAAATTGAAGAACTCCCCTCACGTGACGTCGCACAGCAGCGCCCCCACGCGCCTGACGTCACCCATGGTCTCCCCGTATCTGCATCTGCTGTCATGAGCACGGTGCCTTACGTCACACACGCGCTGCTGTGCTCGAGCTTTTTCGGTTTAACGACTAGTCCGCTAATCGCGTGACCAGCCTCTACCTCCCCCCGCCCCTCACCGCTGTCAACAGAGGATTCAGAAGCTGCCTAAATCCCACTGGTGCACAGCGATGTCAATCACGGGTTATAACCAATAGCGGAGGCGAACCAGCCGACTGGGCGTAACCCTCGCTGACCCGTCTGCCGCACAAGCTCGAAATCACCTTCAAAGCGGAACAAATCCCAAAGTAAATGTCCGCTTTCTGATTTATTTCCATTTCCCTCCGAGGGAAGTTGGGGCGTTTGTGAAGCGTCTCCTGCGGCCGGAGTCTGATGTATCGCTGAGAGGTAGGAGGAGACCGCTCGGCCCGTCGGTTTGATGCCGGTTCCCCGGGGAGGGAGAGGATGAAGACGGTGAGAGAGGGGGCGGACAGGATGTTTGTCCCGGTGGGGACAGGAGGGGCTCATCTGTGGAAATGTCTGAGCCCACGGTGGTGGCGATTCACCACATTGGGGGGCAAACACCGGCAGACTGTTGCCCTGCAAGCGGGGCCAATGGTCCGGGCAAAGTGACAATTATTTGTGCTTTGTTGAGATTGTACCGGGAATATGGTGTAAAATCCCGCTCCCCACACTAACACGGGTTATACAGACCAAAGAACAAACTGCCGGAGGAACTCAGTGGGTCGGGCAGCATCTGTGGAGGGAAATGGACCGTCAACATTTCGGGCCGAGACCCTCCCTCTGGACTGAGAGTGGACGGGAAATAGTCCGAGAAAAGAGGTGAGGGGTGGGGATGGGGCAAGAGCTGGGGAGTGAGAGGTGGGTCCAGGTGAGGGGGAGGTGGGAAGGTGGAAATAGTGACAGGGGTGGGAGGTGAGTGGTTGGGGCAACACGGGGCTGCAGAAGATGGAAATTAATTCCATAGAGGATTAACAAAGAGGTTAGAGAGTATTTGTTATAGAGAGTGCAATGAAGATTCACCAGACTGATCCCTGGAGTGGTGGGGTCATCATATGAAGAAAGATCAAATGTGATTACCCTTTCATTTGGAGAATCGAGGACCGAGGGGTGAACACATTGAAATGCACAACATCATTACCGGTTGAACCAGGGATCCCAGTCTCTGAAAAAGGGGGTGGACTGTCCGGGACTGAGATGAGGGGAAATGTCTCCACTCCGAGGGTGGTGAGTGTCTGTAAATCCCCACCACAGAGGGCGGTGAAGACTCAGTGATCATCCTCACATAAAACAGAGACGGGCAGATGTGAGGAGACTGAAGGGATCGAGGAAATGAGGATCGGACAGAAACACATGGCTGAGATGGGAGAGACGTCGTCATCTTGTTGATGGTTAGAGGGGCTGAATGGCCACCTCCTGCTGTTTCAGTGTTCCTGTCGGTGAGGACAGAGAAATATGAATAAAAGTTAGAAACATAGAAAAACTACAGCAGAATAGAGGCCCTTTTGCCCATAATGCTGTGCCGAACATGTCCTTATTTTAGAAATCACCTGGGGCTACCCTCTATTTTTCTAAACTCCATGCCCAGGAGTCTCTTAAAAGACCCCATTGTATCCGCCTCCACCACCGTTGCTGGCAGCCCATTCCATGCACTCACCAGTCTCTGTGTAAAAAAACTTACCCCTGACAATCTCCTCTGTGCCTACTCCCCAGCACCTTAAACCTGTGTCCTCTTGTGGCAGCCATTTCCACTGTGGGGAAAAAGCCTCTGTCTCTCCACACGATCAATGCTTCTAATTTTATACACCTCTATCAGGTCACTTCTCATCCTCCGTCGCTCCAAGGAGAAAAGGCAGAGGTCACTCAACCTATTCCCATTAGGAATGCTCCCCAATCCAGGCAACATCCTTGCACCCTTTCTTTGGTTTCCACATCCTTCCTGTAGTGAGGTGACCAGAACTGAGCACAGAACTCCAAGTGGGGTCTATTCAGGATCCTATAAACCTCCAACATTACCTTTCAGCTCCTAAATTCAATCCCACAGAAGGCCAATGCACCGTACGCCTTCTTTACCACAGAGTCAATGTGCATAGCAGCTTTGAGTGTCCTATGGACTCGGCGCCAAGATCCCTGTGATCCTCCACATTGCCAAGAGTCTTACCATTAATACTATATTCTGCCATCATATTTGGCCTAACAAAATGAACTACCTCACATTTATTTGTGTTGAACTCCATTTACCACTTCTCAGCCCAGTTTTGCATCCTATCAATATCCCGCTGTAACCTCTGACAGTCCTCCACACTATCCACAACACCCCGAACCTTTGTGTTATCAGTAAATTTACTAACTCATCCCTCCACTTGCTCATCCAGGTCATTTATAAAAATCCCGAAGATTTGGGGTCCCAGAACAGATCCCTGAGTCACACCACTGGTCATCAACCTCCATGCAGAATATGACCCATCTACAACCACTCTTTGCCTTCTGTGGGCAAGCTGGTTCTGAGTCCACAAAGCAATGTCCTGTTGGATCCCCTGCCTCCTTACTTTCTCAATAAGCCTTGCATGGGGTACCTTGTTAAAGATCATCTGAAAGTCTGAGCAACCAACATGCACTGCCTCTGCTTTATCTATCCTGCCTGTTATTTCCTCAAAGTATTCCAAGAGATTTGTCTGATACGATTTCCTCTAAAGGAATCTTGCTGACCTTGTCCTGTATATAACTGCCATCATCATTCGTCCCCAATTACAGTGCCCAAAAATTTCACACTTAATGCACTCAAACATATTCCTGACCACTGAGATCAGACTAACAGACCTATAATTTTCTTTCTTCTTCCTCCCGCTCTTCTTAATGAGTGGAGTGACATTTGCAACTTTCTGGTCTGCCAGAACTGTTCCAAAATCTAGTAATTCGTATAGATAATTACTCATTACTTTAAGAGAAAACTAAGGGGGAAATTATTTGTTCAGAGGCGGGGAGAGTGTGCAACGAGCTGCCAGAGCAAATGGTAGGGTCGATTTCAACCTTTAAGAGAAGTTTGCTTTGGTCCATGGATGAGAAGGATATGGAGGGCCATGGTCCAGATGGAAGTTGTTGGAACTCGGCAGCTTTGGCACAGACTAGATTGGCCGAATGGCATTTTCCTGTATTGTAGTGTTCTATGATTCTAATGCCTTCATAATCTCTTCAGCTACCTCTTTCTGAACCCTGGGGTGTTCACGTTCTGGTCCAGGAGTCTTATCTACCTTCAGGCCTTTCAGATTCCAAAACACCTTCTGTCCTTGGTAAAAGCATGTATCCTCACTTCTGCCCCAGATACTCCTGAATGTTAGGCATTTATGTATTAAATTTAATGATACAATTGACTTCAATCTGCAGGAGGATTGGGAAAGTCAGATTTGTGTGAGATCCCAAGAGAGGGAATGTATTGAGTGCTTATGAAATGGGTTTTTAGAGCAGCTGATGGTTGAACCAACTCGGGGAACTGTTATCTTAGATTGAGTGTCGTGTAATGACCCAGATCTTATTAGGGAGTTTAATGTGAAGGAACCATTAGAAGGCAGTGATTATAATATGATTGAATTCCTACTGCAATTTGTGAGGGAGAAGCATAGGTCACATGCATAGTATTGCAATGGAATAAAGGGAATTACAGAGGGACGAGAGAGGTGATTCTCCAGGTGGATTGGAGAAGGATACTGGTGGGGATGACGCCAGAGCAGAAATGGCTGACGTTTCTGGGAATAGTTCATAATGTACCGAACAGATATGTCCCGCAGAAGTAGTTCTCAAACAGCGGGGCTAGGCTACCGTGGCTGACAAAGGAAGATAAGGACTGTAAAAAAAAGCCAAGGAAAGTGCATATAAGGTAGAAAAAGTGATTCGGAAGTTAGATAATTGGGTAGCTTTTAAAATCCAACAACAAGCAACTAAACAAAAAGCTATTTGAAGGGGAAAGATGAAATATAAGAGCAAACTAGACAAAAATATAAACCATTATAAAATTGTGAAAGGGAGGTGAGAGTTTATATTGGGCCACTGGAAAATGATGCTCATGGGGTAGAAATGGGGAAGAGATGGTAGATGAACTTGATAGGTACCTTACATCCATCTTCTCTGTGGAAGACTCTAGCAGTGTGCCAGAGATCCGTGAGTGTCAGGGAGCAGGAGTGAGTGCCATTGCTATTACAAAGGAAAATGAGCTAGGCAAACTCAGGTTCTTAAAGTGGATAAGTCACCTGGACCAGATGGACTACATCCCAGAGTCCTGAGAGAGGTTGCTGAAGAGATAACAGATGCATTGGTCATGACCTGCCAAGAATCACTTGATCCTGGCATGGTCCCAGAGGACAGGAAGATTGCAAATGTCAATCCACTCTTTGAGAAGGGAGGAAGGCAAAAGAAAGCAAATTATAGTCCAGTTAGACTAACCTCTGGCTGGGAAAGTGTTGGAGTCTATTATAACAGATGAGGTTTTGGGGTACTAGGAGACTAATGATATAATAAGTCAAAGCCAGCATAGCTTTTATACAGGGAAATCTTGCCAGACAAATCTGTTAAAGTTCTTTGAGGAAGTCATAAGCAGGATGGACAAATGAGAGACAGTGTATATCATTTACTTGGATGTTCAGAAGGCATCTGATAAGGTGTCACACATGAAACTGCTTAACAGGATAACAATCAGAAGAAATACTGGCATGGATAGAGGAATGGCTGACAGTCAAGAGTGGGAATAAAAGGAGCCTTTTCTGTTTGGCTAGCAGTGACTAGTGGTCTTCAGGGGTCAGTATTCAGTCCGCTACTTTTCACATTGTTTGTCAATCATTTGGATAATGGAATTGATGGCTTTGTGGCAAGGTTTGCAGATGATACAGAGATAGGTGGAGGCGTTGGTACTGCTGAGGAAGCAATGCGATTGCAGGAGGACACAGACAAATTTGAAGAATGGGCAAAAAGGTGGCAGATGAAATACAATATTGGATAATGCATTTTGGCAAAAGGAACAATAGTGAACTATTATCTGATTGGGGAGAAGGTTCAAACAACAGAAGTACAGAAGGAAATAGGAGACCTCGGGGAAGACTCCCAGAAGGTTAATTTACAGGTGGAGTCTGTGGTAAAGAAGGCAAATGCAATGCTGGCATTTATTGAAAGTGAAGTAGAAGATATAAGCAAGGAGATAATGCTGGTACTTTACCAGACACTACTTAGGCTGCACTTAGAATATCTGTGACCCGTATCTCAGAAAAGGTGTGTTGTCATTGGAGAGAGTCCAGAGGATGTTCAAGAAGATGATTCCAGGAATGAAGGGGTTAAGATATGAGGAGCGTTTGCCAGCCTTGGGCCTGTACTCCTTCACTGACACATGTTTAATAAATGCAGATGATGGGGGGTAAATCTCACTGAAACCCACCGAATGTGGAAAGGTCTGGATAGGGTGGATGAGGAAAGGACTTTTTGTATGGTGGGTGTAGCTATAACAGAGGGCACAGCCTCGAAACTGAGGAGCCACCTTTTAGAGTAGTTAAGGAGGATTTTATTTAGTCAGAGAGCAGTGAATCTGTGGAATTCTCTGACACACACGGCGGTGGGGGCCAAGTCTGTGGGTACATTTAAGGCAGAAGCTAGTAGTTTGCTGATCAGTCAGGGCATTACAGGAGATGTCGAGGAGACAGGTGCATGGGGTTGAGTGAGGACCGGGATCAGACATGATAGAACGGCAGAGCAGACTCGATGGGGCTGAATGGCCTAATTCTGCTCCTATGTCTTATGGTCTTATAATGCTAGTGTCTTACACAGTGAAGATTGACACAGAATACTTATTACACTCAGCCGCTATTTCTTAACTATTACTGACTCAGCAGCATCATCTTCCAGCGGTACAATATCAACTCTTGCCTCTCTTTTACTCTTTATATATCTGAACAACTTGATATCATTGGCTCACTTACCTTCATTTTTCATCTTGTCTCTCCTGTGTTTTTTTTTTTCAGTTGTCTCCTGTTGGTTATGTAAAAGCTTTCCAATCCTCTAACTTCCCACCATTTTCTTGCTGTATTATATGACCCCGCTTTTGTTTTTATCAGAAACAGAAGAAAATCTGTGGATGCTGGGAATCCAAGCAACACATACACAAAATGCTGGAGGAACCTAGAAGGCCAGGCAGCACATATGGGACAGAGTAAACAGTCGATGTTTCGGGCCGAGACCCTTCACCAGGACTGGGGGATAAAAGCCGAGACCTCAGATGAAGAGTGTGGGGGTGAGAGGGGTGGAAGAAGTAGAAGGTGATCAGTGAAACTGGGAGAGGGGGAGTAGTGAAGAAAAAAACTTATCAGGATATAATTTCCTTAACGATTCTCGAAACATGATTGCTATTGCCTCCACATCTCTTCAGCCACCTCTTTCAGATCTCTGCCGTGTTCACCATCTGGTCCAGGTGATCTATTTACCTTCAGACCTTCTGTTTCCCAGAAACTTCTCCCGAGTAACGTAACTTTACACATTCTGACCACTGACATCTGGGACTTCCATATTCCTGCCAGTGTCTCCGACAGATAAGAGTGATGTACAATACTTATTCAGTTCACCTGCCATCACCTTGCACCCCCACCCCATTAATACCTCTCCAGCATCATTTTTCAGTGGTCCGATATCCACTTCCACCTCTCTTTTACACTATATCTACCTGAAGAAAAATTTGGTATCCTCTTTAATATTACTGGCTAACTCACCTATGTATTCCATCTTTTCCTTCTTAATTATTTTAGTTGCATTCTGTTTGTTTTTAAAAGCTTCCCAATCCTCTAACTTCTGAGTAATTTTTGCTCTCTGCCCTCTCTGGTTTTTATGTTGTCTTTGATTTCCCTTATCAGCCACGGTTTTGTCACCTTACCTTTGGAATACTACTTCCTCTTTGTGATGTGTCTTTTGCATGCCACTGTATAGATCCTGTGCCTTCCGAATTGCTTCCAGAAATTCCTGCCATTGCTGCTCTGTTTTCATCCCTTTTCAAATCAATTTTGACCATTTTTTCTCTCATGCCTCTGTAATTCTCTTTATTCCACATCGGACTTTAGCTTCTCCTTCTCTAATGTCAGGGTGAATTTGATCATATTAAGATCACTTGCCCCTAAGGGTTCTTTGAACTTAAGTGACCTAATTAATTCCGCTTCATTAAAACACACAATCCAGAATAGCTGATCCCCAAGTGGACTCAACCACCAACAGCTCTAAAAAAGCATCTTGTAGGCATTCTAGGAACTCCTGCTCTTGAGACCAACACCGTCCTAATTCTCCTAATCACCTGCATGACAATCCCCCATGACTATTGTAACATTGCCCTTTTGGCACACATTTTCTATCTCCCATTGTAATTTGTGGCCCACATACTTACTACTGTTTGGAGGTCTCTATACAATTCCCATCAGGGATTTTTTTTTACATTTGCTGTTCCTTAATTCTACCCACAGATGCTGCACATTCCAACCCTATGCCACGTCTTTCCACAATTTCATTTAATATTTTACCAACAGATCCACACAACACCACTACCAGCTTGTTCTTGGCTTGTTCTTTCAAGAAGCATGTAAGTATCTGGGAAACGAGAGGACCTGCAGATGCTGGAAATCTAGAGAACTACACACAAAGTGCTGGAGGAGCTCAGCATGTCAGGCAGCATCTATGGATGGGAATTAACATTTCAGGCCAAGACCCTTCATCGGGACTCTTGATACCCACGTATCTGGAATATCAACAAACAAAGAAAATAGAAAGTAGGTCGAAATTGTGAAAACCTTTGACAAAATTTAGTTCAAGGCTTAAAAAAAAACCCTGCCAAACAGAGCTCAATAGTTAACAAATACAACAAAGGCAATAAACACTTTCATCAATACCAACATTGATTTTTTTATATAAAAATATCTTTGTCCCATTTCAATCAGTAAAATTTACAAAGATAAATAAGAACTTTAGAAAAGTTTAGAAAAGTCTATTTACACTCAAACCCACTTAGATTAACACTACCTTGGATAGAAGGAGGAAGAGAAATAACACACATGAAAAATAAAATCACAACAGTCAATAGATAAAACCTTCCCCAACACACACATGTTCCTCGACCAGTGGAGCACCTCACCACAGTTTGTGGTGTTTGTGTCATCAGTCAGACATCCGAAAGATTTTCTCCATCAATCAGCTTCCAAATGTTGCTACTCTGTCATTCGTTACCACGCCCCGCTGATGATTCCCTTCTCCTCGACTTCTTCAGTCTGCAGGAAGTTCAAGGGAAACCTCTTCACCCACAGCGTGGTGACTGGAACCTATCCCACAGGGAGAGCGAGAGATGAACAACAGGGGAGGGTTTAAACAGAGGACTGTTTTGGAACTGAATACATGGCAGGGTCCAGCCGGCCTGAGTTGATGCTCTACTGTACACTAAATGTGTTATAAATTCACTAAGTACCATAGATAGTGTTTAAAATAGGACTGATTTATTGGTCTCTTATCCAGAATATTAAACTCCAGTCCATTTAAAGGTGAATAGGCTGCAGGAGAAACTCCTCCCGTGCCCAGTGACCAGGGTGCAGAACTGGGTGTGGTGAGCAGCAGCAATAATTGCAGAGTTCAGCGCCGACAGTCACTCTCGAAATTGTATTCAGCAATGGTGATGGATAAATATGCAGCATGCAGCTTATTGAAAATTTCTCCCAGTGTGACCCTGGTATTGTATTACAAAGTTCGATGACTGAGTCAATCCCTTCCCACAGTCTGAGCAGGAGAACAGCCTTTCCCCAGAGTGAACTCACTGAGGTTCCTTCAGATTACATGACTGAGTGAATCCATTCCCACAGTCTGAGGAGGTAAACGGACTGTCCCCATTGTGGACTTGCTGATGTACCTTAAGTTGAGATGACAAAGTGAATCCTTTCCCACAGTCTGAGCAGGTTAATGGCCACACCCTAGTGTGAACTGACTGGTGTGTTTGTAGCCCAGATGACTGAGTGAATCCTTTCCCACAAACTGAGCAGGTGAACGGCCTCTCTCCAGTGTGAACTCTCTGATGTACCTTCAGTTTAGATGACTGAATGAATCTCTTCCCACAGTCTGAGCAGGTGAATGGCCTCTCTCCAGTGTGAACTCTCTGATGATCCTTCAGATTAGATGACTTAGTGAATCCCTTCCCACAGTCTGAGCAGGTGAATGGCCTCTCTCCAGTGTGAACTGACTGGTGTGTCAGTAGGTAAGATGACAGAATGAATCCCTTCCCACACACTAAGCAGGTGAATGGCCTTTCCCCAGTGTGAACTCGCTGATGTACCTTCAGTTGGGATGAGCAAGTGAATCCCTTCCCACAGTCTGAGCAGGTGAACAGCCACTCCCCAGTGTGAATTCGCTGATGTACCTTCAGATGAGATGACTGAGTGAATCCCTTCCCGCAGTCTGAGCAGGTGAACGGCCTCTCTCCAGTGTGAACTCGCTGATGTACCTTCAGTTGAGATGACCCAGTGAATCCTTTCCCACAGTCTGAGCAGGTGAATGGCCTCTCCCCAGTGTGAACTCGCTGATGTACCTTAAGTCGAGATGACTGAGTGAATCCTTTCCCGCAGTCTGAGCAGGTGAATGGCCTCTCTCCAGTGTGAACTCGCCGATGTACCTTCAGTTCAGATGACGATCTGAATCCCTTCCCACAGTCTGCGCAGGTGAATGGCCACTCCCCAGTGTGAACTGACTTGTGTACCAGTAGGTCGGATGACCGAGTGAATCCCCTCCCGCAGTCTGAGCAAGTGAACAGCCTCTCTCCAGTGTGAACTTGCTGATGTACCTTCAGTTGAGATGACCAAGTGAATCCCTTCCCACGGTCTGAGCATGTGAATGGTCGCTCCCTGGTGTGAACTCGCGGGTGAGCCATTAGGTCAGATGACTGAGCGAATTCTTCCCCATAAATTCAGCAGATGAACAGCCTCTGCCCAGTCTGCCCAGTGTGATCTGACTGGTGTGTCCACAGGTGGGAAGACCGACTGAATCCCTTCTCACACACAGAAGAGGTGAATGGCCTTGTCCCAGTGCAAACTTGCTTATGTACCTTCAGTTGAAATGACTGACTGAATTGATTCCCACTGTCTGAGCAAGATGAACGGGCTCCCCCCGTGTAAAATGACGAGCATGTCAGTCGGTCAGATGATTGAGTGAATCCCTCCCCACATCTGAGCAGGAAGGATGATTGAGTGAATCCCTTGCTCCACTTCGTAAATATCTGGACAGAGACAGCAAAACTGGCGTGTTGTGTTCAAGATTCCCATAGACAAATTCCTTGTCGTGTTTAACCTGTAAAAAGATTTACAAAATCCATCAGTGGGTGAAGGACAACATTTTAGATGAGATCACTTGAGTTGTCAAGGTGTGATCTGACATCACACTGTTACAGTGAAGTTCAACCCAAGTTGGAGAGAGAAATCATCTTCTATCTGGGCACAGTGCTGGTATCTGGAATGACCATCAAATTCTCTGATGCTGTTCCTATCTCTATAAGAATGGGGCATTTCTGTCATCTCCAGTCTGTGACCTGGCTCAGTTTGACTCTCTCCATTGGTATTATTCCCTGTTCTCAGTGAGCTGCATGGGTGTCTGGCCCCACAGTAATTGAAACACTCTCACACAAATAGCTGGCAGTGCATCCCATGCACCCACCACTCTCTGGGTAAAAAACTTACCCCTGACATCCCCTCGGTATCTACTTCCAAACACCTTTAAACTATGCCCCCTCGTGTTAGCCATTTCAGCCCTGGGAAAAAACCTCTAGCTATCCACACCATCAATGCCCCTCATCATCTTATACACCTAAAAAGGGCTCTAAACATAAACAAGGAAATTATACATTGCTTTGAGGATTTGTTAGAAGTATACAAAATTATGAGGGTATAGACAGGGCAAATGCAAGCAGGCTTTTTCCACTGAAGTTGGGTGAAATGACAACCAGAGGTCATGGGTAAGTGGGAAAGGTGAAAATTTAACGGGAACATGTGGAAAAGCTCTTTATTGAAATGGTCGTGAGAGTGTGGAATGAGATGTCAGCACAAGTGGTGAATATGAGCTCGGTTTCACCATTTAAAAGAAGTTTGATAGGTACCTGGATGGTGGGGGTATGGAGGGCGATGGTCCCGGTGCAGGTAGTTGCATTAGACAGCTTAAATGTTTTTTCGGCATTGACTAACAGTCTGAGGCATTTAGAGGAACAAAATATCCAGGGCATCAATATCTCTTGAAAACCAAGGTTCCCTGCGCCAGTTACCTTTCAACTTTTAATTTGGCAGGCCCATACAAACGCTACATCCTCAAAATTTCACTTCTGTAGTCCTCCCAAATACAAAGTATTCCTTGGCCAAAAAACAGCCTATCCCAAACCACACTTGTCAGATCCTTTGATACCATCCAATTTAGAATCTCAACCTGTGATCCAGACCTCTCTTTTTCCATATTTGCTTTGAATTTCATGGCATTATGATCACTAATTTCTGCCACCAGCCCTGGATCATTTCCTAACAGCTTACTGCACACTTCAACATCGGGAATTCTACAAACTGATTAAGGGCACATTTGACAAACTCTACCCCCATCTAGTCCTTTTACAATATGGGAGTCCCAGTCAAAATATAGAAAGTTAAAATAACTTACTGAATCAACTTTTGTTTCTTGGCATGGTCTGCGAACTCTCTACAAATTTGTTCCTTTCAATCCCTCAGACTGTTGGGTGCAACCAAATCCCAATGATGGCTACAATATCATAATTCCCTGTCCTGAGCTCATCTGGCTTTCCTATGATGCTTCTTGCATTATGATATATTCAGCTCAGCACATTCATCGCACCATGCTCAGCCATTTGATTGCTGACTCTGTCTGAGGTCTGAACAACATCTGACTGGTGTCAAGAAAACAACCTCTCCCTCATTGTCACAAAAACAAAGGAGCTGATTGTGGACGACAGGAGGACTGGAGACAGGCTAACCCCAATTGACATCAATGGATCTGGGGTTGAGAGGTGAACAGCTTTAAATTCCTCGGCATCAACATCACCGAGGATCTCACATGGCTGTGTTTTGAAAAGAGCACAGCAACACCTCTTTCACATCAGATGGTTGAAGAAGTCTGGGATTGGGCCCCAAATCCTAAGAACCTTCTAAAGGGATACAGTTGAGAGCATCCTGACTGGCTGCATCACTGCCTGGTATGGGAACTGGATTTCCCTTAATCGCAGGACCCTGCAGAGAGTGGTGTGGACAACCCAGCGCATCTGTAGATGTGAACTTCCCACTATTCAGGACATTTACAGAGACAGGGGTGTAAAAAGGGCCCGAAGGATATTGGGGACCCAATTCACCACAACCACAAAGTGTTCTTGCTGCTACCATCCAGGAAACGGTACCACAGCAAAAGGACCAACAAGCTCCGGGACATCATCTTCCACCAGGCCATCAGAGTGATTAATTCATGCTGATACAATTGCATTTCTATGTCATATTGAATGTCCTATGAACAAACTATTTATTATAAATGACTCTAAATTACACATTTAGACGGAGACGTAACGTAAAGATTTCTACTCATCATGTATATGAAGGATGTATGTAATAAAGTCAATTGAATTCACCCTCTCACTATCTGTTCTGTCATTCTGGCTCCCATTCCCCCTACAACTATTTTAACCACATCACCCCTCCCCTCCACCACTAGCACTAGCAAGCCTTACCACTAGGGTATTAGTCCCCTTTCGTTCTGTTCCCCTAACTAACGAATCCGCTGCCCTCCCTTTGAAATTTTTCTGCCAGGTAATCTCCCCAAAAGCTTCAAAAGTGGTCTACCTGTTGTTGTGTGGGATAGCAACAAGAGTACTCTGCAATGGCTATTTAACCTCATTCCCCTTCCTGACTCTCACCCAGTTTCCTGTGTCCTGCACCTTGGGTGCAACTCACCTCTCTTCATGTCATATTTATCACCCCCTCCAACTCCTGGATGATCTGGAATTCATTCATTTCAAGTTCCAACTCTTTAAAGTACAGGGTTACAAGCTGCAGCTGGATGCACATCTTGTAGGTGAGGGCATCAGGGACACTGGAGGTTTCCCCACCTTCCCACCAATGTCCCCTCTAATTTTTTAATGACCGGCGTATACATAAATCTTGTACTGTGCATTTTTTTACCCAGTGACAACATGTGCACAGTGAATTTTATATAGAGAGGTATTCATTTTAACAGCTAGCAAATCACTGTCGATAGGAACTTTGATATCCTCTGTGTTTGATCGACTTCACCTGCTCTCTCACACAAACTATGCAGCAGGCCTGTAACCGGTGATGAGGTATTTTCTCACCAGAGCTTTTGCACATTGTCCATCTGTAGTTTGCTTGCTAAATTACACTTTAAAAAGTCAGATGTCCAAATATCACTCCACTTCTTCCCACTTGTGAATTCTCCAGCAACTTTTGTATCACCACAATACACACAGGTAACACTAGTTTCTGTATTGGACATAAATATTTTCCCTGAATCCTCCTGAGGAATTGAGGATATGTTAAAAAAATCATTTCGAACCTGTGCAACCTCTGGCTAAAAGAATAATTGGGACTGAACAGGAATGTTGAACTGAAGTAAACTGTCATCAGCAGTTAGCTAAGACAGGCTCATTACCAGTTCTCTGCGGCTTGCAGAGAGACACACTGAGAGATGATAACATTATACATTGTACCCTCATTAGTTGATAACATTGTACATTGTACCGTCGTTTGAGTAAAGGGAGTAAAGGGAGGAGGACTCACTGATAAGGACAGGAATGAACATCTGTCTGTAACTAAGTCAGAGCCTTGCAAAGGGAACAACGGATAAGGACTGGATGGTACATCCATCTGTAACTAAAACCTTGATTTAATGAACTCTCTTATCTAATTAGTTAAGTTTTGCACCAACAGACATGGTGGCTGTACCAGTTCAAATAACATCTTCCAACAGTAAGGTATGGGGCTTACTATGTATAAATACATGGCTGTAACCTGACTAACTCATTCCACTTGTCAGATGGTGGCAGTGCTTACGTGCCTTCCCTTTGACAACTGGGTCTCAAACTCCTGCAGGAGAATGCACAATAAACTGTGGTGACGATAAGAAGCTGGTCTCTCAAGTTTTACTCAGATTTAACTTCAACATTTGGCGTCACAAACAGGATCCCAGTATAGGTACTGCCAAGCAGACTGTGGTGGGACATTACCTCACGAGAACAAGCAGTAAATTTGATATGGAAAAAGAACTGTGGAAAGAAGTGGAAATTGTTGAAATGGGAATGGAAGGAAAAGGCAGATGTAAAGTGGAACAGTATATTATTAGCAAGTTGGAGGAATAATGCATGTGAAAAAGGGATAGAGGTATGCACTACAGAAGGAACGCCAAAGGTTGGGAGACGCTAAAAGCGGAGTGTAAATGGTGGATGGGCGCTGAAAACGAGAGCAGGAAAAACAACGTAAGCAAACCAAGGCTGGCCTACATAGGAGAGAAGGGCAGGAACGTCAGTCTAAAGTTCGAACTGACAGGGAAACAAGGGATCCCGGACCCATGTCTGGCATACCGACCCGGTTTGAGGACAGTGACCGTGATGAGGAGTGGGCACCCACCTTACCACTACCCCCACCTTACCAGGGGCCAAGTGTTCCCAGTGCCCCTGAACCCCAATCCTCCCAGTGCTCAGATACGGTGGCCGCTCAGGTAAAACAGCGGCATCAGGGAAGGGGAGGCACTCTATACCCTGAGATCCAGAAAGGGAATAACGAGGATTATTCCGAGATAGTGAGGGAAGAATCCAATAAAACCCCAGAGTTAATGGCTCCACAAAGACAATTTCCCACCCAAATGCTGCCCAAACCACGAGCAGGAGTGATTCAGTGATTCCTGTGTATGCACCCTGGAAGCTTTAAGAAATGATAATGATCATGAATCAGGCCCCACATAGGAAAGAAAGACCAGCACAGTTTGCTCAGTATGTCCGCAGTACTCTACAAATGCTTAAAGTGACCCCGCAAGATTTATTCGGTCTCTGCTGCATGATTCTGTCAGCTGATGAGGGGTGGAAATGGAAGGCAGAATTGGGATACCAAACCTATCAGGAGTTTCAGGCAGGAAACCATAATGAGAATGAACAGACAGACCAGATTACTCAAGCTTTGGAAAGGGCTCTCCAGCAACTCGTAAACATCACTAAAGTACAAGAATGGAAACCTCAGCCTGGGGAATCGGGACCAGACTATTGGGAGCGATTTGTGGCCTGCTAAGGCACTTTCACAGGAGACCAAGCCTTTAATGTGGGAATCCGTCCGCCCAGTTTAACGCCTTACTGCTCCAATGCTTACCAACTAAGTCAGCCAACATGATTAAAACCAATAATATGGATTGGCCTGACAATGACCGAAATCGAATGCGACGAGCTTTGACATATTATTGGGACCCGGCTTCCGAACCCGATCAACCCCGAAGGGAACTAATATTAAGGGTGATTACATTCAGTGGGAAGCAGGACGCAAGTGGTCTATATCTGGGGATCAGAAATGGGAACAAAAACCTACCAAGGGACAGATGGGGACAACAACCCGTTTAGAAATTGACAAGCAAGGATGCTTCCAACCATGAGTACCACCACTCAGAAAGAGCACAATGTGATAGTGACGGACGGTGAGATGGTTGTGCAGGACTCTTTTGAAGCAGCTGCCTCCACCCAGAAGGCTGAGCTCATTGCTCTGACTCGTGCCTGTATCCCAGCAACAGACTAATGTGCAAACGTTTACACAGACTCCCGTTATGCATTTGGAATTGTACATAACTATGAGCCAACTGACCAAAATTCTCCAAGCATTACATTCACAGTATATTACATTACATTATATTCACAGAACCTGTGCTATTATTGAAACAGAATGCTGCACCTATATCCCTGATAAGTCTAAAATTACATCCCTCTCCAAGCACACTGCCAAGGAAACTGACAGCATCAAGAGAGTAGGACAGGATTTACACGGGTTCACCGAAGGGTCGAAATGGTGGTCTTCGAAGGCCTGTTTGGTAATATGTGGGGCGAGATATTGCATTATGGCCTAATAGTTGTACATATGATTGTTATAGTTACTGATGTACACTGCTTTTACCCACTGATAAGTCTGTGCTGTACTCAGTTGTGTTCTCTGTAAAGAATTACTACTTTGTTGATCATGTAATGATCAAATGGAGGGAGTGATAAAGTATGTAAGAGGCTTAACATTTCATTAAACAATAACAGCCTGTTTTTCTGAAAGAAACTGCTGATGATCAACAGATGTGCTGAGCCATATTTCTTCTTCAGGGTAGCTAGCTAGGATTTCAGGATGCTTATCTCCTTGTGCATTCATGCATAGAGATAGGAGAGCTTCAGTCTGTTCTGTGTGTATAAGCCATTATGACTATTTTGTAATTTGTCTTTAGGGGCTGTCATGTAGTAAATAACTTTGGCTCCAGCCTATCTCATGTGGGGGGTATCTGGACGGATATATCTGTGGTGTAAGGGGAATTGTTAGTCAGTTAATGGATTGGGCGGGAACAGTCATAGACTGTTCCTGTTTGAGTGACTAACTGAGTAAGCCCCGGGTGCTTGGAATAAAGAGTTTGTACTTCTGCAGTCTCTAAGTGACTTTATCCGGATTACACTTCCACAGAATGGGAGTGGTTTTAAAGGGCTGGGCTGGGCTGCTGGAAGCACATTATCAGACCTGAAATGATTGCAACTGGGTCTGACTGAGGCATAACTTCTTCTGGGCACATTCAGTCTCACTCCAACTATTTCCTACCTTCCTTTGTACAGCTATGTAATGTCTAAAGGACCAGTGTTTGAGTAAATGAGACTCACCAAACTTTCTCCTGACTGAATCACTGGAACCTCCGAGTCAGGTGGGTCCTCTCCAGTTGATGCTCTCAATCCTCGGACTGGTTCACTTGTTGCTGTTCCCTCATCTTCAGTCGTGGTTTGCTTCCAGTTGGGGTTTTTCTTCCAATAAATCTCTCACTGCAGATCTGACTTTAACATGAAAGATAATGAAGCACATTAACAATAAAATTGAGAACCAAACATTTCTGCTTCATGTTTCTAAGAACAAAACTCGCTGAAATTTAAACATTGAAAGTAAATATAATGATCTCAGTGAGCAATCTTTTATTGTCTCTCACGTGTCACAAAACGATATGGGATAAGAAGGAGCCATCATTCTGTCATGGTGAGACATAAGATACAGGTACAGAATTAGGTGATTCGATCCATCTGGTCTGCCCCAACACTCAACCATGGCTGAGTTTTATTCCAACACCATATTCCTACCTCCCTCCTGTAACACTGAAGCCACTCATCCTTTCCTCAGATTAGCAGTCATTGCTTCCAAAGGAACTCCAGAAACAAACATCTGATCCCAGACCAGAAATACTCGCTCAACACCTCAGAAGCCTGGGCAGCTCAGACCCTGGGTCCAATTTACCTGGATCAAAAACTGTGATATCCCAGGACTCAACCTCACAGAGTCATACAGCTGAATCTGCCACTCACCGATCCTGACAGACTCACACATCGTTCCCACATCTCACACTGGGTAGTGCAATCCGGGATTTCCCCACAACCAACGTCCAGCAGCTCGAAATTTCTGCTTCATTGCAGAAGGACGACCATCCAGCCCCATCTGTAGAAGTACTAACCAAAGTCAAAACCAAAACACCAACAGTTCCATATCCCTGGAAAGCTGATCACAGGATTATAGTCCAAGCACCAATTCTCCCAGTACTCTTTGCTGCCAGTAAAATGCTGCAGTGTGTCAGCCAGTCACAGTTCAATAACTAGCACTCCCACACCGATGCACAACAGAACCGGTACCTGATGACCCTCTGGCATTCCAGCTAACAAAAAACAATTCTGGAAATAACTCAGTGAGGCCGAAGGTGCATAAGAACACTTCACAATGAACAGAAAGGTTAGAAGAAAGGTTGGTGATATATAACATTGAAGTGGTGGGATACAGGGTGGACTGAGGTTGACCCAGGTTGCTGATATACACCATTGAAGCAGGAGTGGGGGGTGGGGGGTAAGGAGACGGGACAGAGTTTGAACAAGATGGGCAGAGATGAGCAGATGGAACCAGGTGAGAGAAGGGATCAAGGACAATCACTGATGGTCCTCCAGCAATACAGAGATACTGAATGAATAGCACATACCACTGCATAAAATATCCTAAAATGACAAAATTAGAACAAACAACAAGAACTTTGGCATATGCCCTTTGACCCTCACCAAATTTTTATCAACACAAGATAGAAAGTTTCCCATCTGGACACTTCACACTTTGCATGGTAACTACTCTGCCCGTGACTGCGAGGAATGGCAGAGAAATTTGGATAAGGGGTAGGCCATTTAGAACAGAGTTGAGGAAAAACATTTTCACCCAGAGAGTGGTGGATGTATGGAATCCTGTGCCCCAGAAGGCTGTGGAGGCTAAGTCTCTGGATGCTTTCAAGAAAGAGATGGATTGAGCTCTTAAAGATAGTGGAATCAAAGGTTGTGGGGATAAGGCAGGAACTGGATACTGATTGTGGATGATCAGCCATGATCACAGTGAATGGCGGTGCTGGCTCGAAGGGCCGAATGGCCTAGTCCTGCACCTGTTGTCAATTGGCTATTGGATACAGATCCGCACATCACAGAAACCATTCCCCGCCCCCCCGCAGCCTTCCCAGATCCTCGGTAATGGAGGAAGCATCACCACCAAGCACACACCACGTGATCTTGCGTCACAACGCGGAGGGCGGGGCAGAGCTGCAGTAAACAACCTCACATGATCTGTTGGCGGAAGTTCCATTTCAATTCTGCGGAAATAGACAGCCTGGGCTCCTGGTTTGGATCATTCAATGCAGATTAAGTGAAGTCGACACATTATTGACGACGCAAACAACAGGAATTCTGCAGATGCTGGAAATTCAAACAACACACATAAAAGTTGCTGGTGAACGCAGCAGGCCAGGCAGCATCTCAAGACTGCACCTCTTCCTAGAGATGCTGCCTGGCCTGCTGCGTTCACCAGCAACTTTTATGTGCGTTACATTATTGACGAGCCCAGATGACCGGGTACTAAATGAGTAATTGGCCCTCAGTTCGGGGCTCACGGCCAACATCAGATCTCCCTGCTCGGGATCGGTCTCTATACTCACCGATAGGAAAGTGGTATCTTCGGCCCGCAGATAGTGATTCCGACCCGGGAGGCGAGGATACAATTCCCGAATCCGCGGACGATCAGTTTCTGCACTGAGCGGAAAGGAAGCCCACCAAGACACTGTGGGCATGCGCGTAGTGAGTGTTACATCATCCGGAGGGCGGGTCCTCGGAAACAGACGCGCAGATGCTGCCCATCTGCGGTTAACGGGGCGGGGGGGTGGTGGTAAACGGGATCACGTGACCGGTGGGGTCTGCCACCCCAGACCGGGACTCCAGCTACCAACAACTCACCTAAGATGTATTCTATACTTTAATAACCCCAGCGAAGATATATCATCTGTCAACTCTACCAGTCCTCTCGTAATCTTATAAACGTCTATCAAGTCTCACCCCAGCCTGCGCCGCTCTGGAAAAAAACAACCCAAGTTTGTCCAACCTCCTGTTATAGTTTATGCCCTCTAATCCAGGCAGTGTCCTGGTAAACCTCTTCTGCGCCCTCTCCAAAGTCCCGACATCCTTCCGAGAATGGGGATGACCAGAGCTGTGTGAAACACTACAGATGTGGACTAACTAGTTTTATAAAGCTGTGTTACGAACTGTAACGTTTTAGCAATGAACCAGCAGCAATAGAGTTCACAATGGAGTCTGGTTTTGATGTTAAAACTACTATCCTTACTAGTATCTACTTATAATGTAGTAACTTAATGAAATAAAGTTAACAGTGTTATGTGTATATATGTGTAAATATAACTCCCAAACTATCGAGCCTGAGGGAACAAAGCTTAGAGTCTTGAGATGGTAAAGTAGGAAAGTTCAGTAATCCACGGAATAAATGATGGGAGAGAGATATTTGTAATCCAGGGTGAAACGTACAGAAAAGGCCGTTACATCAAAATAACCATCGTCGAAGTTCTTATCCGTTGAATCCGTCCACATACGAGTTATCAGCGAGAGTGACTTGTCACAGGAATACCGTCTTCCAGGGGTTACCACACAACATACCCAGGCAAGGGTTAACACAAGTGGTGCCCCAAGATATTCCAAAATCCACTCTTATGGATATTATGAAGTGATAGCCACACATTCGTTGTGGTTCCGTGTACCGATGATCAACCCACTCTTGTTGGCACAGAAGAGTTCCAAGCCTCAGCTGCGACAAACTGAATCTATCAGCTTTTCCAGTCTCTCTCTCTCTTCAGACCGGCCGACTGCCTGTCTGCAGATCGCTCTCTCTCTCTTATGGTTAAATCCACAGTTAGCGCCGTCAGCCTGTGACTGACGTCATAGTCCCGCCTCCTCACTCCGGCGCTCTTAAAGACACAGTCACAGTCCGACCGCAGGCTCGCAACAGCCGCAACACAACTTCCCGACTTTTCAACTCAGTGCTTCAACTAATAAAGACAACCACGTCATTTGCCTTCTTAACCACCCGATCAATCTGTGCAGTCTCTTTCAGGACCGATGAACTTGGAGTCTAAGATCCCTCTGATCATCAACACTGTTCAGGGTTTTGCGTTTAACAGTGTACTGTCTCACACATTCGACCAACCGAGCTGCCAAGATGATCATCACTAATCAAATCTCACTGAGATTTCTCAGGTCCTGTTGAATTTATTACCAAGTGCACAAGTACGGGAAGGTACAGGTACAGAGAAACACTGACTTGTGGCAGCATCACAGGCAAGTACATTCAGATAACACACGGAACACAAATTATACGATTCTCTGACAGTAACAATCTATAAATATGATTTATGTCATTAACAATATATAAAATACAGTACATTCTGTCATGATCAAAATTAAAATGTGCAATAACAGACTTGGAAATGGTGAATTTGATCCCTGTCTCCATTCCTCCTGGAGTCCACAACCAGCTCCTTTGTTTTTGTGACATTGAGGGAGAGGTTGTTTTCTTGACACCACTGTGTCGGGGTGATGATTTCTTCTCTGTAGGCTGCCTCGTTATTATTTGAGATGAGACCAATCAGTGTAGTGTCGTCAGGGAATTTAATTAGCAGATTGGAGCTGTGGGTGATGACACAAATCATGGGTGCACAGAGAGTAAAGGAGGGGGCCAAGGAGACAACCCTGTAGGGTATGTGTGCTGAGGGTCAGAGAGACAGAGGTGAGGGGGCCCACTCTTACCACCTGCCGGCGATCTGACAGAAAGTCCAGGATCCAGCTACACAAGGCAGGGTGAGGGCCGAGGTTTCTAAGCTTCTTGTCGATACTTCACGCCTTCGTATGGCTACTGCTCTGCCCATGACTGCAAGGAACTGCAGGGAACTTTGGTCTCACATGGGAACATTAGAGAAACAAACCGCCCCTCCATGGACTCTTCCTACACTTCCCCTGCGTCGGAAAAGCAGGCCGGGTACTCAAAGATCCTCACAACCCGGACATTCTTGCTGCAAACCTGCTCCCCCATCAGGGAAGAGATACAAAAGCCTTAAAGCGCGTACCACCAGGCTCAAGGACGGCTTCCTGTCTGCGGTTATAAGCCAAATGAATGGTCTCCAGTCCGATAAAATGGACTCGACCTCACAATGTAACTCGACGTGACCCTGCACCATATGTCTATCTGCACTGCACTTTCTCTGCAGCCATAATGCTTTGTTACAGTTATTGTTTTGTCATATATCAGCTCAATGTACTGTTGTAATGTATTGATCTGTGTGGATGGTACGTCAGGCAAGATTTTCACTGTAGCTCAGTACGTGATAAGAATAAACAAATTCCCCATTTTAATTGTATGGAAATATTGACAGACTGAGCTTCTGCTTTGGAATGTCAGAGGAAAACTTTATTGAACTATTGTCATTTCTGAGGAATGCAAATAAATAGAAAAGGCTTCAATGTCGCATTACGATCTGCGGTAACTGGGATCAGGTGACCGGTGGTGGGTCTCCCATATCAATGATCAGAATCAGGTTTAATAGCACCGGCAAATGTCATGAAATTCGTTGTTTCTGCGGCAGCAGTAGAACCTAATTCATAACAATAGATTTTAACAATTGTGAATTACAATAATATACATATTAAATAGTTATATTATATAAGTAGTGCAAAACTAAAAATAAAAATGTAATGAAGTTTTTTAATTGAGTGGAAATTCTGGAGAAAAGCTTAACCAAACTGTACACATTTATGAGAAGTTCAGAAAAATAGAGAAGGCTAAATTCTCTAAATTCTATACAAGATAATAAGAGGAATAGATAGAGTGGATAGCCAGCGCCTCTTCCCCAGGGCACCACTGCTCAATACAAGAGGACATGGCTTTAAGGTAAGGGGTGGGAAGTTCAAGGAGGATATTAGAGGAAGGTTTTTTGCTCAGAAAGTGATTGGTGCGTGGAATGCACTGCCTGAGTCAGTGGTGGAGGCAGATACACTAGTGAAGTTTAAGAGACTACTAGACAGGTATATGGAGGTATATGTAGGCCGAAGGGCCTGTACTGTGCTGTACTATTCTATGTAAATTCTCATATGAATGGCTCTGTATTAAATGTTTAACCATCATGGTGACTGAAGGCAGCTGCAGGTTCATGAGGGACTGTTACTGTCAGATTCCGCAGTTCTTGCGGCTGCTCATCGCACCCAGAACTAAACCCTGGTCACTGAGCATTGGAGGAGTCTGTTCTGCTGATGTTAGCCTTAAACTAGACTAGTGTTTAATATTCTGGATCTGTGAAAGATAAATCAATTCTCTATCAAATCCCGTGTCTCAGGTACTTCCTGTCTCTACCACACTCACAATGTACACTAAAGAGGCCACTCGGCCCATCTGGTCCCTGCCCATGTTTCTGTTCCATATCAGTATATCAAAATCTATCCCTGCCGTTCCCCCTCACTCTCCCTGTGATGACAGGTTGCAACTAGTCACCACTCCGTGGGATAGGAGATTTCCCTTGAATTTCATAGAATCATAGAAATCTACAGCACATTACAGACCCTTTGGCCCACAATGTTGTTCCAACCATGTAACTTACTCTAGAAACTGCCTAGAATTACCCTACCGCATAGGCCTCTATTTTCCTAATCTCCATGTACCTATCTAAGAGTCTCTTAAAAGACCATATTGTATCCGCCTCTACCACCATCGCTGGCAGTGCATTCCACACACACACTACTCTTTGTTTAAAAAACTTAGCTCTGACATCTCATCTGTACCTACTTCCAAGCAGCTTAAACCTGTGTCCCCTCGTGTTAGTCGCTTCAGCCCTGGGAAAAGCCTCTGGCTATCCACACGACCAATGCCTCCCATCATCCTATACATACCTGCATGAATTTCCTGCATGCTTCGCTCCACGTTGAGCTCACTGTGGTTTTAACATTCTTCAAAGCTCTGAACTAAGGTGGTTAAGCACCCTCTTCCCTGCTCTTTTCAAAGTTTTGTGTCATTTTCACTCACTTCAAAGGACTGTGCCTCAGACAGTTGGGTTGTTGCAATGCACCTCTGAAGTCTGACAGCAGACGAGCGAGTGAATCTTCGACAGTGCAGAGTCAGAAACCAACGAGTTGCCAGCCTGAGTCAGGGCTTTGGGGCTCCAGAAAGAGAATGGGCCCAGAGTTTACAAGGAGAAGGAGGGAGAAGAATCAGACCACAGGATGTGGCTACAAATGAAAGATCAGAAACATTTTGAAACTGTTTGATTGAAAAAAAAAGGTGGTTAATTTGTGCAAAATACTGGAGGAAATCAACAGATCAGGCCACAAACGTGGAGAGGAATAAATAGACAACGTTCAGGCCGAGCCCCTTCAGCATGCCTAGACTGTGTACTCCTCTGCTTAGTTGCTGCCTGAACTGCAGAGTTCCTCCAGCATTTTGTGTGCATGTGTCTACATTTCCACCAACAGCAGAATCCCTTGTGTTTCATATCTACATTTGTAAGAAGGTTCTACTTTGGCATTAGGCACACGGAAATTTTGATGCTATTAAGTGTATTGTTTTATTAGAGCTGCTTTCTCAATTAAAAGAACTGCTGAGTTATCTACACCAAAAAAAAATGAGGTATGGACATGAAAACGGTGTTTGCATAAATGTTTAATGGCACCGTGATTACCCAGAAAGCTCTGCGCAGCAATTTTCGCCGTCGCTGAAGGGCCGATCGAATGCGTAGATCACGAATATCACGCATGCGCGCAGTGCACAAAGGCCTTGGGAATTCGGCACCAGGTAAGAGATATTCCCCGGTTGCGGGTGGGGATTTTTAAAAACACCGAATTCGGGACAATTGCTGTGAGTTCCAGACACTGTGGCCCGTAATCCCGCAATCCCCGGACAGTCCTGTTCTCTTCCCTCTCTCTCAGCCCCGCGATCCGTACACGGGTCCCGGGGAGCTTCCGGCTGATGAGGAAATGGGAACCGATGGATCTCTCAGACAGAGCTGAGCTCCAGCTGTCGAAATGCAAGGATTGGGAACTCGGAGAAAGGGAACAAAATCTTTTACATCAGCTGTTAAGAATATCACCTTTGCTCCTCCTCCAATCACAAACAAGAGAAAACCTGCAGATATTGAAAATCCAAGCAACACACACAAAATGCCGGAGGAATTCAGCATTAGTACTCTTTTCCATAAATGCTACCTGGCCTGCTGAGTTCCTCCAGCATTTTGTGTGTGTTGCTCGTTCTACCTCCTCTTGTTCTGGACTTTTCTGCCCGTGGGAACGTGTTTTGACCCATTCTCTCTGGGTACATAATGATATCAAACACTTTTGTCCTGAGCAACAAGTAGCTTTCACATCACAAATGTGCCAGACTCCAATGAGACAGACTACTGCCCTTCCCTTCATATTCATTGGCCGTCAGTCACGTGGGGAATGGTTCAGGGGAAATATTTATGTACAATACAGAAACTGGTGTTATCTGTGTGTGTTGTGGCAATGCAAAAGTTGCTGGAGAATTTGCAAGTGGGAGGAAGTGGAGTGATATTTGGAAACCTGACTTTTTAAAGTCTCATTTGGCAAGTAAATCAGATATGGACGGTGTGCAAAAACTGGAGTGAGAAAATCCTTCATCACCCTCTACAGGCCTGCTACATAGGTTGTGTGAGAGTGCAGATGAACTTGATCAAACCCAGAGGATACCTTACTAAAGTAATTTACTAGCTGTTAAAATAAATACCTCTCTATTTAAAATTCAGTGTGCACATGTTGTTATTATTGGGTAAAAATTGCACAGCACAAGATTTTTCGGCACTCCGATCATTACAAATTAGACGGGACATTGGTGGGAAGGTGGGGAGACTCCAGTGTCCCTGATGCCCTCACCCACAAGATGTGCATCCAGCTGCAGCTTGTAACCCTGCACGTTAGGGAGTTGGAACTGGAAATGGATGAATTCCAGATCATTTGGGAATCGGAGGGGGTGATAGATATGACATGAAGAGAGGTGAGTTGCAGCCAAGGTGCAGGACACAGGAAACTGGGTGAGAGTCCGGAAGGGGAATGAGGTTAAATAGCCATCGCAGAGTACTCGTGTGGCCATTACACACAACAGCAGGTAGACCACTTTAGAAACTGTTAGGGGGGATTACCAAGCAGAGGAATGTCAAAGGGCTGATAGGGGATGTGTTAGTTCGGGAATTAAAACTAGCAGAGATCAAATATCCTAGTGGTAAGGCTAGTGTGTGGTGGTGGGGGGAGGATAAATTAAGGTTTCAGAAGGGATTGGAGTCAGAATGCCAGAACAGATAGTGGAGAGGGTGAATTGAAATGACTTGTATCCTTAATATACATGAGGAGTAGAAATCTTTACATTACTTCTCCATCTAAATGTGCAATGTGTAATTTATAATAAATCGTTTGTACATGGGACAGTCATTATAACACAGAAATACAATTGCATCAGTATGAATTAATCAGTCTGATGGCCTGGTGGAAGAAACTGTCCCAGAGCCTGTTGGGCCTGGCTTTTATGCTGTGGTACCGTTTCCTGGATGATAGCAGCCGGAACAGTTTGTGGTTGGGGTGCCTCGGGTCCCCAATGATCCTTCGGGCCTTTTTACGCACCTGTCTTTGTAATTGTCCTGAATAGTGGGAAGTTCACATCTACAGATGCGCTGGGCTGTCCGCACCACTCTCTGCAGGCTCCGGCGATTGAGGGAAGTTCAGTTCCCATACCAGGCAGTGATGCAATCGGTCAGGATGCTCTTAGTTCTTAGGATTTGGGACCGATACTAGACTTGCCCAAACATCTGAGGTGAATGGGGTGCACAGCCACATACGACACAGCCGGTATGTACAGACCACATGAGATCATCGGTGGTGTTTATGCCGAGGAATTTAAAGCTGTTCACCCTCTCAACCCCAGATCCATTGATGTCAATAGTGATCAGCCTGTCTACATTCCTTCTGCTGTACAGCCGTCCCCAACCACCGGGCCACAAAGCATGTGCTACCGGGCCGCGAGGAAACGATATGAGTCAGCTGCACCTTTCCTCATTCCCTGTCACGCACTGTTGAACTTGAACATAGGGTTGTTAACTGTCCCTTATTTTCTGGGACATCCCGTATATTGGGCTGAATTGGTTTGTCCCATATGGATTGTCCCGTATTTCCCCCGCTAAGGTAGAGTGTTCCTATGAAACCATTCATGCCGGAATGGCGTGAAGCGAAGAAGCAATTACCATTAATGGGAAAAATTTTTGAGCATTCCCAGACCCAAAAAATAACCTACCAAATCATACCAAGTAACATATAAAACCTAAAATAACACTAACATATACAAACGTGGTAAAAGCAGGAATGATATGATAAATACACAGCCTATATAAGGTAGAAATAATGTATGTACAGTGCAGTCAGGAAGATTAAGCCAAAGCCGTTTTGTGGTAAAAAAAAATCGGCACGTACGCACATGCACACACAGTGTCCGTGCAAGGCTTCATGGTCATTGTAGTCTTTCTCGGGGTAAACACAAGTGACCCATATTTGACTGCTACTTTTGTCCCTTATTTGGGAGTGAGAGAGTCAGCAACCCTAACTGTAAAAGACATGTTGAGGTGAGTTTAACCCTACTTGAACACTGCCCACCGCCCTCAGGTCGGCGGGTCCGCAAGAATATTGTCAATTTTTCACCGGTCCGCGGTGCAAAAAAGGTTGGGGAACCCTGCTGTAGTGCACAACCAGTTCCTTTGTTTTTGTGACATTGAGGGAGAGGTTGCTTTCTTGACACCCAGACAGATGTTGCTCAGACAAAGTCATCAATCAAAAGGTTGAGCATGGTGTGATGAATGTGCTGAGCTGTGTATATCACAATGCAGGAAGCATCATAGGAAAGCCAGATGAGCTCAGGGCATGGAAACATGATATTATAGCCATTTCTGGGACTTGGTTGCACCCAACAGTCTGAGGGATTTTGAGGAACGAATTTGTAGAGAGATCGCAGACCATGCCAAGAAACAAAGGTTGATTCAGTCAGTGATTATAACTTTCCATATATTGACTGGGACTCCCATACTTAAAAAGGACTAGATGGGGTAGAGTTTGTCAAATGTGCCCTTAATCAGTACATAGAACTCCTGAGATCGAAGTATGCAATAGGCTGTTAGGGAATGATCCAGGGCTGGTGACAGAAATTAGTGATCATAATACTATGAGATTCAAAGTATATATGGAAAAAGAGAGGTTTGGACCATGAGTTGTGATTCTAAATTGGAGAAAGATTAATTTTGATGGTATCGGAAAGGATCTAGAGGAACAGATTTGTAGAGAGATTGCAGACTATGCTAAGAAACAAATGTTGATGTAGTAAGTGATTATAACTTTCCAAGTATTGACTGTGTCTCCCATACTGTAAAAGGTCTAGCTGGGGTAGAGTTTTTCAAATGTGTCCTTAATCAACATGTAGAATTCCCAATGTAGAAGTGTGCAATAAGATATTGGGAAATGATCCAGGGCAAGTGATGGAAATTACTGTATGGGAACACCTTGTATCTACTGATCATAATGCCATGAGATTCCAAGTAAATATGGAAAAGAGAGATCTGGACCACGGGTTGAGATTCTAAATTGGAGAAAGGTCAATTTTGATGGTATCAGAAAGGATCTGACAAGTGTGGATTGGGACAGGCTGTTTTCTGGCAAAGGAGTACTTGGTAAGTGGGCATCCTTCAGAAGTGGAATTTTGATGTGTAGAGTTTGTATGAGCCTGCCAAATTAAAAGTTGAAAGGTAACTGGTTCAGGGAACCTTGGCTTTCCAGAGATATTGAGGCCCCAGATATCTTGTTCCTCTGAATGCCTCAGACTGTTGGATGCTACCAAGTCTCATTAATGACTGCAAATCATAATTCAATGCCCTGAGCATATCTGATTTTTTTTGTAGTTGTCTTCTGTTAGTTTTAAAAACTTTCCAATAGTTTTTGTTCTATTATTTGCTATCTCTTTGGCTTTTATGTTGGCTTTGGCTTCTCATTTCAGCCACGGTTGTATCCTCCTGCCTTTCCAATGCTTCCACTTCTTTGGAATGTATCTATCACTCACCTCCTGAAATTCTCCCAGAATCTCCAGAAATTGCTGCTCCATCATTAATCCTACCAGTCTCCCCTTCCAATCAAGTTCAGCCGGCTCCTCTGTCATAGGGAGATGGAGAAGTTCTGTTAGACAGGCCATTCAGCCCATCGAGACAATGCCTAAAATATTTAAACTCTCTGATGCAACGTCCCACACTGGGACCACAGCCCTCCATACCCCTACCATCCAGGTACCCATCCAAACTTCTCTTAAATAGTCAAATTCCACTGGCACGAGCCACTTGTGCTGGCATCTCATTCCACACTGTCACAACCATTTCAGTGAAGAGTTTTTCTACATGTTCCTCTTAAATTTTCACCTTCCCCATTTGCCCATGACCTCTGGTTGTCATCGCACCCAACCTCAGTGGAAAAATCCTGCTTGCATTTACCCTATCTAAACCCTCATAATTGCGTATACTTCCTACAGTTTCTATCTTTAACTTTTATTCTGACAAGCACATATCCAAGATTTTTCAAAATTTTTCTTTGAAGGCCTCCCATTTACCATAAAGCAGCCTGTCCCAGTCCACAGTTGTCAGATCTGAGTGTCATAATTCCAGCTGTTGATCCATGCCCTGAACACATCTGCCTTTCCTACGATGCTCCTGGTATTGAAATATACAGGGTTCAGCATATTCACTGCACCATGCTCAACTTTTTCATTCCTGACTTTGTCTGAGATCTGAACAACATCAGTCTCCACAACCCTTCCACTCTCTGCTCTGTTGTTCAGGCTCCCATTCCACCTTCAAAATTAGTTTAACACCCCCGCCACATCCCACCTCCCACCATGCAGCTCTATCACCCCTTTGGCTTTCATCTCCCAGATCAATAAAAAGCAGGTGCATACCAGGTACAGACAGATAGGAACAAATGGGGTACTTATGAAGTACAAGAAATTCAAGTGAACACTTATGAAAGAAATAAAAGAAGGCATGAGGTTGCCCCAGCAGACAAGGTGAAGGAGAATCTTCATGGATTCTGCAGATATGTTAAGAGCAAAAAGATTGCAAGGGAAAAAATTAATCTTCAGCAAGATCAAAATGATAATCCATATGAGGAGACAAAATAGATGTGAGAGATATTTTTTGCATCCGTATTTACTCAGGAGATGGACACAGAGTCTATGGAAGTGAGGCAAAGCAGCATCAACTTCATGGACCTGTACAGATTACAGAGGTGGAGGTGTTTGCTGTCTTATGGCAAATTAGCGTTGATAAATCCCCAGGGCTTGACAAGTTGTTCCCTGGGACCCTGCAGAAGACAGGTGCAGAAATTGTCGAGGCCCAAGCACAGATATATAATTCACCCTTCGTGACAGGTGACAGACTGGAGGATTGGAGGACAGCCAATGTTGTTCTGCTGTTCAAGAAAGTCTCTAAAAATAAATGAGGAAATCTTATGTTGGTGAGCTTGACATCAGTAGGGGGAAAGTTATTGCAACACATGTGCAGGAACCAGATGTATAAGTATTTGGATAGATGTGGACTGATTAAGGATAGGCAGCATGGCTTTGTGCATGGCAGGTCACGTCTAGCCAATCTTACAGATTTTCTCGAGGAAGTTATAAGGAAAGTGGATGAAGGCAAAGCAGTGGATGTAGTCTACATGGACTTTTGCAAAGCACTTGACTAGGTCTCATATGGGTGATTGGTCAAGAAGGTTCAGTCACTCAGCACTTAAGATTAGACATTAAATTGGATGACGCACTGAAGCCAGAGTGTGTTGCAGATGTTTGTCTCTCTGACTGCAACCTGTGACTGGTGGTGTGCCATAGAGATCAGTGCTGGATCTGTTATTGTTTGTCATCTATATCAGTAATCTGCAGTGAGGAAGGTTTTCAAAGCTTGCAGAGGGATTTGGACCAGCTGGAAAAATGGGCTGAAAAATGGCAGATGGAGTTTAATACAGACAAGTGTGAGGTATTGCATTTTGGAAGGACAAACCAAGGTAGAACATACAAGGTAAATGATAAGGCACTAAAGAGTGCAGTAGAACAGAGTGATCTGTGAATGCAGATACAAAATTCCCTAAAAGTGTCATCACAGGTAGATAGGGTCATAAAGAGAGCTTTTGGTACATTGGCTTTTATAAATCAAAGTATTGAGTATAAGAGTTGGAATGTTATGGTGAGGTTGTATAAGGCATTGACAAGGCTGAATTTGGAGTATCATGTACAGTTTTGGTCACCTAATTACAGAAAGGATATTAATAAGGTTGAAAGAGTGCAGAGAAGGTTTACAAGGATGTTGTCAGGACTTGAGAAACTGAGTTACAGAGAAAGGTTGAATAGGTTAGGACTTTATTCCCTGAAGCGTAGAAGGATGAGGGGAGACATGATAGAGGTATGTACAATTATGATTGATATAGATAGAGTGAATGCAATCAGGCATTTTCCACTGAGGGTAGGGGAGAAAAAAAAGAGGACATGGGTTAAAAGTGAAGGGGAAAAAGTTTAAAGGGAACATTAGGGGGGCTTCTTCACACAGAGAGTGGTGGGAGTATGGAATGAGCTGCCAGACGAGGTGGTAAAAGCGGGTTATTTTTTTAACATTTAAGAATAAATTGGACAGATACATGGATGAGAGGTGTATGGAGGGATATGGTCCAGGTGCAGGTCAGTGGGACTAGGCAGAAAATGGTTCGGCACAGCCAAGAAGGGCCAAAAGGCCTGTTTCTGTGCTCTAATGTTCTATGATAACATGGTTAGCTGGAGCAGCAAATTTGTGGATGAAACCGAGACTGGGGGTTTAGCAGACTGTGCGAGGACTATCATGGCTTGCAGTGCAAACTGGAGCAGCTGGAAAAATGGCCTGAGAATTGGAAAATAGAATTTAATGCAGACAAATGTGAGGTGTTGAACTTTGGTAGGACCTACAAATGTAGGTCTTTCTCAGTGGCTGGTAGGGCATGGAGGAGTGTTGTTGAAGAAAGGGATCTGGGAATACAGGTGTATATTTTAGTGGAAGTGGTGTCACAGTTCGATAGGGATGGAGAGAAAGATTTTGGCATATTGGTCTTCATAAATCAAAGTACTGAGTACAGGAGGTGGATGTTATGTTGACTTTGTACAAGACATTGGTGAGGCCTAATTTGGAGTATTGTGTGCAGTTTTGGTGACCTACTTACAGGAAAGATGTTAAAGAGGTTGAAAGAGTTCAGAGAAAATTTGCAAGGATGTTGCCAGGTCTGGAGGACTTAGGTTATGAGGAGAGATTGAACAGGCCAGGGCTTTATTCCTTGGAATGTAGAAGATTAAGGGGAGATTTGATGGAGGTGTACCAAAATTATGAGGGTTATAGATAGGATAAATGCAAGCTGGGATTGGGTGGGACTACAACCAGAGGCCATGGGTTAAGGGTGAAAGGTGAAATGTTAAGGGGAACATGAGGGGAAACTTCCTCACACAGAGGGTCATCTAGGTGTGGAATGAGCATCCAGCACAACTGGTGTATGTGAGCTCAATTTCAACATTTATGAAGTTTGTATAGGTACCGGGATTGTAGGGGTATGGGAGTGGAAAGTTTAAATAGTTCAACACCAAATACTACAACACCAACTGTTTCTGTGTTGTACTTTTCTATGACTGTGACAAGAACCTTCAGTAATACTAATATTCACTCGAATTCCTTTTAACAGCTGTGCAGACCAACCATACATCTGAGTAGGAGATATTTACATGGCATTAAAACTGTGGCACTTTCAGTTAACAGTACATAAAGAAAATCCGAGCTGCACATTAACAAAGGCTATATGTGTGAGAGTGCTTCAGTTACTGTGAGGACAGGCAATGCCGCTCAGGCAGAACAGGGAATAACACCAATGGACAGAGTCAAACCGAGCCAGGTCACAGATTGGAGTTGGCAGAAATGCCCCATTCTTATAGAGACAGGAAGAGCATCAGAGAATTTGATGGTCATTCCAGTCACCAGCACTGTGACCAGCTAGAAGATGATTTCTCTCTCCAACTTGGGATGAACTTCACATTAATAGTGCGATGTCACACCTTGGCAACTAAAGTGATCTTATCTGAAATGTTATCCTTCACCCATTGATGGATTTTGTAAATCTTTTTTCAGGTTTAAAAAGGACAGGGAATTTGTCTTTGGGAATCTCGAACATGGCACGCCAATTTTGCTGTCTCTGTCTCGATATTTAAGAAGTGGAGCAAGGGATTCACTCGATCATCTTTCCTGCTCAGTCTGTGGGGAGGGATTCACTCGATCATCTGACTGACTGGCATGCCCGTCATTTTACACAGGGAGGAACCCATTCGTCTGCTCAGACAGTGGGAATGGATTCAGTCATCTGAACTGAAGGTACATTAGCAAGTTTACACTGGGCAAGGCCATTCATCTGTTCTGTGTGTGAGAAGGGATTCAGTTGGTCTTCCCACCTGTGGACACACCGGTCAGTTCACACTGGGCAGAGGCTGGTCATCTGCTGAATTTGTGGGGAAGGATTCACTCGGTCATCTGACCTGATGGCTCACCAGTCAGTTCACACCGGGGAGTGGACGTTCTCTTGCTCGGATTGTGGGAAGAGATTCACTTGCTCATCTAAACTGAAGGTACATCAGAGAGTTCACGCTGGAGAGAGGCCGTTCACCTGCTTGGTCTGTGGGGAGGGATTCACTCAGTCATCCAACCTACAGAGTCACCAACGAGTTCACACTGGGGAGAAGTCATTCACCTGCAAAGACTGTGGAAAGGGATTCGCTAAGTCATCCACCCTATTGGCACACCAGTCAGTTCACACTGGGGAGTGGCCATTCACCTGCTCAGAATGTGGGAAAGGATGCACTCAATCATCTGATCTGCTGGTACACCAGCGAGTTCATACTGGGGAGAGGCCATTCACCTGCTCAGACTGTGGGAAGGGATTCACTCAGTCATCTCACCTACTGACACACCAGTCAGTTCACACTGGGGAGAGGCCATTCACCTGCTTAGAATGTGGGAAAGGATGCACTCAGTCATCTGATCTGCTGGTACACCAGCGAGTTCATACTGGGGAGAGGCCATTCACCTGCTCAGACTGTGGGAAAAGATTCAGTCATTCATCCAACCTAATGGCGCACCAGCGAGTTCACACTGGGGAGAGGCTGTTTACCTGCTCAGTCTGTGGGAAGAGATTCACTCGGTCATCCAACCTAATGGTGCACCAGCGAGTTCACACTGGAGACAGGCCGTTCACCTGCTCAGACTGTGGAAAGGGATTCACTCGGGCATCTCACTTACTGACACACCAGTCAGTTCACACTGGGGAGAGGCCATTCACCTGCTCGGTCTGTGGGAAGAGATTCCGTCGGTCATCCAACCTCAAGACACACCAGTCAGTTCACACTGGGGAGAGGCCAATCACCCGCTCAGACTCTGGGAAGAGATTCACTCGGGCATCTCACCTACTGACACACCAGTCAATTCACACTGGAGAGAGGCCGTTCACCTGCTCAGAATGTGGGAGAGGATTCATTCAGTCATCCGAACTATTGGCACACAAGTCAGCTCACAGTGGGGAGTGGCCATTCACTTGCTCAGAATGTGGCAAGGGATTCACTCGGTCATCTAATCTGCTGGCACACCAGCGAGTTCACACTGGAGAGAGGCCATTCACTTGCTCAGACTGTGGGAAGGCATTCACACATTCATCCAACCTACAGAGACACCAGCGAGTTCACACTGGAGAGAGGCCATTCACCTGCTCAGACTGTGGGAAGGGATTCACTCGGGCATCTCACCTACTGAGACACCAGTCAGTTCACACTGGGGAGAGGCCATTCACCCGCTCAGAATGTGGGAGAGGATTCATTCAGTCATCCGAACTATTGGCACACCAGTCAGTTCACACTGGGTAGAGGCTGTTCACCTGCTCAGACTTTGGGAAGAGATTCTCTCAGTCACCTCAACTGTATGTGCATCATTCAGTTCACACTGGGGAGAAGCCGGTCAAGTGCTGTGAA